>NC_069660.1:239886968-240189998 GCF_027244095.1 Hemicordylus capensis | reverse complement strand
GTGTTCAGTCCCTAGTCCCCAGTAAGACTAGGAAAGACCCCTGTATGAAACTGGGGAAAGCCATTGCCAGTCATTCTAGATAACATTGAACTGAATGGACCAATGGTCTGCAGTTTGTTCACTGTCAACCAGCCTATATCAGCCTCTTGATACTGGCTCAAGGAACCTATCACTGGACCTGGTTTTGAGGGGAAAGTAAATTGGAGATCTGTGTCATCAGTAGCAACAGGTTGGTGACATCATATCCCAGACTGCTAGATCAGAGCTGCACAACTCAAATGCCCTGGTGGGCCAGAACCAACCACAACTTGGCATGCAGAGGCCAAGGTCAATTTTTAGTGCATTGTTACATTAAAATTACAAATATGAATTAAAGCAATTATTAGTTCTTTGTGGATCTATTCCCCCTGTCAATGGACCCTTAGTTTTAACCAAAGAGAGTGGCCAGAAAAAAGGTCCTGTTCTTGCTCAATCAGAGGGGCCCCTAGAGCGTATGCCAGCCCCAAACAAATGCCAAGTCCTCTCCTCTCTCAAAATTGCTGTTGATTTCAGGGTGCAATCTTAGGCATGCTTACATGGGAGTCAGCCTCACTGATTACACCATGGAATATATTTCTGAGTAAACATGCATTGATTGATTGATTGATTGATTGATTGCCGTCAAGTTGGTGTCGACTCTTAGTGACCACATAGATAGATTCTCTCCAGGATGATCTGTCTTCAACTTGGCCTTTAAGGTCTCTCAGTGGTGCATTCATCTCTCTCAGCCCTATCTTGGAGAAGCCAGGGAGGGAACTTGAAACCTTCTTCTCTTCCCAGAGCGGCTCCATCCCCTAAGGGAAATATCTTACAGTGCTCACATGTGGTCTCCGATTCAAATGCAACCAGGGCAGACCCTGCTTAGCTAAGGGGTCAGGTCATGCTTGCTACCACAAGACCAGCTCAACTTTCCCCAGCATTATGGACTTAACAAGGGAGCAGAGTCTTCGCATAATGTGTCCAAAGTATGATAGTTTGAGCCTGGTCATTTGTGCTTCAAGTGAAAATTCTGGATTGATTTGTTCTATGATCCATTGGTTTGTTTTCCTGGCTGTCCATGGTATCCTCAAAAGTCTTCTCCAGCACCAAAGTTCAAACATATCAATACCTTTTCTATCTTGCTTCTTCCAAGTCCAGCTTTCACATCCATAGAATGTCATGGGGAAAACCATTGTCCGAATGATTCTAATCTTTGTCAGTATAGACACATCACGGCATCTTTCCAAGGCCTTCATTGCAACCCTACCAAGTGCTAGTCTGTGGCATATTTCTTGACTGCTGGATCCCTTACTGCTGATGGTCGATCCTAAAAGGCAGAAGCTATCCACCACTTCAATGTCTTCATTATCAGTTCTGGGGTTGGTTGCTATACCCATTGTCATTAGTTTAGTCTTCCTTGCATTTAGTTGTAGTCCCTTTTTTTTTTACTGTGCTTCTTGACTTTCATTACTAGAGCTTGCAGATCATCTGCATTCTCAACTATCAGAGTGTCATCAGTGTAGTGCAGGTTATTGATGTTTCTTCCTCCAACTTCCTACCTGGGGGGCCAGTAAAAAAGTCCCTGTGGGCCAGATCCAGTGCCCGGGCCTTATGTTGTGCTGGACAGATCTGGCCCACTTGCCTGTGCTAGATCATCCTTCTAGTATCTGCACACAGATTTTTAAAAGTCCTGAGGACCAGATAGGACTTTGCGGTACTCCAGGGGGAAACTCTCACTGAATAGAACAGCAGTCAACGCTGTGATACGTTCTGAGATTGTTTAGACAGGTAGGACTAGAACTATTGTTACTCAGTGTTCCCACCTCCTAACACTACTAGATGATCTAGAATGTCTTGATGGTATCAAGTGTTCCTGATAAGTTAAAAAAACTCAGAAGGGCCATACTCTCCCTCTCAGCTTTAGGAGTGTGCCGAACCAGTTTGAATTGAACTGGGTTTGATTCAAACTAGCCCAGCTTGACTGGTTTAAACCCGAACTGGACCAGCCTCAAAAAAAAGGTGGCCAGTCCCAGTTCAACCAGGTTTGACCTAGTTCAAGGGGTTCTGCTTGTAAAGGGGAATCAGGTGAGGATTCCCCTTTAAAAGCAAATGGAATCCTGCCTTTAAAATGGTTTGAAGGGCAGCCAGAGGGTGGCAAGTGGGCACCTTACCAGCTTTGGCAGTGGCGGCTCTTCTAAACTCCACTGGCATGCGCCATTAGGAGCGCAGGCTGGCAGCAGCCCGGTTCTGGCTTCCACGCATGTGTGGTCACACAAATGGCCTCCGTGCATGTATGGAGGCCATAACCAGGCTGAAAGAGGCCCATTCTGCTGGGGGGAAGCACTGGCAAGGTAAAACCCGGTTTGGCCGACCGAACCAGACCGCTTGCCAGTTCGACCGAACCAGCTCACAGACCGGTGGTTCGCTTCAAATTCAGTTCTAATTTGAACTGAACTGCCAAAAATGGTGCACATCCCTACTCAGCTTCCAAACATATACCCCGCAGTGTTCATTTTTAACCCTAGGTAGCATTAATAGTCTGAAATCTAACTGATATGGATCTAGCAAATCTAGTCTGTGCTGTGCCTTGAGGTGGTAAGAAATGCCTGAAGAAGCAATGCAAAAGAGGCATCCAGGTACAACAGCAAAAAATCACTAATCTATTATTGTTCAGGAGATGAAGGGCAAGACATTAGACTTATTCACACAAAAGTGATCCTGTGGAAGGTGGGAGCTGGGTAGGGCGGCTTTTTGTCCACTCTTGATAAAATGCTGGGGAAAGGATCTGGATAGGACGAACCTATCCTTCACCACTCCTATCCCGCACATGATCCCTCTCTCCTCCTCCTACCTTGCTTCTTGGTTTCACACAACCACCAATTAGAAGTGTGCCCGGCTTTCCTACCCTAGCTGGGTGTTGCTCCTCCTAAAGTGAGGATTATGTGAATGAGCCTATTGAGTCCTCACTCTACCTCTTTGTTCACGCCTGCCCATCTCTCACTCATGCTTTTGTTCAGCATCTAAATTCTTCAAAGATTCACATGGTACACCCAACATGTAATATTACCTGGGATTTGCCCAAGGACAGAAAATGCATTAAGGGTGCCGAAAGCATAGACTAGGGTTGCAATCTGACTTGTGTACCAGGCTTGCTTTCATGTACTTTTTTTTTTAAAGTTCTGCTTCAGTGTTCAACTGCTTCAGAATTTGCATACATTTAAATCAGAGGTATTGCAATAATAATAATCACTGCCATAAACTCAATCTGAAAACTGCAGAAATAATAATAAAATGATATTTATAGGGAAATGAATGAGATGAAATCGTAAAAGGGCCTTGCATCTGACAGCCAGTTCATAGTGTTTTGTGACCCTGGATAGTAGGAGCAGTTCCGAAAAGAATAAAAACAAAAACATAACTCACTGATAACCAAAAACTTTTGCCCTGTTTTATTTAACATGAACAGCAGAAAATGTAAGAAAAAGCAGTAAATCTCCACATTTGTGTCTTTTGCTATGAAAGAAAGTGAATTTATTGAGAATCATTTTCCAGGAGGTTGATAATATAATTCTTAAGAGGTCACAACAGCAAATGGGTCTAATACAAATTAGCCCAGTGAGCAATGGAAATAGCACACCTCTTCCACACCATCATGTTATTTTTTAAAGTGCAAGTCCAATGGTCCTCCCCACCCCCACCTGCTTTATTTATATACTTGTAACAAACGTTCCAGTGACACCATCTAGGCACTAGTGCTTTCATGCACACCTACATGCAACACCCATGGTCTGTGCTTCGAGTTGGATTGCTCATGCAATTGTCCTTGCAATGCTGCTAGCTGGTGCCTCCCTTGACCACTGTGGATTGTGCCATGACAGCCCCTGAAGCTCTATATATTGAGAGACTTACCAACTGCTGGATGCTTCACCACCCCAATCCCTTTTCCTGTGAAAGACAAGGACAGTGTATAGCCGCTTGTGGGGGCAATTTTGATCAGGATAATGGTGCAGGGTGTTAGCAGAGTTGGGTTCTGAAGCAACCATTGGGAACCACAATTCATAACTGTAAGAAATTTTTACTAAATAACAAGAAAAACCTAGCTGAGTTACATGTCTTTTTGGATGGAAGGAGAAGTCTGTGTCTGTGAGTCTGTGACTACCTGACACAAAGCCACCTAATGGTGCAGCAGGGAAGTGACTTGCCTAGGGAGTAAGAGGCTGCTGGTTTGAATCTCCACTGAAACACCTATATTGGGCAGCAGCAATATAGGAAGATGCTTAAAGGTATCATCTCATATTCTGCGGGAGATGGCAATAGCAAACCCCTCCTGTATTCTACCAAAGAAAATCACAGGGCTCTGTGGTCGGCAGGAGTCCACACCGACTTGACAGCACAACTTAACCTTTACTTACCTGACACAAAGGACACAAAGCAGGTATACAGGGAGTTCGTTTACATACAAATGCCTCCCACATCCCTTCACCTCTAAAGCTAAGATTAACCCTTTACTTTCTGGCTAGAAATAACGCCACTGCCATTGCAATTTCCAAGACAGGGGAAGCTTAAACTTCTGCCCCTCCAAGCAGTGTTCCCTCTAAGGCGTGCGCACATGCACATGCTCATGCTCACAAGTCTTTTGATGTCCACTCAGTTAATCTTCGGTCCCACTCAGGTGGAATCAGAAATGCCCCACTCTGAATGCATGTGCACACACATTGCCTTGATACTGCTTCCCAAAGCAAAATTCATTCTGCACACAGATGAAAAAAATTAGAGAGAACACTGCCTCCAAGAGGTGCTGCCCTGTTCCGAGTCCCACCAAGTGAATGCTTTAAAGTTTCAAAAAGGATGTTGGTAGGCATAGTCATGGATATCTCATAATATCTGTTGTTTGTCCCTAAACTTTCAAATAACCCAAGATCCAAAGCATGTGAAGAGTCTACAAATAGGACATGCACACTGGGTGAAACATGTTCCAGCCAAAGTCAAGCACTCTTAAGACCCATAAGCCAAGTGGGAGAGCTAAGCATGTGCTTAAATCTCTCCCACCAGAAAAAGTGCTTAAGTTTGGTTGCATCATGCCCTAAATAATTAACAAAAGCTAGTGTGTGCTGTGCATTTTGTACCAACTTAAACTAATTCTAGGACAAATTGGCTATAGTTCATTTCCCATCTAACAAGTTCCAGAAACAAATTTGATTTGAAAATCAAGAGATCCCTGACATTGTTATATGCAGACAGGCATCTGAACTTGTGAATTAAGCTTGTCAATCAATATGACTGAACAGAAGGAGGGAAAATAAAACCTCTTTAAACCTGAACGAACTTTTAAAAAACCCTAGTGACATATGGTACATAATGCCATTATAGAACGCCCCCATAAATCCTCAGCCTACCCAACCGGAAAACTCCAAATGACCTTCTAATATCCACCCCACAGAAGTTAAAAAAGGATTCCTTTTCAGTGTTCCGCTTTGGAAAGCTGCATGAATTTGTCAATGGATCATCCAACACCTTATGTTGAGCAGTGCTAATTATGTAGCTACATAGTTTAACCCTTTATATATTATGCTACCAGCATCCAGTAAGTATGACCCCATTTCTAGATCTTTAAGCAATGTCAGTAGAGTTTTCCAAGAAATACATTTTGGGCCAAGAAGTATCTCCCACCCCTAAATGTCGTGAATTCTGGATTGCTAATTCCAGAGGGGGCTTCAGAGAAAATGTAATCTCACAACAGCAAGTTCGGCAACCATGGGAAGGGAAGGGAGCTACTAAGAGGCAACTACAGACAAAGTCAATGAGGGAACCCAACCTTGCTGGGACAGTCTGGAACTTTGGAGAGGCACAAGAAGCAAAGGAAGAGGACCAACATTTAAGCAAGGCAGTGAAGGAATACAGTTTTATATCTGCCATTTTTTTTGCCAGCATGGCATGATGCACCAGAACAGCTGAGATGTCACAATTCATGCTTGCAGAAAGATAGCAAGCAAGCAAGATCTATCTATCTATCTATCTGTCATATTTCTGTACTGCCTGATATGTACATCTCTAGGCGGTGTACAAAATAGATGAATAACAAACTAAATGAAAGCTTATTTAATATTTTACTTGCAGTTGCTTTGCAATTCTGCACAATAGTGGCTTGTAAAAAGTAGTTGTACATGTAGAATCTTTTTTATTCATTTGACATTTCTTCCTTTGTGAAAAATTCATCCTAACAGGGACCTTACTCTGAGACCTTTTGGTCCCCAAAGAAATAGTGATATATGTTGTCAGAGAAAGATCTCTGTTCATTAATAGTGCTGGAAATAATGTCATTTTACTTTAAGTATTAAAGCTTCATTCAGATATATCAGACTTGTACACTGCCTCCATCCCTTCCCCGCCCCTCTTCCTTTCCTGTGCCATGGTTAAACTATTCTTTGCAATCCTTGTTAAGAACATTCAATAGGCTGATTTACACTATTCTAATTAGGGTAGTAGGAAATGCATCCTACTCAAGTTCGGGAGCTGTGTATGGCCCCATTTTCTGATCATCTGTAAAAGCAAGGTAGGAGGGGGAAGAAGTAATTGTCTGCTAGGCAGCAGCTAGGTCAGAGAACTCTGTCCTACCCAGAATCTGTACCCAGCTCTTTAATGAGGTACCCAGCTCTTTAATAAGGCATTTGAACCCAGCTGCTCCTTAGCAAATGGTCACTTCCCCTCCGACCTTGCTTTTTATTCAAAGATTATCTGAACATGGGAGCACACACAACTCCCAAACTTGAGTAATACACATCTCCTATCTTAATTAGAATTGTGAAGACAGTCTTAGCAGCTTGCAGAAACCATAGTTTGCTGGATTCTTCAGATGCAATAGCAAACTATGGTTTGCTGCTAAACATGACTGGAAGTTTTTTATTCATGGCATGTAGAGAAGAGACGATGGGAAGGGAGAAGGGGCACACAAGCCCAAGGCTCATGGCAGTTCATACACATAACGCTACACCATGGTTTTAACATTATGCCTGAATAGGGCCAACGGTCATTGTATTTGTCTTGACTATTCCGCCCCCCACATACACACACACACACACACACACACACACACACACACACACACACACACAGCATGGGGGTTTTAACTCAGTGTTGCTCTCTGCTGACATGTTCAGTCTACTTTAGATGAAATGATGAAATATTAGACAGGCCCTTGTTTCTCAAAGCCGTTGCAAAGGCTTTAGCAGATATAAAATGTAATACACTCTGGGACAGTTGCTAGCTTTCCTTTAATTAAGATTGATGGTATAAAGTTTTATTTAATAAGCTGAGTGCTGAAAGTGACTGGAGTTGTGCACATTATGGAAAGCCTGAGATCAATCAGATAAGCAAATTTCAGAATCCCCAAGTGTTATAAAGAACAAAGTTATATCACTTCATGTTAAAAATGCACATCCCAGCTCTGACTGCAAAATCCCATTGTAATTTGTTTGCATTATCACCAAGCAGTGTTTCTTAGGGCAGGCTGTTTGTGCTTTCACCGATTCAGCAAGCCAAGGAAGAATCGCTTCTCTGTGCTTGTGTCACACATTGCTGTGGTGTGTGTGTGAGTGTGAGTAAGAGAGAGGGAGAGGGAAAGGGAGAGCAACTGCATGAGGTGGGAGACAAGGTAAAAAAAAAAAGAGTGTGAAGATTCCACCACCTCTGTGTTTTAATATTAAAAGATGCATCACAGCCATGAATGGTATGACCAAGCCAAAGTTCAAAACTTCTGTTCCATTGATTTCAGTGAGCCAGTTCAGATGAACACAACGTGCCTTGGGCAGCTTCTGAGAGCCCAGAGCCCTGGGGTCCCACTACTGATGCCTGTTCTGGCCCCCTGGGGAGAACTGGGCTGAGCCAGCAACTGGCAGCTGCCACCTAGGTGGGCCCCTTTGCCTTATTGTGGGAACAGGCATGGGTTTATTTCATTCTTGGCAGGCTGGCAACAGCAACAAGTGTTTTAGCCAAAACACTACCTGCATGGATTCTTTGCCCCCACAGTGCTCTATGCAGCATTGCAACACTACTTGGGGTAATGAGGAGTGGGCGGAAAGATAGCAGGTAGCCAATGCTAGCTAGAATACTATTGTTGCTGCTGTCAGCCTGCTGAGAATGAAGGAAATTTGCATCTGTCACTACAGTAAGGGGGGCCCCACCAGGTAGGAGGGGGCCCACAGAGGCTATGTTGTCATGGACCTCTTATCCCTGGAAGAAGCATTGTAAATATTATGAATTAGGATAGATCATGCCCTAGGGCAGGGATTCTCAAACTTGGGTCCTCAGGTGTTATTGGACTTCAACTCCCATAATCCCCAGCCTCAGTGGCCTTTGCTTGAGGATTATGGGAGTTGAAGTCCAATAACACCTGAGGACCCAAGTTTGAGAATCACTGCCCTAGGGCACTGCAACTGAACCCCAGTAGCAAATTATGGCCACAGTCCACATTTACAAGATGAATGGACAGGTGTCAGTCCAGTAGTTGCACACACACACACACAAAAAAAATTAGAGATTCATCAACAATTCACTACCGCAGGGGATCTCATCCTTCGGTCCTCAGAGGTTGAAGGGCTACAGCCACAATGGCCAAAGTTATTATGGGAGTTGTAGTCCAAGAACTTCTTGGAATGAAAGGTTGAGAAACCAAGTCTATAGTATTCCCCATGTTATGTATGTTAAAACCGGTAGGAAGTTTTAGGGAATACAGTGCTGCTCATGGCTATAATAACCATTTGACAGAGAGACATTGATCCTGGTCGCAAATAAACAAAGTGAGGCTATTCACACGTGTGGAGGAAACCGGTCTCAGGGAGCCCAGCCCGGTTTCCCCTGCCCATGTGAACTGCTGGGAACTGCATGGCTCCTGGCGGTTAACCTGCTTAATTGCCCCCCCCCCTTAAATGAGTTGATCGTTTAGTTGATCGTGAGTTGACTCGCGAGTGGGAGGCAAAAGCAAGCCTCGCGGCCTTGGGGCTCTCCCCAGAATGCCCCGTGCACTCACACGGAGCATCCTGGGATTTCTGGGGGCTGGGCAGTCCCCGATCCCTGCCACCCCAATGCGGCCGCCCAGGGCTAGCCAGATGATCGTCTGTGGGGAGAGCGGGCTTGACCTGCTTTCCTCACAGAACCCTATTAGGCTCTACACACTAATTGTGTGTAGAGCCTCAGTGAATTCACACTGCAAATATAAACCAGTTCAAACCAGATGATGGCTCCTAGCTAAAGAACCTAGAACCTACAGTTCAGTGAAAGAGCTAGAAGTATTTTCAGCACTCTCACAAGCTATAGTTCCAACAGTGCTTTTTAGGAGGCCATGGAGGATCAACCAGTTTAAAAGCAGTTCCATTTGGTACTGAGGAGACCAATAGCTTAGAATTGTGCAAGGATGCAATGCCCTTAATATAAGCTGTGGCCTAGCTTCTTTTACTTCTTCGGCCAAGTAAATTTGTTACTTGTTTATCATGTAATGCTTTTGTCATGCACATTTTAAACAATTCTAGTAGCAAATTACTCTTTATTACTTGCACAGTTATGCAGTTTGCATTTTATAGATGTATGCTGACATCCCCTTAATAAAACGTCAAATGGGGAAAGCAGTGTATTAGTCTAGATTTAACACCATTAGGGGAAATATTGCCAAAAAAGAAAGAAAAAAATAGTTGTTTACTTTGAAGCCATTAAACCAATTTCATAGCTAAGTAAAAAATAATTACATTCAACCACATTAAAGTTGTGCCAAGAGCTAACTCTGTTTACAGGCACTTATAAAGATACTAATAGGTTTATAATAGTCCAACTATTGTTGGATATCAAAACTGAAGCAATATCAGATTAGGTGAGGTTTCTGGCTATATCCATAAAAGAAGCCATAATCGATTAACACTGCTTGTTCTGGCAAAAAGAAAGAAAAGTAGGAAGGGAAAACATGTGTAACTGCATTTGCTCAAACTTATTCCTATTACTTCTGTTTCCTTGATTCTTCTCCTTTCTCTTTTACCCCAGTCACCTTTCTCCCCCACCCCCGCTCCCCCCCCCGGCTTCACTCTGTCACTAGGCACACTGCAAATGGCCTGCCACAGTAGCAAATTCAGAGTAATGGCTAATTCTTTGCAGCACACATCCCCTCCTGCAATGGGGGAGGAACCATCAACTCCCCACTTTGAGCGATTTGCATGTCCCTTTGCAGATAAAGTTGCTCACATCTGTGCCAACTCACAGGCCAGGATTTTGGAAGTTCTAGGAGACTGTCTTGGGACCGTCTGGTCCTGTTATGGTGGATTTGTTTCAGTTAGTGCAGACTTTGGAAGTGGACAAGTGGCAGGGTGTGGGCAACATCATGTGCTCTAGACGTTTTACCCTCCATGGCTAATAAAATCTGCCAGGGAAGGAATAGGCACTAGGGAGGTGGATGGCGATAATTATTAATTCCTGATTAAGAGAGGGCAAGATACCACTGAGCCTTAAAGAGGCAGTAGTAAGACCACTATTTCAAAAGCCCTCATAAGGACACAAGGCCTATCTAGGCCCAAGACCTATCTAGTCCAGCATCCTGTTTCACACAGTGGCCCACCAGATGCCTCTGAGAAGCCCACAGGCAAGGGGTGATGGCATGTCCTCTCTCTTACTGTTGCTCCCCTACAACTGGTATTCAGAGGCATCTTGCCTCTAAGCAGGGGTGTAGCTGGGGAGAGGGGGGCCTGTGTTCACCCCTCTCTCAGAGAGACCCTCTGAGTAGGGGAGATAATGAAGAAGACAGGGAGGGTGGAGCTAGGGGGCCCTCAGGAGCTTGGGGGCTCAAGTTCTTTGAACCCATCCACTCAATTATAGCTATACCCCTGCCTCTGATGCCTTGATCCCTCCAATCTAGATAATTATAGACCTGCATCAAATACTCCCTTTTTGTGCAAGGTGATAAGAGTATGTGGTGGCTGTTCAGTTGCAGAGGGTATTGGATTATATGTGTTATCTAGAGCCCTTTCAGTCTGCCTTCCATCCTGGCTGTGGGACTGAAACTGACTTGGTCACACTACTGGATGACCTATGCCAGGAACTGGACAGTGAGAGTATATCCTTCTTGGTTCTCAAGGATCTCTCAGTGGCATCTGATACAATTGATCATGGAATTCTTCTGGACTGCCCATTGAATATAGTGACTGGAGTATCTGCTTTACTCAGTGCTTTGGCCAATGGTCTGTGGGGTCCAACAGGGTTTGGCATGATGTTTAACATCTACATGAAACTGCTGTGAGAGTTTGTCCAGAGATCTGGACTGAGGTGTCATCAGTACACAGATGACACTCAGCTCTATCTCTCCTTGACATCTAATCCCAGGGAGGCAGTAGATGTCCTGAACCAGGGGCTGGAGACAGTGATGGGCTGAATTTGGGCTAGTAAACTGAGATTTAATCTAGACAAGATGGAGGTGCTGTTGGTCAGTAGGAGAGTCAACCAAGATGAGGGGATTCAAATGGCTCTGGATAGGATTGTATTCCCCTTTAAAAAAAACAAATGTGCCTCTTGGGATTACTGCTAGACCTGGCTCTGCGTTTGGATGCACAGGTGGGGCCAGGGGCCAGGGTTGCCTTTGCATGGCTTCAACTAGTGTGCCAACTGCGTCCCTTTCTAGGGAAGGAAGATCTGGCCATGTCACATCAAATCTGGATTGTACATCAATGTACAGTGCAGTCTACATTGGGCTGCCCTTAAAGAATATTCAGAAACTGCAGCAAATGCAAAATGCAATAGCTAGGATTTTGTCTGGAACTGGCCATTAGGAACGTATTACACCCATTATGAAAAAGTCTGTGCACTGGCTGCCAATTTGATTCCAGATCCAATTCAAGGTGCTGGTTATTACCTTTAAAGTCCTTAATGGTTTGGGCCCTGGATACCTGAAGGAACTGAAGACCCGGCTGTCTGATCAGCCTTTGCCCTGTAGGGAGTGCAGTTTTTACTACTTGTGCTGTTTTATGAGCTGCCATGTATGGTTCTGTTGTTATGTGTTGGTGTTGACTTTATATTGTTTTAATATTTCTACTGGATTTTATTATTGTTTTAACAATTTTGTTGGAAACCACCTTGAGATATTTTATGAAAGGCAGTACAGTATATGAATGTGACAAATAAATAAATGATGCCCAGTGGTAAGCCCCTGTTTGCTCAACCACTTGTTCTCTACAGCGTTGGGGCTGCCTGATCAGTCTGCAGCAGCCCTGATGCGGGGCGCAGTGACTCCATACTGCTGCGCATCATGTTAGACACTATTAGAGGATTGTGAATGATCAGATCCTTCATTTATTGTTTGAAAACTTGTATAGAAAAGTGGCCTATAGCTATTTTAAGGTATTATGCTGTGTGTGCATACAGGTGCCTGTGCACATCAATGTGTTTTCATGTGAATGACTATACGTGCATTCATTTTAAAAGGGAACCTGGGTACAGGCCACCTCAAATGCAGGGCACAGACAGGAGGTGCACTACTGTACATGCATGGGATGTAATGTGTAGATAGTTGTATATATACCCTAATAACAAGATCAATCAAAATTATTACATTATTACATGAGAGTGCCATTTGGATGTTCTGCCTCAAACATTATTACATTATTACATTATTACATTATTACATGAGAGTGCCATTTGGATGTTCTGCCTCAAACATTATACAACTTAGTTCATCTCTCCCTGCGTCTGTTGTTCCATCAGCCTCTGAAATTCAGATTGTAAGGTCCTTGGGGCAGGTACCAGGATTGCGTGGGCTGGTTAGTTTCTTTCTTTGCTTTGCTTTGCTTTTGAAACTCTGAAAAGTGCTATGTATACTGACAGTGCTATCTTTTATTTATTATTGTTGTTGTCATTGTGGTGATGAGAATGATGATGATGATAATAATGTGTTTAAAAGTTTAGCTCTCTTCTTCTTGAGTAGATCAGTGTAAAGCTGGCTTGTGAACTTTGGGATTTATGAGTTTACTTGCTTGTCCTTAACAACACTAGAGAATACTATACTATACTAGAGAAATGTATTTAGCTGAGCTTCATTGTCCCCTTTAATAATAGTCCTGTTGCTTGGTAACAACTCCCAGGATCCCCACAAGTCCTGTCAGTAGTACTGCATCCACACTCTGTCCAAAGCCTTGTTCTGGCATCTATAAAACTATATTTCCATTTTCCATCATCTGCAGCTATCCCCCCCCCATTTGCTTCTGCTTCTCCAGTTTTGCAAATGAGCCGATACATTTCACGTAGCCAACTAGCTGTGTAAAATGAACAGCACTTTTGAAATACACTTTCTTGGTAGGATTTTTTATATATATTCTCACATAAGCTTTTTAAAAACATTGTTATTTCTCAACAGGGGATACAATTAGAGGGCATGTGCTCACAGTTGATGAACTGACTATTAACACATTGGAATACTTCTGATTAAATTAGACCCTCCTCCGTTTTCTCAAGTGACAGGTCAGGTACTTGCTGCTTTCCTTCTGTTGCAAGGGCATGGCTAATGGGAAGTTCTCTTGTCCTATCTGATTGCCATTTTGAAGTTTCATTTCTTCTAGGTCTGTTGGGAAAACCAGAAGTAATGCATGACCTTGTTTGCTGGAATTAGGACTAAATTGCATTTTTCTAGGGGGAAACCCCTATAATAATGCCTAAATCGTAGTTATAGGTATAATCATTCTCAAAATGTGTCTTTCTGAGCTTGCTATCTCCCACTGCAAAATGAAGTGAAAAGCCTTGTGGGAAGATGCTTAAGGGAAAGACTATGCTTATAGGAGTCTGAAGAAACCCCTTGAGAAATTTCACTCAAGAAGTGAGTCTTCTAGAAATTCATTTCCCCATGAAAATCCTCATGAGAATTCTCAGATGTTTCTTCTTGGGAGGAACCCTAAAATTAATTTCAAATTTTTATTTTCTTGAAATTTCAGAGCCACCCCTACAGATGTGCAGAAATCCCCTGATATTTTTATTTGTCTTATAGGAACATGTTTGGCTTCCCTTGAAAATTCTCAGGTATTTTTTCCATGGGAAGAACCCTGAAATCCATTCCCAATTTACTTTTTTCAGAACGTCAGTTTCCATTCCAGCACTTTGGTGCTGGAGAAGACTTTTGAGGATACCATGGACAGCCAGGAAAACAAACCAATGGATCATAGAACAAATCAATCCGGAATTTTCACTTGAGGCGCAAATGACCAGGCTCAAGCTATCATACTTCTGACACATTATGCAAAGATCCAGCTCCCTTGAGAAGTCCATAATGCTGGGAAAAGTTGAAGGAAAGAGAAGAAGAGGACAACCAGCAGCAAGGTGGATGGACTCGATTACAACAGCAATGAATGCAATGCACCACTGAGAGACCTTAAAGGCCAAGTTGAAGACAAATCATCCTGGAGAGAATCAATCTATGTGGTCGCCAAGAGTTGACACTGACTTAATGGCACTTAATAAATCAACCAGTCAATTCCAGTATGCTGACAATTTTCACACAGCTTAGAATCAAGAGAGAGAACAGTTTCCCATGAAGAATAAAAACACTACACAAAGTCACACACAAACACACCAAATCCCGTGCTTAATTGTGGTTCACCAACAAAATAAGGTGCCCAAGGAAGTTGTGCAATTTCTTTCCATAGAGTTTTTCAAACAAAATTGGACAAGTATCTGTAAGTGGTACTTAGGTATCAGGTGTCAACCTTGAAATGGAGAGTAGAATGAGATCCACTAGGTTCTTTCAGCCTCCTGATTCCAACAACCCATCTTCATGTTCAAAAAAGCACATGGGCTCAGTGAATAGTCTGGGAACATCAAATGGTGCAATATTACTGAAGCAAGGTAGTTTTAGACCTCATCAATACTTTGAGTAGGAGACCACTGACAGCCCCATGCAATGTATATATAATCATTATTAGAAGAAATATAGCACCTAGGGCAAAAAGGAGCCTGGACCTGAAGGGCTTCAGAGCTCCCCCCCCCATCATGGCAAGGCCACCTCCCATTATTTATTTTTTTTACTTGTGGCTACCGCCACTGCTGCTCCTGTTCCAGTGGGGCCTCCAAATGATCGGGGGCATCCCCAGAGCCCCTCCATTGCACCGCTTCCCTGCGCCTGCCCTGCCACTGCCCCGCGCCCGCCGCTTCCCCACCAATATTTGTCATCCTCACTGCTGGGGGTGGGTGGGGGCTGAGTGGCCGAGTGGAGCAGGCCTCTCCCCGGTGGTCAGCCTGTTGGCGGGCACAGCTGCACAGAGAGAAGCATCGCAAGCTCATGATGTCACAGGCATGCAACGCTTGATACTCACTGTTCAGGTGAGCCTTTTCACAGGCCGACCAGCTACTGCGTCCACAGCTCACCACCGCCACCACTGGGGGGATGCCTGCTCCGCTCGGCCATTCACCCCCAATTCTTCAGTGGTGAGGATGGCAAATATCGGTGGGGCAGCAGCGGGCGCGGGGCAGCAGCGGGGTGAGCATGGGGAAGTGGCACAGCGGTGGGGCTCTGGGGAGGTCCCCGATCATTTGGAACCCCCCCAACAGAGGAAGCCACAGACCTGATCCCCAAGGTCAGTGGCTAAATCCGCCTCTGAGGACATGGTACAACCCTCCTGTGACTAATATTTCAAAATGCAATAAAAGATCTCATTTTTGAAAACATATTGCAATCAGAAACCTAGTCCTTCAGCAGAAAACTAGCCTAGAACCCTTCTTTCTGGTACACTAGCTTTATATAGGCAGGGTGTGTATTATGTGGAGGCACATTCCTTCCTGTAACACCCTTCTGCGTTTTATTTTGAAGTGAAATAGCCTCTCCCAGGTAGGCTAGAATTTTTATGAATATATACATTAGTCCTAAGAACACACAGACACAATCCTAAGCATATCTTCTGCCCTCTAAGTCCCACTGAGTGGAATGTCCTTCCAAATAACAATCACAAGCTTAGAGATGTATTGTATTAGGTAACTTCTGTACCTCTTGTTTCACATAGCTCTCCAAAGTAGATTGCCTTTTATGTTTGTGAAAGAGTTAAAGGGACGTTTCAAAAAGGGTGACCAGCTGTACAGTGCATTATTGTTTCTCTACATTCCATCCCAAGGGAGTTGTTAAATAGCTGATTGTACTTTTGTGCCTACCTTAAATAAACCAGGCTCCTGACTTTGACCTGCTTAACCTTTTACGTATTCCTGATTCATCACACTGTAAGGAAATATGCTGTAGGACTGCTATTTCCTGAGCTTATCAGACTTCTGACCCTGCAGTTGTTGTAAGTCAATCACAGTGTCAAATCCGACTGTGCTAGAGCATGTTATAAATAAAGGTAACTTGCTCATCACCTGTCAAAAAACTGCCAGCACCATTTTCTGTCTTGCACAAGCAAAGCGGCCGTGGAGTCGATGGGCTCAGTTCAGAACCTTCAAACCTTCAATCCACTCCACAGCCTCTACTACTGCAAATGAAGACTTCCTCACTTGCACTTGGCGAAAATTAAGGGTGCATAAAAAGTGAGACTCAACAAGGGACACATTCGGACTGGCATAATTTCATTAATCTTAGTAAGATGCTGCAAAGAGACAATTTGATCCCCAAGTGTCTAAAGTCAATGGCAATCCTGAGTAGATCTTACAGTTTCACTTATAAGAGTCATTCCATCAGCATCTTGTAGAAATGCTGGAACTGTGTTATGCACATGATTAACATGTAGCCAGGGCTGCAAAATGGTTCCTGAAGCTTTCTAACATCCAAGTGCACTACAAGTAATTACCCCCCCCCGGCTTACAATGCCTTTGTTTCATCCCAAGGAAAGCCCACACCCACCCTTCCACTCTACCCCAAAATCCTATTTTTTAAGGAGAGATCATCGGAAAAAGCAGTTGCTAGGGGACTGTCCCCATAGCTCTTAAAGCAGGACCCTCTTTTTTCTATTCCTGGTAATAGGCCTCAGATTAATTATTATTCAGGAACTGAGATTCTTGATTTATATCACTAATAAGTATGTACTTTGTGTTGCTGCCAATGCAAGCTGCTTGGAATGCAGGATGGAAAAGCTGTGAATTGATATACACGTACTGCCGATCTTGGTAAGCTCCAAAGGGAAACAATTCTGTTAAAAGAAAAACATATCATACATCATGGACCTAAACAGGCCAATCTTTCCACACGACACAGTCACAAACTGCCCAGTGAGGACCCCCATTTGGCATCTGCCTCATCCCAAGATCTTGCCTCCCTGGAAAACGTGGGCATTTAGTTATGACTCCCGCATACAAATTAATATACTCATGAAAAGGCTCTGTTTCTGGGAATCAAAATTGCTCTTTTGACATAGCTGTGGTTGGGTGAGATTGCTAAAGAGGCAAGATGTTTGGAAACCAAATTCAAATGGCCATCCAGACGAACTTTATCCTCTGAAGGAATGCATGATCAAAACTTCAGCAGTGGCATTTGTTTTTAAAGAGTCATGCTGTAAAACAGGCATGACTGTTAAGCACAACAGTGGAACAGGCAACGGAACACACCGGATTCTCTGACTCGCTGCTTCAATAGGAGGACTTTCAGCTTTAAAGAGAAACAGCGCCTGCTTTGCTTTTCCACTTGCTTAGCAAAATAAACTGAGAATGAAAGAGGATTCCTGTCCTTGAGAAAAGTTTGTTTTCCTAACAGAGCACAGTGGGCAACCTTGGATATGAAGGCTGCTTTGTCCTTCCTTTAGAGAGAGATTCTGGACACACCAAGTGATGTGTTATTGGTACCAAAATATCTCCTGTCTCGACAAGCCCCCTTTCCTAAAAATCTAGAAATGCATTCCTCACACGCCCACCAAATCCCTCACAAAGGCAGAATCACCACTTACTGATGTGCAAAGTAGGAGCAGAATATTCTGAAGACTGTGGGTGATGAGATGAATAGAACAACCTCGATCATGCCATTGCAATTTGTGGTGAGAAGGCCAGTGAAGGTGGGGAATAATTGCAGGATGGCAACAAGCAGTCTAATACGTTTAAAGCTATTTAATTGCATGCTTCTCAGAGAGCAATTGAGTAGAATACTGGCTGCATACTTTTCCTTGTATTTTGACAAGTGAAAAAGGTTAGACACTAATATTTTTCTAGAGATGGATCAGACATTCATCACCAAGAAATCTAAACCTGATTTGTTGAGATTAGAGAGAGAAAAGGGGAGGGGGAAATGGCCTTTTTTGCAGTTTGCAAAGAGGAGCTCACCAGCACTCCTCCTGGCTGGCAGCCTCCATTTATGATTTTCCAGCATGCTTCACAATGCAGCATCATTCTGAAGGAAACATTGAAGGTGGGAGGGGGGTGGGGAAGGTGGCTGCTAACTGTAAGGAACAAGGAGTACCACTGAGTTCAGTTGCCCCTCCAAATTGCTCCAAACGCCCTAAACTGTACTGTTTTAATAATAATATAATTGTTGGTTTAAGAGAGGGGGGAAGATGTGTGGAAATGTGTTGTAATATGACTAGCCTGCAGGTGGAACTTCCTTCTTCCTGCCGGTACTTCTTGTTGAACTTGTCCCTTCCTGTTGCACAATAAAGTAGTCTTAGTCTATAATGGCTGCCTCCCTCTTCTGACACCAGCTCAGAGAAAGGCAGCCATTATAGATCAAGACTACTTTATTGTGTAACAGGAAGAGACAAGTTCAGCAAGAAGTACCGGCAGGAAGAAGGAAGTTCCACCTACTGGCTAGTCATATTACAACACATTTCCACACATAAAGCACCCAAAGGCCCCCAGTTTCACAATCTGTAAATGAGACCTCTTTGTCCAGTTTTCTCAATGAAAGTGGAATATTCAGGGTGAGTTCCTGGAAGACCCCCGAGGTCTTTACAGGCTCCCCTGTGGCTACAGACCCACACTCTGGACTCTGCATTCCTGTTGGTGAAAAGTAGAGCTGTGCACTGGAGTTATAATTTGTGTTTGAGAGGGAAATTCCAACAACTCTCCACACAGTAACGTCACAAAGAGAAGCACTCTCAACTCTCCCTCATTATTTGGTAGTTTACTGTGCTGCTGCACCCCATTGTTGTTTCCCTTTCAAACTTTTCATCTTAATGTGAATAAAATGGGATTCGATGGGGACAACAACTTAGGGCTGAAACAAAAGATCTCAGGTGACAACTTTTGTCTTGAAACTGAAGAGGTGGGAGGTGAAAGAGAGACAAAAATCTCATTTAGTTTTGAGGGTTTGGGGGTGCGCCAGTCAATTTTTATGTAAGTGAACTGCTGCTGCCAGCAAGAATTTTACCTGTTATCATGTATTTGTTGGTTAAAGAAATTCTTAACCATCCTTCAGCTTATATAGAGATGTGGGATACAGTTTACACTCAAACGCTTACAATTAAAATAAATATAACAAGCAATGACAAACCCACAGAAGCAGCAGCAAGGTCAGTATAATCCAGCACACAATAAAAACAACTTAAAACCAGCTTCTGCCTGGGCAAATGAAATATTTGCCTGACACCAAAATGACAACAGAGTTAGTGCCAGATGAGCTTTCCTGGAGAAGGCATTCCATACCTGGGGCTCCATGTTCAAAAAATGATATCTCCCCAAAAATCACATCCATCCCACTTCTGATGGCAATAAGACCTAAAGGAGGACCTCAAATACAAACATTGAAAAATTAGTTGGTACCCTTACAGCTCATTGAAAAAATGTTTTATGCCTCCTGAAAAGCGATTAAATGAAAAGCAATTGTCCCATGTATACCTGCATGCCTTTGATACTGTATGTCATCAAGTAAAGCAAAGCAAGTGTGAAAATAGATAAAGTATTGCTTATTCTACAAAGATATTCTAAAGTGGCCTGGACACATCTGTTGGTACCCCTAGAAAAGATCATAAATAATTGGATTAGAGTGATGTTTCAAATTAGCTGTTTTCTTTAATTAGTATCACACATGTCTCCAATTGTGCAATCAGTCATTCAGCCTATTTAAATGGAGAAAAGTAGTCACTCTGCTGTTTGGTATCATCGTGTGTCCCACAATGAACATGGAACAGAGAAAGCAAAGGAGAGAGTTGTCTGAGGAGATCAGAAAGAAAATTATAGACAAACATGTTAAAGGCAAAGGCTATAAGACCATCTCCAAGCAGTTTGATGTTCCTGTGACAACAGTTGCAAATATTATTAAGATGTTAATAATATTACAGTCCATGGGACTGTAGCCAACCTCCCTGGACACGGCCGCAAGAAGAAAATTGACCACAGAATGGGCAGAAGGATAGTGAGAATTGTTGGAAGTTAAAGGACTATGCGCTGTCTCTTTGCCTCAGACAGTGGAGGACAGACTAGTAAGTCAGAGGGCTAGAGAGTCAAGACATTGGTCATCCCTTCTCCACTGCTCTGATGCTATCCCTTTGAAATGTAGATTGCTACTCTTAGGGATTCAACTTCCTCCCTCTCTCTCTCTTCCTACCTGCCCCTCTACCTTGCAACATGGCAAGCCTCTCTCCCTGTACCATATGTGCAGAGAGGATGCAGAATCCATCTGCATCCAGCTAGATAGATAGATTAGAGATCCTAACTCCTCACTTTCCTATCTAGAATGGAGTTCCTTAATAAATCCCTTTTATATTGATTTGAATCTATGAATTGGCTCCAAGTTACTTTACTCTCAGGATACACGCATGCCTAACTAAATGTCCGCTGTGTTGTGCCTCTGTGCACTCTGCTATAATGAGAAAGGGATTCTCTCACCACAGAGAATTTCCAACAATTAAGACGTTAATAATATTACAGTCCATGGGACTGTAGCCAACCTCCCTGGACACGGCCGCAAGAGGAAAATTGACCACAGAATGGGCAGAAGGATAGTGAGAATGGTAGACAAAAAGCCAAGGACAACTTCCAAAAAGATACAAGCTGAACTCCAAGGTCAAGGTCCATCAGTGTCTGATCGCACCATCCGTCGCTTTTTGAGTGACAGTGGGCTCAATGGAAGAAGACCCAAGAGGACTCCACTGTTGAAAGAAAAACATAAAGTCAGACTGGAATTTGCTAAAATGCATATTCACAAGCCACAATGCTTTTGGGAGAATGTCCTTCGGACAGATGAGACAAAACTGGAGCTTTTCGGCAAGTCACATCAGCTCTATGTCCAGAGATGAAAAAATGAAGCTTTCAAAGAAAAGAACACCGTACCTACTCTGAAACATGGAGGAGGCTTGGTTATGTTTCAAGGCTGCTTTGCTGCGCCTGGCATGGGGTGGCTTGAGTCTGTGCAGGGAACAATGAAATCCCAAGACTATCAAGACATTCTCGAGCGAACTGTATTGCCCAGTGTCAGAAAGCTCTGTCTCAGTCGCAGGTCATGGATCCTCCAACATGATAATGACCCAAAACACACAGCTAAAAGCATCCAAGAATGGTTAGGGACAAAACATTGGACTATTCTGAAGTGGCCTTCTATGAGCCCTGATTTGAATCCTATTGAATATATATGGAAAGAACTGAAACATGCAGTCTACAGAGGGCACTCTTCAAACTTGACACAGCTGGAGCAGTTTGCTCAGGAAGAGTGGGCCAAACTACCTGTTGACAGGTGCAGAAGTCTCATTGAGAGCTACAGGAATCACCTGTTTGCAGTAATTGCCTCTAAAGGTTGTGCAACAAAATATTAGGTTAGGGGTCCCATCATTTTTGTCCATGCTATTTTCATTTGTGTTATTATTTGAAATATTCTGTTGCATCAAAACACTAAAGCAAAGTCTGATTTTTGTTAAATGCAGAATAAACAAGGATGGGTGCCAATTACTTTTGCCAGTTGCAAGTTATTTCAGAGACAATTGTGGGTTCTTCTTTTTTCATGGAGGGGTACCAACACATTTGTCCACGTGTGTAATGAACACAATAAAATCAAATTATTATTTTGTCCTGGTTTTTTACATCAGATGTTAGCTTGCATTATTTTAAAGTATGTTTTGTAAGCTGCCTTGAAGATTTTGATCATGTGGCAGTTACAAAGTTGCAATAAAAACAAATAAATAAAAGACATACTTCTCAATTTTGATCAATTTATCTTCATTAACACGGACACTTGGAAGAATCAACTCTCTAAGCAAGGAATGCAGCAGCTATGTACCCAAAGTTCCATTTGTTAAGTTCACAAGTGCACTTTTAAGATAACATTTTCTCCATCATGACCCCCATTGCCTTTTGAGATCATCTAGAGATGTCCCTCAGCAGTTGCCAGCAGCTTGTCTGGTGGCCACTCAGATACAGGCCTATGTTACTACCCCAAGATTTTGAAATGTGCTACCTGCTGAAATAAGAGCCTCCCCATCTCTGACAGCTTTTTAAAGACTTTAAAGATTCATTTTTTCACCCAAGTTTTAAAAACTAGAATTGTGGTTTTAACTTGTTTTAATGTTTGTTTTAATTTGTTTTAAGTTGTAAACTACCCAGGGATGCAAGTTTGGGGTGGTGTATAAATATAATAATTAAATAATAAATTTTAAAAAATAACTTCCAACATCCTAAGACCACAATTAAGGAGATTCTGTTTCATCCGATACACGAGAAACATTCTAGAATGTCTATGAAAAATATTATTCTTTAATGAGGTGAAGATTTCAAGGGTAGAGTGATTTAACTATGCCATTGTACTAGATGGGCAATACTGCACTTTGTAGTTTTAGCCCAGCACCAAACCTTGTACATAGAAATAACGACCCACAGCAAAGCCTGCGGCCTTCACAAATGTCCTAGGTAAGAGAGATGGAAACAGTGGACTCCCCAGATGCAAAATAATGTACGGGACTATGGGAAATGGATACTGAAGTCAGAGGCACAACTTAAGGCTGTGGAAGAGAAAATGTCCCAGATGCTCAGTAGACCTAGAGGGAAGGAGGTAGAGTAGGGTAACTGACTGTGCTCATTGGGGGCAGACTGACTGCTGGAGTGGCATATGTGTGACATTTTGCCTAGAGTGAATTGATCAGTAGAGTTCTTTCCCTGATCACCCTTTGCTACATTTGAAGCAAATTGAAGAATCCAAATTTGATACTGATAATCTTTACACTTTCTATTGTCATCTTTTAAAGTAGAACCAATTTCTAGGTTATTCAGTAAAGGCAGGGACATTTTGCTCAGAGCAGTCATTATATGCTGCTTTGATTTCTATTATGTCTAGCAGAAATCAGCAACATGATGTATGGCCTTTATTAGTAGGCAGGGTAGTTTTTCTTCTTCAGCATATCGCTTGGCAGGGGAAAGAGGACCCCTGGCTTTTATCTTGGCATCCAATTGCTCGAACTTGAGTAATCAACCCTTAGGACAGACAATTCCATTTTTCGCTATATTTTTGGCTGCTTCCATTATCAATTTGTCACTATGCCCAAATATGAAACAGGCTTGATCATCTCAGCTTCAACCTCAATTCAAAGCTGATTACCTCTTTAGAATCATCACAGTCTTCGGCTCTGATCTTGATGCTTTCCTTGGAGAGCAGCATATTAGCTTCTCAGAGGCTTTCATCTGCATGGCTATTACTTTGTGTGACTTAATGAACAAGAGCCATCTGGATCAGTGCTTGACCGTGTTTGCACCTGTGCCTGCATCTGCCCTGTCTGGCCACATCAGGTGGATGTTCACTTGTAAGATACATCTCAGTATCAGAGAAAGGGGAGAAGGCAGGAGACTATTTCTCCTACTTAGTAGCAACAGCAGCCACACCAGATGGCTCATGGAATAATCAGAGCTGGAACAACAGAGTTGAGACCTCATGTGGGGTGGATTGCAAGTGATCATTATAGTATACTCATCAAAGATACAGTTCTGTTTTTTGCAATTGGCAAGCCAATGCAGATTTAAACAGTGCTTCTTATGCATTATATGGGTTAAAGACCTCAGAAACTGGCCAAAGGTTCTGTAGCCTAAACAGCCACATAATGTATCCTAAACAGCCACAGAATGCAAATGCATACCCCATTGTGCCTTCTGAGTATAGACACTATTCAGCTGTATGGTAATGTGCATTTTCATACAACATTTTAGCAATATAAGACTCACAGAACCATGAAGCTAGAAAGAACCCAACGGGTCATCTAGTCCAACAGAATAGCTCAGGGTTTCTTAACCTGGGGCCCATGGACCCCCTGGAGGTCCAAGGAATAGGCTCAGGTGGACCATGGAAAATGCTTGCTGCACTGAATTTAAAGTTGTTGAAAATAACTATCCTAGTACTTTCCCCCTCTCAGATTTGTACTTTCCCCCTCTCAGATTTGTACTTATGAAAATATATAAATGGGTGAAAAATCCCTAGGTAATGCTTGAGGATCTGGGAGTTCATTGCTAAAAAAGGTTAAGAACCTCTGCACTAGCTGAAGATAATACTGTATATCTTAACAGAAATTTGTTAAGAAATGTGACGCTTCATAGACTTTTATATATACAGGAGAACCCTGCTATTCATGGGGGTTCCGTTCCATGTTGGGGGCGTGGATAGTGAATCCACTAATAACGGGGCATTTGGGCAATGGGAATTGGGGGTTAGGTTCTTGGATACCAAAAATTGGCCAGAAATCGGCCAAAAATGCTGGGTTTTGCCCCATTCCCCCCTCACTTCCAAATGGCCCCTCAAAGTACCCTACCGTCCCCTAATTTTATTTATTTATTTATTTACCTTATATACCACCCAAACTTTCGTCTCTGTTTTTCTGTAATGTAATGTGTCCTACTGTCATCCACGGTACCAAAAATCGCCCCAAAATAACAGTTTCTGCCTTAATTTAGAGCCATAAAATGGCTCCAGATCTCTCAGTCAAAATGGTGGCTGGATATAATCTCCGAGGTCATTTCTGGCCACTCTCAACCCACAGATATATGGGTTTAACACTTTCCCCCCAATTTTGTGTGTGTGTGTGTGCATACCGAGGTTGGGTGCTAATTACCTGACAACAGATACGCAAAACTACGAATGCTGGACCCATGATTAACTAGGTCCGTGTGTGTGTGTGTGTGTATTTATGAATGACTGAGCTTCAGTGTGTCTCTACCCAGCTGACGTTCTTACAGGTTTCAGTAGTGAGGAAGGGAAATGTTTTCTCTCCATTTGGATGGGAAGGAATAACTGGGAACAGAGCACAGGAATGATCACTGTACAGTGGTCCCTCGACTTACGATGTTAATCCGTTCCGAATGCACGTTCGGAGGTCGAAATTTTCGTAAGTCGAAGGGCGCATCCACGGAGGTCTGAAAACATTCGTAAGTCGAGGAAGCCGCATCTAAAAATTTGTAGGTCGAGTAAGCCGCATCTAAAACGGCAACGACTTCCGGTCTTTTTTGTCATTCGTACCTCGAAAACATCGTAAGTCGAGTAGTTCATAGGTCGAGGGACCACTGTACTAGGCCTAGCTCACTGTATAAAATATTTTAAGTCACATCTTACAATGAACCCTGCTGGTGCAGATATAGCCTTGAGCAGATAATAGTGCTTTTGGCTTCAGAAATATGTCTCTGAGGTCTGCATGACACTCAGGGGCATATTTCTGAAGTCAAAAAGTACTTTTAGAGAGAGAAGAGTGCAGCTAAAATGGCTCCCTCTCTCCTTTTGGACATGTTTGGCTATTCAGCAACACACTGGCTGAGTTCTGAAACCGCATTTCTGCAGAGTACATTGCTCTGTGCCCTCCTATTAATTAAAATGTGAACTAAAAAGTTCTCAAAGCAGTTAATATAAGAAAAAGAATAAGAAGGAGATAATTCCCTGTCACCAAAAGACTCATAATCTAAAGCACAAGATAGACACCAGCAACAGCTACTGGAGGGACACTGTGCTGGGGTTAAATAGGGACAGTTTCTCTTCCTCCGCTAAACATAAAATAATCACAACTTTGAAAGATGCCTCTTTGCCCAGTTAGCAGGAAGGAAATTTTGACAGGTGAGTCGGTGCCAGACTTGATATTTAGATTAATGTCTCTTTTATTGCATTGCGTATATATAGTTTAATTTGAGGTTTGAATTTTCTGTCACCTGTTGAGGCGTGTCTCACGATCAGTGAGACTTGCTGGAAGGGGGTTTGCAAGGAGAGCGGGCTTAGCCTGCTCTCCCCACAGACAATCAAGCCGGCAGCCCTGGGTGGCCAGATTGGCTGCCCACATGACTGCCGGCTCTGTCACGGAGTGGTAGGGGCTGTGGGGATCGGGAGCCGTGCAGCCCCCAGAAGTTCCAGGATGTCCCACATGAGCGCACAGGGCATTCTGGAGAGACCCCCAAGCCCAGGAGGCTGCTTGCATACTCCCGGTCAGGGGTCTACTCGTGTGTTGCCATGCACCGCAGCAACACACAACCAAAAAGATGAGGTTAACAGAGCGCTCGCTCTGTTAACCTCGTCCAAGGGGAGGGGTTTTTAGGGCGTTTAGCTGCTGGGAACCATGCCGCTTCCGTTGCAGCACACAATCGCCCCAAAGCGGGCTAGGCTCCCTTAGCCCACTTTTGGGCAATTGTGAGAATCGCCTCGTTGACTGAGAGAGTCAAGTAACAGATAATAATGTTGCTAAGGGGAAGGGAAGGATAATTTGATCACTGCCGTGTTTGTTGTATGTCTTTGTTTGTTTATACTTTCTATAAAACTCTTGCAACTACAGGCCATTCTTTGAGCCAGGATTTAGGGCGCAGAATTATCAAAATGCACCTTATTTCACATGAACCTACCTGCCAATTAAAACCTTCTTCAGAGATGTGTCTGGATGCATGAATTGTCCCCTTTGCTAAGCAAGGTCTGCTCTGGTTTACATGGAAAATGTGTGTGACCACAGTAAGATGGGGGAGTGGGCGACAAAATGGCAAATGCGGTTCAATGTTAGCAAGTGTAAAGTGATGCACATTGGGACGAAAAACCCCAACTTCAAGTAAATGCTGATGGGATCCGAGCTGTCGGTGACGAACCAGGAGAGGGATCTTGGGGTTGTGGTGGACAGCTCGTTGAAAGTGTCGACTCAATGTGCGGCAGCTGTGAAAAAGGCAAATTCCATACTAGGGATCATTAGAAAGGGGATTGAAAATAAAACGGCTAACATTATAATGTGCTTATACAAAACTATGGTGCGACCACACTTGGAGTACTGCGTACAATTCTGGTCACCACATCTTAAAAAGGACATTGTTGAACTGGAAAAGGTGCAGAAGAGGGCAACCAAGATGATCAGGGGCCTAGAGCACCTTTCTTATGAGGCAAGGCTACAACACCTGGGGCTTTTTAGTTTAGAAAAAAGACGACTGTGGGGAGACATGATAGAGGTCTATAAAATCATGCATGGTGTGGAGAAAGTGGAGAGAGAGAGATTCTTTTCCCTCTCACACAACATTAGAACCAGGGGTCACTCCATGAAATTGATTGCCAGGAGGTCTAGGACCAACAAACGGAAGTACTTTTTCACACAACACGTGATCCAATTGTGGAACTCTCTGCCACAGGACGTGGTGACAGCCAACAACCTGGATGGCTTTAAGAGGGGTTTGGATGACTTCATGGAGGAGAAGTCTATCAATGGCTACTAGTCGGAGGGCTGTGGGCCACCTCCAGCATCAAGGGCAGGGTGCCTCTGAGTACCAGTTGCAGGGAAGTAATGGCAGGAGAGAGGGCACGCCCTCAACTCCTGTCTGTGGCTTCCAGCGGCATCTGGTGGGCCACTGTGCGAAACAGGATGCTGGACTAGATGGGCCTTGGGCCTGATCCAGCAGGGCTGTTCTTATGTTCTTGATATTCCCCTCAGGTGTTGGAGCTACTCTGGGAAGAGCACCTGACTGCTTGCATGCAGAAGGTTTCAAGTTCCCTCCCTCGCTTCTCCAGATAGGACTGAGAGAGACTCCTGCCTGTAACCTTGGAGAAGCCGCTGCCAGTCTGTGTCGACAATACTGAGCTAGATGGACCAATGGTCTGACTTGGTAGGAGGCAGCTTCCTATGTTCCCATGTCCCAATTTGCTACCAGAAGCAAAGCCTTTTCTGTATTGTTCCAAAATTTTGAGACTTTCTCAGTAGACATGTGCACTGGTACTATGTTGTTATCTTCTAGGTTTTAGGCTTTTAAATATTATTTGAGAACCTTTAATTCTTTTTAGCTGCTATTTTATCTCCCAGCTTTGCTGCTGCTATCTTTTTAGGTTCACTGCTGTGTTGTTTTGATATTGTATTTAATTGCATTTTATCATTTAATATTATTGTAAGCCCTCTGGAGGTTATCAAAAAGCAGGATATGGATTCTATAAACAAATGCATGAACAAATAAATACATACATAAATGTCTGAGGCTGAGCTAATATATCAATTATTCCATTCTCATTAACCTACACCCTTATCATAACAAATGTTTCACAACCTATGCCTATTGCCAGCTAGCTCTGTTATATGTTGCTTAGAACACCTAGCTAGGCACTGGATAGCAGCCACAATGAGTCTAATTTCTAGTGTTCAAAAACGAAGCCAATTTTAACTTTTAAAGCTTTCTTTGAAAACTTAACCTAAGAGGATTACAGCTTAGTGTTAACCATTCTGATCCTATTGAAATCATCAGGCTTTGTCAGTGCAATGCATTTGCAATTGCAGCCTTCATCACATTGCTACTTGCATATTTCCAAACACATTTCGAAAACCATTTTAAACAGACCAAGAAAATGATGTGTTTGCTACTAAATTGCCTTCATTGGCCAAACTGTAAATTATAGTTCCTGGCTGATATCCAGTCTAATGTTAGACTGACATGCAGCCCGCAGGAGCATAGTTTCGCGAGGCACAAGTGACTGTGGAGGGCAGGGAAGATCATCGAAAGTCACCCCTCCCCCACTGCAAAACATAAAACGCTAGCACAGTAGCATAGATGTCAGTCACTGAGTAGTATGTTGCTTGTAGAAGTTCTGAATGAGCTTCAAAACATGGTTTAGTTCTGTACTTTTTATTCTCTGTTTGCACTTGGTGAGCTTCACATAGTTAGCGGTCAAAATAATAATGTCGAATCCCACAAGGTCACTCAGGGTGTCTCCAAAGCAGGTTCCTGGTGCTCTTTGTTCAGCACTTGCACTAACGCATAAGGGCAGGAAACAGAAGTCTCTGAAACATCTACCTGAAAGATGCATATCCATGCTTATAGCACTACTTTGTGTACATGAAATGCCTAGCTCTTGCTGGTCATGTGCTTGCCACAGCCAGTACTGTGAAGAGGCAGGGTTTAGGCCAGAAACATTGGCAACAGCAAGAACCTGCACTCTGGAGGCACTCTCGGTGGCTTTAGGGGATTAAACATTATCATCTCCACTGCCAACGATGAGCACGTTTTCAAAAGTTGCAATAGGATGGTTGTCTGAGAATCAGGAGATTTGCAAGCTGTGCACACTCCGGGTTTCCAGTTGTAAGAACCCGGAAATGTTGCAGTGCTGTCAGGCTGGCACTGTGCCAACCCAACATTTACCCAGGATTAGTAATCCAGGATTTGATCTAGGGTTATCGATCCTGGTTAAATGTTGGATTGGCATGCTACCAAGCTGACACTGTCAAAACATTTCTGGGTTCTTACAACTGTAAAGTGGGAGTGTGTGTGGTTGCAAGTCTCCCAATTCCAGGTCAGTTGTCCTATTGCAGGTTGTGAGAACCCACCCAATGTGAAACTCACCCAGTACAAACAAAGACTTGGCAAATACCAACAATGGGAAACAGAAGTACCCTAAATGCACATTTCACATCTTCAAATCTGATGCCCCTCAAGTAGCAATAGAAGCTCACACCTTGCACTTAGGAACTGTGTATCTAATGACTCCCACCAGGAGCATAGGGTCCACAGGGTCTGGGGGCAACCCAAGGGCCCTCAGCCAGTCCCCCTTTCTCGCCCTCTCTCCTGCTTTCCTACTCGCCCTCCTGCTCGCTGGCCGGGTGAGCTAAGCAGCCTACAAGCTGCTAGAGCTCCTTCCTCTCTGTCTCGCAGCTGTTCAGTGGGTGGGCAGGGCTTCCAGGGAGGCAGAACGTTACAAAAATGTCTGGAACTGAATCCCCCACCCCTTAGACCATCATTCCACCCCCATATGGAAGAACCTACCCTTTGCCTTCATAAACAACGGTAAAACACCTCCCTTTCGGCCCCAGCCTTTGATCACCTGGAATGACTTGGCATGGAGCTTTGGTACTGAGCAGAGATGTAGGGCAGGATAGGAGGAATGTGTATATTTAAATTGAAGTGGATTGGACAAATGGTTGGTTTTAATATTTTTTTCAATTAAAAGAAACCATCAAAAAGTCCTATAAGTGGCTTGTTTCATGGCAGAAAATTACAAAAACAAACAATATTACATATATTTATAAATACACTATGTTCATGTTGATTTGTAACCCAGAAGGTCTGAGTGAGAACTCTGAAGCATGTGTTGTGCTTTTATTTTAATTTTCTTTTTCTTTAGAAATGCACTATATGTCCAAGCTGGTTGGACATGTCCAAAAACCTCACTCACACTATTTTCACTGTATGTTATCAATCAGTATGATTCTGTAATGATATGAAGTGTTAAGGAGGCCCTGAACATGCTGATTCACCCCCAGCCCCACACCACCCTAGGGATGGCCCTGCTTCTGAGCACCTGCAGAGAGTGGTTTTTATCTCAGCATTGTGAGAGACCACAACCAGCCCTCCTTCCACATTGGGGATCAGGGAGAATGACTTTTAGGATGGAGGGCATAACTGTGGGAGCTCCTTGAGCCCATGCATGTCTCATCTATCTTAAAATTTTACAAAGAAGATACAGATTCCTCATTCTCCCCCTCTCCTTTTCTCCCAATGAACAGTGCTAATTCTTGCTCTTTTTTTATATTTCTCTCTGCCTATCTTCCTTGCTTCAGTGGGACTTACAGGTCTGGTGCTGAAAGGTATGATCTCATGCGGTGCGGGAGATGGCAATGGTAAACCCCTCCTGTATTCTTCCAAGAAAACCACATGGCTCTGTGGGCGCCAGGAATCAACACCAACTCGATGGCACAACCTTTCCTTTTCCTTTACTAGACTATAGGAAGCAAAATGTGCTGGGAGCACAAATTAGTTTGGTTTGATTTACATCCCTGAGCATGTGCAATCCGATATGCACTTACCAGGGAAGGATCTCAGAAAGTTGAATGCAATGAAGTTTATTTTTAAGTAGACATGCTTTCCTTGCTAGTAAGTCCTTTAGGTTTCAGTGAAATGTACTTCCAGCTAAATGTGGTTGCCTGAGGCTGCAATTCTCCACACACTTACCTGGGACTTTTACACACAACAAGCTTTACTACGAGTTTACTGGGAGGCTTCATTATTATTTATTATTATTTTACATTTTATATCCCTCTCTTCCTCCAAGGAGCCCAGAGCGGTGTACTACATACTTAAGTCTCTCCTCACAACAACCCTGTCTTTACTGCTAAATTGAAGTTGTCCCAAAAAACCAATGCAAATTGTCGATTTTTTAACCACAGATAGAAATTGGGCTATATTCTAATGAGCAGTGAAAAACCTGTATTGTGTGTGAACTGTTCCCCAATAACTCACAGGGTCTTTGGGGTAAATCTGGCCAATATGTGAATGCACTCCCTCCATTTCAGAGGAGATGTGTGTGTGAAAAACTTCCTGGAAGCAATGTTTACTGAATTTATTAGGATTTCTGAGAAGACACAATAGGCTTACACTGCATGGCTGAAAGTCTCCTTTGTTAATCTGCAGCGAGGGGCCCATTTTAAAATCTCGTCCCCAGGTCCACTCCAGCCTTGCTTAAGGTGAACATCTCAGCACACAGGACTTTGGTTCAGGGTAAATGGGTTCAAGATAGGAGTGTAAATTCTTCAGACGATATCTGGTATTCTCTTCCTACTACGGCCATCTCTCAGGCCTAAAAAAAGGGGGGGGGGAAATCTACTGGGTTTTAGAAGATGTCAGGTTATTATTACGTTTGAATTAAATTGCTTGATGGCTTACATTCCATTTATGAATAGTTCCCCAAAAGGAGAGAAAGCAGCTGACATCATAAAGAAGCAATGATACAGCAGGAGACTTCCCCATGCGCGGGGGGGGGGAGAGCAATTTTCACTAATCTTCTTTGCCTCCAGAAGTGCTGTGTCTTCCAAATATATGTCCCTGAGGGTTGTACAGCCCTCAGGGATATGTTTCAGAAGGCACAGAGCACTTCAAGAAGCAGAGAAAATCACTCCCGCTGCCTGCATGCTTCGTGGAAAAGCCTTTGGCTGCATTAGGAGCAGCCTTGCACTGCAAGGACACAGCTCCCGATGCATCCTCACTTCCATTGTCAGGATCCAAGCTAGTGAGCTGCATATTTATCATTTGATATTATTATTATTGTTTACACAGTCAGACAGGTGTTATTGACTGGTTTGTTTTATCCAGACATCGAGTCCTTCCCAAGGACCTGGGATGGCTGAATTTTATTATCAATGTTGTTGCTGTTATCAGGGGCGTAACTACAATTAGGCAGGGGGAGGCCGTTGTCTCGGGGCCCTCCGCCTTGGGGGGCCCCCTCAGAGGCTCTCCCCCACCCAGTGCCTACCCAATCTTCCTTGTGAAGTCATTTTTAAAAAAATTTCTCCTCCTTGTTCTGGCGCCGCTGTTATTTCCTTCTTGTTTTTCTCCGTGAGTCCACCCTTTGCATTGTGGGGGCTCCTCCTCCTTCCCCAAATCCCCATCCATTGGCTGGCTGTGGTGGTCACATGAAGAGAATCACATGATTATCAGCTGGCTGCACCGGCTGAGCAAGCAAGCGGACTCCTGCTGCTGCAAACAAACCACTCGGAGGAGAACTCTCAGAGACAAACAGTCGGAGTCAGAATTTCTGAAGCACACTTCCCAGTGACTGTTGCCAGTTTTGTCTGTGCGTGTGTGAGTTAGTCTCTGGGCCCTTTGGGGACCATCTCCTCCTATATTTTAGCTATACAACCTCTTAAACTGCGTGGAAAGATTCGCGTGGAAGCCGGTCAGAAATAGTGGCCCTCAGCAATGGAGTTTTGGATCGGGTCGACTGAACTTGCACTTCCCGAAGTTGTCTGCTTGCGTGGGTTTGCACGTGTGGAGCGTGAGAGCATGTGAGATTTAAACTGTGTGGGGCTTCGCTATATCTGGGTTGTGTCTGAGCGCTTTTGGACAAGGTCTGGGGGGCGGGTGTCACCTGTATTCACCTCGTCTTTTTCTTGATTAAATCTGGGCCACTGAGCCATTCCTCATAGATTGGAGCCACTCTGGTTTTCAAAGGGAACCGATCCAAATCAATCCAAATGATCAGCACCCTTTGGCTTCTGATAACCGATGCAGCGATTGGTTGGAAAGCCCCCTCCACAAACATCTAAAGAAGGCCGTAGAGACTAAAGGCTGCTTCAACCAGAAAGACAAATTGTGTGTGCGTGTGTGGTTGTGTGTGAGAGAGAGGTGCTGCATAGGGAATGAGAGTGCGCAGTCCCACTGCTAATTGTTGATTACTGACTTCAGACAAGGAGTCTATACCAGGACACCGATCCTTGTAACACCCATCGTGACACCCCCTCCTCTCAATTCAAGAGGGAAGCCTTCCCTTTGCTCCTCCTCTCTGTAGCTGTGTAGGTGTCTTAAGGAAGCCCCAGTAGAAAAGGAGGTATAAGCTGCCTTGAGAAGCTTTTGTTCTCAAACAAAACAAAGTGGTGGGCTCCTTCTCTAAAGGTTTTCAAACAGAGGCTGGGCAGCCGTCTGTCAGGGAGGCTGTAGCGGTTTTTTGCACTGAACAGGGGCTTTGGCTGGGAGAACTCCAGGGTCCTTTCTAAGTCTAAAATTATATGAGTCTGTGAAATAATTTTCATATTAATCTAATACTGTCAGTGGAATAAATGAGGAGAAATGCAGATAAGGAGTGGAATTCAGGTTTTCTATTATTATTTCTTATTTATTCCTTACATTTGTATACCGTCCCATACAAACAAGTCCCTGGGCAATTCACAATTTAAAAAGCATTAAAACATTTACACAATTAAAACAATTTAAAATAGAAATAAAAACTCTAAAACCCAAAGTTTTAGGTTAAAACGATAAACTAAAAGCCTGGCTAACCAGGTATGTGATGGCGGGGGAGGGGGGGCATTTAAGAATCTTGTCTCAGGGCCCACTCCAACCTAGTTACACCCCTGGCTGTTATGATAGATATCACCGCAGAATACAGGCTGTTCCCAGTAAAGTTGCTTTTTGTAATTGGCTGATGGTGATTTCTGTGGCCCCTATGGTGTTGAGGTGCTCTTCAAGGTCTTTTGGAACTGCACCCAGGGCGCCAATGACCACTGGGATTATTTTGGTCTTTTTCTGCCACAGCCTTTCAATTTCAATTTGTAGATCTTTGTATTTGGTGATTTTTTCTATTTCTTTTTCTTCTATTCTGCTATCCCCTGGTATTGCTATGTCGATTATTTTCACTTGTTTTTCTTTCTTCTCAACTACAGTTATATCCATAGGCGTAACTGGGGGGGGCAGGGGGGGCACGTGCCCCGGGCACCACTGAGGTGGGGGTGCCATACCAGTCCCTGCCACCCCCACCCCATTGCCCACCTGCCCAGCCCCAGGGCCCCTCAGCCACTTGCCTCCAGCTCCGGCTGATCGGCAAAGAGGCCTAGGATCGGCAAGGCCTGCAAACTGCAGAGCTCTTCTCTCCCCACCTCTCAGCTGTTCGGTGGGTGGGCGGGGCTTCCAGAGAGGCCTCCGAGTAAGCCTCCCTGAAGCCTGAACTCGAGTAGGCCCCAAGCAAGGAAGGAAGGAAGGAGGAAGCAGGCAGCAGACCCTCTGCCCAGACCAGACCATCTAGAACAGCTATTGCTAGGTAGGCTGTGAATTCCTTTTTGTGGTTACCCCCATATATAGGGATCTGCTTGCCATAGGGCTTTGATATGGGGGTGGGTGGGGCGAGACTGAGAAGTCTCTGAATATTTAATTTAAAACAGACTGGGAAATGTGCTGGCTTTAAAAACAAAAACTATCTAAAAAGGCCTATAAGTGGCTTGTTTCATGTCAGAAAATTACAAACACTTCTGGAACAAGTATATTTTATTTATTTTCATTCATTCATTCATAAATGCACTTATGTTCAAGTTATTTTGCAATCCAGAAGGTCTGAGTGAGAACTGTGAAGCATCTGTTGTGATTTTATTTTATTTTATTTTATTTTTCTTGTGTGTGAACTGCTCCCCAATAACTTGCAGGGACTTCAGGGTAAATCTGGCCAACATGTGAATGCAGCACCTCTATTCCAGAGGAGATGTGTGTTAAAGGGCTTTAAAAGCCTGGTGTGAAAAGACTCCTGGAATCAAACTTTACTGAATTTGTTCAGAATTCTGAGAAAACAAACATAGGCTCACCCTGCATGGTTGAAAGTATCTTTTGCTAATCTGCAGCAAGGGGTCCATTTTAATAATTAGCATTGCTAGTGTGTTCTAGGCATTAAAAGTAGCACAAATATATAGTACTCAATGTATATCACTATATACTGTGAAGTGTGCATGCGTGTATTCAGTGAAATGTATTTCCAGGTAGCATACTTATTTTGAAATATCAGACTTAAATCCTTGGGGGCCTGGGGTGTGTGGAGGCCCTGGACTTTGAGGGTCTGGGGGCCCATTTTGAAATCCTGTCTCTGGACCCATTCCAACCTTGCTATGCCCCTGGCGGAATAGTTACATATGTATTGATCACTACACATGGGTTTCTGTAGGGGTGTGTCCGAACCGGTCTGGAGGCCATTCTAAAGGCCTCCGAACTGCCGGACCGGTTCGGACCTGGCCAGTTCGGGTCCGGGTGGGGGGGTCTTCCTTTAAGGGTGGGAGGGCTTGCTTACCCCTCTCACCTCTTTGCCCCCTCCAGCGCCCGTATTCTACAGTGTAATTGGGGCGCTGGAAACCAGGCCCCCCCGCCGCCACCCCCCCGCGAGCGAACTAGGGCCAAAAGTTAAATACTGCTGCCGTCCCGGAGATCGTCCCGTGATCGGAGGCCTGGTCTACCCGGCCTCGTCCCGGCGGGTAGACCGGGCCTCCGGCGGAAGTTCCATCCGGTGTCCTATCGCACGCACGCCCGTGCCCAAGGCCCCAGTTGGGCTGGGACTTTGCCGAGAAAGGAGCTCTGTTCGCGAGCTCCTCTCTTTTTTAGAAAACAATGTGGTGAGCACTCGGTGGGGAGGGAGAGGGGGCGGGACGGCGGCAGTATTTAACTTTTGGCCCTAATCCACTCACAGGGTGGCGGGGGGGGGGGCAGCGGCTGGTTTCCAGCGCCCCAATTACACTGTAGAATATGGGCGCTGGAGGGGGCAAAGAGGTGGGAGGGGTAAGCAAGCCCTCCCCGCCCTAAAAGAAAGGCCCCCCCTTTGGTGCCGGTCCGGACTGCTCCGGACCACGCACATCCCTAGGTTTCTGCACAGCACCTGCACAGAAGAAACTTCCATGCAGAAAATGTGTCTCTTGTAAATTGACCCTGAATTTTCCATCCATGACTGGGATATCTGAGAGTTAGAGTCAATAATAAAAGAACAGCACACTGCTTGTGACAGGAAGGGGCAAATTACAATGATTTCTTAGTTTGGCAGGGGCTGGTTTTGGCCCTGGCAGAACTTGGCTATCTGCTCCTGTTGCAAATTCCTCTGTCTAGTGTGGCAAACTAATGTATCCTCCTCCCTCTTGGTGTCAAAGTAAGCACTAGTGTGGTGAATGCACATATACCCCATCATGAGCCCAGAGGCGTAACTATAGGGGGGGCAGGGGGGGCACATGCCCCGGGCGCCATCTTTTCTGGTCACATGGGGGGCGCCGCCATGACAAAACAAATTTTTTTAATTTTTTGTTAATACAAATGTTTCCTGCTCAGTGCAGCAGCGCTGCAGCAGTCAAGGGAGCACATCAGCGCCCCCTCCCCCATGAGCGGTCCCTTCCACGCCGCCCGCACCCCCCCGCATTGCTTTGCTGGCGTCTGGCAGCCAGTCAGTGGCCTGGCCTGGCGGCGGCGGGCGCTTGTGAGGAAAAACCTAAGTATAATGTAGTATGTTGGGGGCGCGGGGGGGGGCGCCATTTCAGTGCTTGCCCCAGGTGCCGTTTTCCCTAGTTACGCCTCTGCATGAGCCAACAGTCATCATAAGACAAAGGCTGGCAGGAATTATTCACTGGTTTATAGACACACACACACATCCCACCACCTTCTTCTTCCCCTATTTTGCTAGTGGCTATTTGGGCAGGTGATCCTCTAGGACAAAGTCATGTTTTTTAAAGAATGAGAGGAGACAGAGAAAATGACACTTGGAATCCTCGCATAACTCCTGACTGTTGTTCTAAGTCTTTTACAGAGATGTCTCATGTTTTCAGGTTTTGATCAACAACCATGTCTAGATGGTACAGTGTGCCTTTTAATGGGGATTTCAAGATATTGCTGACTACAAGTCCCATCATTCCTGCTTGGACAGTGGCGCAATTCCAGTGCTTGCCCTAGGCGCCATTTTCCCTAGTTACGCCTCTGAATACCTGTCTTGTCTTTTCCATTTTGGGACACAAAACCTATTACTATGTTTAAAAGCATTTATTTTCTGGCCATGAGGACTGCAAACTTAGGCTGTTGGTGTGCAAGACATTTCTTTAAAATATATATTTCTAAAGAGCCTTGTAGCCTCATGTTTCCTTTTTCCTGTCCCAGTATACTTGCACGGATGCAGCCCACAACCCACATTTGACTATGGCTGTGACACATTTCCATATTTCCGGGGGTGGCGGCGGGCGCGCGGTGGGGGGGGGGCGCAATTTCAGTGCTTGCCCCGGGCGCCGTTTTCCATAGTTACGCCTCTGGTTATATCTGGTGTATTGTGTGGCAGATGTTTGTCTGTTTGTAGTCGGAAGTCCCATAATATTTTTACATCTTCATTTTCTTCAACTTTTTCAATTTGATGGTCCCACCAATTTTTGGCTACAGGTAGCTTGTATTTTTTGCAGATGTTCCAGTGTATCATCCCTGCTACCTTGTCATGCCTTTGTTTGTAATCAGTCTGTGTGATCTTTTTACAACAGCTGATTAGGTGGTCCACTGTTTCATCTGCTTCTTGACAAAGGCAGCACTTTCTGTTTGTTATTGATTTTTCGACTTTTGCTCTTATTTCATTTGTTCTTAGTGCCTGTTCTTGTGCAGCCAGTATTAAACCCTCTGTTTCTTTCTTCAAGTTGCCATTCTTAAGCCATTGCCAGGTCTTGGTGATGTCTGATTTTCCACTTATATTGTGCAAATATTGACCATGCAGTGGCTTAGTGTTCTATTTTTCTGCTCAGTTCTTGACTTGTTCTTTCTTGTAGGCCTGCTTTGTTTCATTGGTGTTGAATAGTTTCTCGTTATTGACCATTTTAAGTGCATCTTCTTCACTGTCCTTTATATATTCTTCAAGGCCTTTTTTCTCCTCCTCTACTGTTTGATGGACTTGTAGCATTCCTCTTCCACCTGAGCTGCGCGGGAGGTATAGCCTGTCTACATCACTGCGGGGGTGCAGAGCATGATTGGTGGTCATTATTTTCCTGGTCTTACGATCTAGCGTCTCTAGTTCTGCCTGGGTCCAGTCTATTATTCCTGCAGTGTATCTGATAAGAGGTATAGCCCAGGTGTTTATGGCTTGTATGGTGTTCCCGCCATTGAGTTTGGACTTGAGGATTTTTCTAACTCTCCTGATGTATTCACTTCCAATTTTTCTTTTAACTTCAGTGTGTGCAATGTTATCAGCCTGGAGTATGCCCAAGTATTTGTAAGGTTCTTTCTCTTCCAGGTTCTTGACATTTCTTCCATTGGGCAGTTCTATTCCTTCTGTTTTTCTTATTTTCCCTCTGTTCATTATTAATGCAGCACACTTGTCTAGTCCAAACTCCATTGCTATATCGCTACTGAATATACGGACAGTGTTTAGCAGTGATTTGATTTCTAACTGGGACTTTCCATACAACTTCAGATCGTCCATGTACAGCAGATGGTTTATTTTACTTGATGTTTTAGATGTTTGGTATCCGAGGCCTGTTTAGTTGAGTATTTATGAAAGTGGATTCATGGCGATTACAAACAACAGAGGGGATAGTGAGTCCCCTTGGAAAATACCTCTTCTAATGCTAACCTGTCCAAGTGTCTCGCCATTGATTGTTAACTGTGTACTCCATATGTTCATTGCTTTTAAAATAAATATCTGAATGTTTTTGCTGACACCAGTAGTTTCTAAACATTTTAGTATCCATGTGTGAGGCAATGAATCGAAGGCTTTCTTGTAGTCAATCCATGCAACACTTAGATTTGCTTTTCTTCTCTTGTAATTTTCTAAAATCATTTTGTCAATCAGCAGCTGGTCTTTTGTGCCTCTGGTGTTCAGGCAATTTCCTTTCTGTTCAACTGGAAGCTGTTTGTTAGTTAATAAGTGTTGCATTACTTCATCTGCTATTATTCCAGGTAATAATTTGAACATGGTTGGCAAGCAGGTTATCAGTCTATAATTACTTGGAACTGCACCTTTTGCTGGCTCTTTCATGATGAGATGAGTTTTCCCAGTTGTTAGCCATTGTTCAATATCACCTCCTTGCAAAATGTGATTGAACTGTTTTGATAGTTGTTTATGAAGGCTTGTTAGGTGCTTAAGCCAAAAGCTATGCAGTTCATCTTCGCCTGGTGCAGTCCAATTTTTAATTTTCTTTGCGCTTTCACTTATTAATTCTGGTGTTATTATTAGATCTTGCATTTGTTGGTCACATTTTTTGACCCGTTTCATCCAGCCTGCTTTTTAAATTATAATCTATTGGATTGTCCCATAATTTTATTATTATTATTATTATTATTATTATTATTATTATTATTATTTGTATTATTCTTGTTATTCCTTGTTAATGTTATTATGGGGAATTTTGGGGATTCTAGTTCAAGTACAAAACCTGCCATAATATCTATCAGTTGTTTTCTTTCTTTCTTTTTTTTCCTTTTAAGGAGAGCAAGACAAAATGTTTTCTGTGAAATGTTTCAGAAGCTGTAAGTTAAACAGATGTTACCAAAGTAAGATAAACAAAATTTCATCCATAACAAAACAGTGTGTGAACAGCAATCTACTTACAGAAAATATAAGATATAAAATTTAATGAACTCATTACATCCCCCCCCCCGCCCCAGCATTATCTGATAGCTTGGAACCAATAATAATTTAATTGCTAATGAATCTATTCTGCCTCAGGATTAGGTTTGCCAGTCATATCATGGGTATTTAGATTGGCTCAGTCACCTGAAAGATCACAGGAAGTAGTGAATTAATTTTACCTTCACATTACAGGTATGGAAGTAAAGAGATGAAATCTTCATCCTTACCAACATTTATTCATTTGTCTAATGTTGACCCATGAGATTAGGCCTAGTTTTTCCTAGTGTGCACACTGGGAGAGGCACTTATAACATCATTTAATATGGATCAATTACCCCTTAATATATATTTCATGGGTTTTTTGTTCCCACAGTCAGAGCAGTTGCATTAAAATAGTTGGAAAATTCATCTCACAATCTGTAACCTAACCTTGTAAAATTAGACAGTCACCTGGTCACCTGTAGCAAGTAAAGATTGCCTCTAGAAGACAACACACGGGTCTACCAGGGGCTGACCTTTAACTGAAACAACATGAAGTAGTCCCTTTGAGCAGCAGATGTAACTGAAATACTACTGTATTTACCTGAATCAAAGACTAGGTTCACCCCCCAAGTTTTTTGATAGCAGAAATCCAGAGTTAGTCTTAAATTCAGAGTCCTGTTCCTTTTGAGCAAATGCAGGTATAACCTGTATTTAACCTCTATGTTTTAAGGAGTACATCTTAAATTTTTAAGTCTTAAATTCAGTATCATCTTCAATTTGGGTAAATTCAGTGGCCTCTCTCTCTCTCCCCCCGCCCCCAACCCCAAATCTTCTAGCAAAAGGTGTGAGATAACAGCTAAAGAAAGAACAATATGAACAGCTAGAGAATGAACAATACCAGTACACATAATGGCAGCAGTTTCCACAGTTCTGATAACATTATAATGGTTTTACACTGGTTTGCTGCTGCAAACCAAAGCTCTGTGTGTGTGTGTGTGTGTCTTTGATACTGTGGTTAATTGTTTCTAATTGTTCATTCATTGTGAGCTGCCTTGTGCTTGTTTTAATATGGAAAAGCACTGTAGAAAATATTAAAATAAACCATAAATGAATAATTCCGCTTCCTTATGACAGAACTGTCACTTGTCTCATGCAAACCAGAATTCAATTTCAGTAGCACAGCCTTGAAAACTACAATATCTATTCTAAACATTTTTTCCATTTGTGTGTGTGTGTGTATGTGTGTGTGTGTGTGTGAGAGAGAGAGAGAGAGAGAGAGAGAGAGTGCGCGCATGCGTACATCTTCATAGTCCATAAATGGACTGGACTGAATGGACTAGGAGAGGAGAGCTGGTCTTGTGGTAGCAAGCATGACTTGTCCCCATAGCTAAGCAGGCTCTGCCCTGGTTGCGTATGAATGGGAGACTAGATGTGTGAGCACTGCAAGATATTCCCCTCAGGGGATGGAGCCACTCTGGGAAGAGCAGGTTTCAAGTTCCCTCCCTGGCTTCTCCAAGATAGGGCTGAGAGAGATTCCTGGCTGCAACCTTGGAGAAGCCGCTGCCAGTCTGTGAAGACAATACTGAGCTAGATAGACCAATGGTCTGACTCAGTATATGGCAGCTTCCTATGTTCCTATGACTGGACTTCAAAGCAACTTTATGTATTCCGAAGCATACACATAGATGACATAGACAACAAGAATCGTTATTAGAGCTATATCCTTGATTGGAATAATAATGCTGAAAGTTTTACTGAATATCTTTTCCCCGAACACCAGGGATACAGGGTGGGGTAAAGGGGGCAAACTGTTCCAGGGCCCCACAAGGCTGAGGGGCATTTACTACTACTTCTACTTAAATACCACTTTTAAACAAAAGTTCTCAAATGATTTACATAGAAAAATAAATAAAGATGGTTCCCTGTCCCCAAACATCTCACAATCTAAAAAGAAACATAAGGTAGACACCGGCAACAGCCACTGGAAGGATGCTGTGCTGGGGAAGGATAGGGCCAGTTGCTCTCCCCCTACTTAATATAAGAGATCCACCACTTTAAAAGGTGCCTCTTTGCTCAGCTAGCAGGACCCTGAACATATTATCTCAGTTCAGACATTATGCTATATGAGTGTACAGATGTGTTTGTGTGAATGACTGTACATTCGTGCATGTTCATGTTAAAAATGAACCTGCGAACAGACCCCTCAAATGCATGGTGCAGATAGGAAGTGTATTGCTGTACCTGTGTTCAACATAACATGTTAATAACTGAACTGCTGTACAGATCTGTACCTCGGTACAATGTACACTCATTGTACGAGTGTTGAATAGAACATGTGACTGGGGCTACTATTACTATTATTATCTACTGACAGTACTTGGGAGCAGGAGGAGGGCTCCAAGACCATGTTTTGTCCTGGCTTTCCTCCCTGAGACCCTGCAAAACACACTAAATGTTCACAAAACAGAACACAAAACACTGGTATCCTGATTCTCTTTTAACTAACTGGGTTGGGTTAACTAACTGACCTGACTGGGTCAGTACAGCTGATTTTAAAAATAAATAAAAAGCATAAACTTTGTCAGAGAGGAACCAGAGTTCCTGCTTTACACAGTAACTATTCATGGAAGAAATAGCCTTGAAGCACATCCAAAACCTGGAAGCACACAATTTATTGTTCCTGCTGGAATCAAGAATAACCATGAAGTCTTTGTGTCCCCTTTTTATAAACTGTGTCAATAAACAAAACTGTACCTACAATAAAACTATTACAAGCTCTGCGAGGCAGGCCTACTCTTCTAACACAAGCATATAAACCAGATTAATACGTTTAGCTAACTGTACTCCCATTCACTTTGAGAGCATGAGAGGACCAGCATCAACCCTTTGGGGGACAATACAAGGCCTGAAATGAAATGTGCTACTGGGGACGTGCTATCACCCTCCGGATCAAAACGCTGACAGTGACTGGAAGTTGCAGAAGGAAATCAGGGAGGTGTCATAAACAGGCAGGGCGGGCAGTAATAATGGGTGACTTCTATTACCCACACATAAACTGGGTAATTTCACAGTCAGATAATGACAAAGAGGTCAAATTTCTAGATACCCTGAATGACAGTACCCTAGAACAGTTGGTCTTGGAACCAACCAGAGAGAAAGTGACCTTGGACTTAATCCTGAGTGGCACCCAGAACCTGGTGCTTGATGTCAGTATAATCGACCCTTTAGGGAACAGTGACCATAGTGTGATAACATTCAGCATATATGAGAGGAGAGAATCACCAAGGAAGTCTAACACAGACATTTTGAATTTCAGAAGAGGAAACTTATCCAAAATAATAATAATAATAATAATAATAATTATTATTATTATTATACATTTTATATCCCGCTCTTCCTCCAAGGAGCCCAGAGTGGTGCACTACATACTTAGGTTTCTCCTCACAACAACCCTGTGAAGTAAGTTAGGCTGAGAAAGAAGTGACTGGCCCAGAGTCACCCAGCCAGTATCATGGCTGAATGGGGATTTGAACTCGGGTCTCCCCGGTCCTAGTCCAGCACTCTAACCACTACACCACACTGATAAATGAGAAGTATGGTGAAAAGAAAACTGAAAGGGAATATCAGGAGAGTCACTTCCATCCCAGTTAGACTATATACCCAAAAGGAGGAAAGGTACCAATAAGTCCAGGAGGATGCCAGCATGGCTGACAAGTAAAGTCAAGGAAGCCATAAAGGGGAAGAAGACTTCCTTCTGAAACTGGAAGGCCTGACTAAATGAAGAGAACAGAAAGGAACACAAATTCTGGCAAAAGAAACAATAAGGACGTGAAAAGAGAGTCCGAGGAACATTTAGCTAAAAGCATCAAGGGGAATACCAAAAACGTCTTTAAATGCATCAGAAGCAGTAAACCAGGCAGGGAGGCTGTTCAACCATTAGACATTGAGGGAGTGAAAGGGATTATTAAGGAGGATATGGAGGATGCAGAGAAGCTAAATGAGTTCTTTGCATCCGTCTTCACGGCAGAGGATACTGAGCATATAACTGTTCCTGAACCAGGCTTTTTGGGGACGGAGGCTAAAGAACTGAGTCAGATAGAAGTGACAAGAGATGATGTTCTAAATTGTCTGGAAAAATGGAAGACTAGCCAATCGCCAGGGCCAGATGGCATGCATCCAAGAGTCCTTAAGGAACTCAAATGTGAAATTACCAACCTCCTTGCAAAAATATATCACTTATCTCTACAATCAGGCTCTGTGCTGGAGGTCTGGAAAGTAGCCAATGTAACACCAATTTTCAAAAAGGGATCACAGGGCCATCCGGGAAATTATAGGCCCATTATCTTAATGTCTGTTCCAGGCAAATTGATGGAAAGCATCCTCAAGGATAAAATTGTTAAGCACATAGAAGAACAGGCCCTGCTGGGAGAGAACTAGCATGGCTTCTGCAAAGGTAAATTTTGCCTTACAAACCTTTTGGAGTTCTTTGAGAGTGTCAACAAGTGTGTGGATAAAGGTGATCTGGTTTACATAGTATACCTGGATTTCCAAAAAGCTTTCGACAAAGTTCCTCATCAAAGACTGCTGAGAAAACTTAGCAGTCATGGGATAAGGGGATAAGTACATGTGTGGATTGCTAACTGGTTGAAAGAGAGGAAATAGAGAGTAAGGATAAATGGAGAGTTTTCACAATGGAGGGAAGTAAGAAGTGGGGTCCCCCAGGGATCTGTACTGGGACCAGTGCTTTTTAATTTATTCATAAATGATCTAGAAGTGGGGGTAAGCAGTGAGCTGGCCAAATTTGAAGATAACACCAAACTCTTTTGGGTAGTGAAATCTAAAACAGATTGTGAGGAGCTCCAAAAGGATCTCTCCAAACTCCAAAAGGATCTCTCCAAACTGGGGGAGTGGGAGACAAAATGGCACATGTGGTTCAGTGTTGGCAAGTGTAAAGTGATGCACATGGGGATGAAACCTCCAAATTTCATGTGTACACTGATGAGATCTGAGCTGTCGGTGACTGACCAGGAGAGGGATCTTGGGATCGCTGTGGACAGCTCATTGAAAGTGTCCACTCAATGTGCAGCAGCTGTGAAAAAGGCCAATTCCATGCTAGGGATCATTAGGAATGTGGTTGAAAATAAAACGGCTAATATTATAATTCCCTTATACAAAGCTATGGTGAATCCACACTTGGAGTACAATTCTGGTCACCATACCTAAAGAAAGACATTGTAGAAATGGAAAAGGTACAGAAGAGGGCAACCAAGATTATCAGGGGCCTAAAGCACCTTCCTTATGAGGCAAGACTACAACAACCAGGGCTTTTAAGTTTAGAAAAAAGATAACTGCGGTGAGACGTGATAGAGGTCTATCAAATCATACATGCTGTGGAGAAAGTAGATAGAGAGAAAGTTTTCTCCTTCTCACATAACAGTATAACCAGGGGTCATCCCACGGAATTGATTGCTAAAACGTTTAGGTCCAACAAACGGAAGTACTTTTTCACACAACACATAATCAACTTGTGGAATTCTCTGTCACAAGATGTGGTGACAACCAACAACTTGAATGGCTTTAAGAGAGGTTTAGATAACTTTATGGAGGAGAGGTCTATCAACAGCTACTAGTCTGAGGACTATAGGCCACCTCCACCCTCAGAGGCAGGATGCCTCTGAATACCAGCTGCAGAGGAGTAACAGCAGGAGAGAGGGCATGCCCTCAACCCCTGCCTGTAGGCTCTCAGTAGCATCTGGTGGGCCCTGTGTGAAACCTGATGCTGAACTAGATGGGCCTTGGACCTGATCCAGCAGGGATGTTCTTATTTTCTTAAGCGCCACATCAAAGGCAGGCAGCTTTGTTCTCTTCCCCTCTACAAGGGGAAGGGCTCCAGCACAGTGACATTCACACACCTGAACCTAGGGAGCTGCTGATGCGACTGGAATGGAAAGCAAGTTTGGTCAAGGCCTACAAAAGGAGGGGGGGAGGCAAACTTCAGACTAGCGCTTGCTAAGTAGACACTAAAATGAATGCAAAGTGCTTAGACAAAGCATAAATGTCTGCCTTCAGATTATTTAATGTATGTAACTGCATAAACAACTCCGAACACATACTAAAGGTAAAGGTGTGCAGTCCCGTCAGTGTTGACTCCCGGTGACCAAAGAGCCATGTGATTTTCTTTGGTAGAATACAAGAGGGGTTTACCATTGACTCATCCCGCGCAGTATGAGATGATGCCTTTCAGCATCTTCCTATGTCGCTGCTGCCCGATATAGGTATTTCCCATAGTCTGGGAAACATACCAGCGGGGATTTGAACCAGCAAGTCTGGGAAACATACCAGCGGGGCTTGGAAACAGCAACCTCTTGCTTGCTAGGCAAGTCATTTCCCCACTAATCAACCTTAATGCAACATCATATATCTGGTAACATCCACATTTCAGAAACATGTAAGGAAGGATGAACAGTGTTATTCAATTTTGACAAGAAACTCTATATGTCATCTTAGTCTCAAAATCAGTAGTTTGCTTGCTATCCAAACTATTTTTGCCTCTTATTTTAAAAAAAACAAACCCATTATTGCCAACAAACTAACCAACATCAAGATCCCATTAAAGCAAACTTGAATAAAACACAAAGGGCACACAAAGTCCCTAATAATATCATAAGCATTCTTCACACAATCATTAGGCATAAAGTGAACATACAGGGAAGAACAGGAATATAATGGCAAGCCCCATCTTCTGATCTATGCCTCTTCACTAGATCATCCATACTGTCCCTTTGCATGTACAAATTGTACACATTTTATAGTAGGATTTATATGCGAAGTTGAGAACAAATAACTAATTAAGCAGAGCACAGAAGCATGGAGCTTGTTTCCATAGCAGCAAGCCATGGTTTGCCATCATGTGTGAACCTACCTAGGTTTTCCATACTTGCTCCAGTACATTTTGCAGGCTGCAATGTTTAAAATGGGAGAAGTTATAGTTATGGAAGCCAGAGCTGCACTGGCTGACATCATGGGATAAAAGCACCTTAAGAACAAGAATTAATGTAAGGTTAATTGTTAATTAGGCACATAATCCATATGTCCCTCTGGATTGCACGAGTGTCAAGTGGGATTTGCTTGATGTCTTATATCCAAATTGTTTATTCTGCCAGTGGCGATTACATTATTTTAATCCTTCAAAACAAACTGATTTATAAGGATTCCAATTTAAGGTGGAACCATTCTCTCTCTCTCTTTCTCTCTCTCTCTCATTATATGTTTCTATTTTCTACATAAAATGATATTCCATTCACACTTTGATTTTTACCCTTTATTTTTAGAATCCACACTAATGTTGTTTACTCTAATTTTGTCTGCCTTTTTAAAAAACTCATTACATGAATACATATGGCTGACTAGGTAAGAAATAAATTCAGTTGGTGATGTTTGAAAATAAAGTTTTGATGTTGGTAAAAGTCAAAACTTTATTATACTTTGCTAACCTTTGAAAAAATTGGCATAAGCCATTCTCTCCTATTGGAATAAGCCATTTTAGTAGAGATGCACACAGTTCCAGTTTCCCAGACAACTCTAGGATATTCTTCTCCCACATTATTCTTCAGACAGCAAGATGACTTTGTGTATTGCTAAACAGTGAAGAGATCAGCAAATCATTCTTTGATGGAACAGAGGCACACAACCAATTTAGAATTGCCTGCTGGGCCACACCTCTAGGTAAGCATGTCCCCTTTCTCAGGTGTCCAAGTGGGGTCCTTTGAAGGATATAAAATGTTTCATGTTTCAAGGTGAATTCCATCATGCAAATTCTCACTAGGACATTAAACTGGACCCTTCTTGAAAGAATCTTGCTACAGGATACTGCACAGAAACCTACTTTTCTTTAGCACTTTCTTAGGATGTAAATGCATGGGATGCCACAGGTAATGTTTCTGTCATATCTTTTCTCGTTAAGTCATCTGTTTAGTACAAGGGAGAGACAAATCAGATTAGGTGTGGTGCAAAAGCCAGACTCACGCCTCACACAGCTGCAAGAAGAAGCCATGTGTGAGCTAATCAGTAATGGTAGGTTCTGGTACAAAGCAGACACTTAAGTGTACTTTCTATTCAGCCTATTTCTCTATCATCTAATGAAGATAAGCTTTAACTATTTACTCACAGCCTGGAATCTAAAAGAGAACCTTCTGCCTAAACAGCATGCCTCTCTCTGAAAAACATTTCCTAGTTTAATAACCCACAAATCTTCAGGCAAAAAATACTGCCTTACATACAGGGCAGAGTACTGCCCATGGAGGGGGTACGCATTTGTGCTGGCTCTGTGTGACTCCAAACTGTGTCCTATTGAGTTTGGAGAGCATCTGTGGCTTCAAAGAAGTGTGTCAGCACTGCAGACCATACTCCCATTGGGAATAATAGGAGTAGAGTGGCTGCAGCAGGCTGCAGCCCTGTATGTAAGCCATTATCATCCTGTCTCACTCCTACTTTGCTGCTGTCTGACATAATCTTTTGTACGTTATTGATGTCTCTCTTTGCCCTCTAGAGCTAGCCTGTGTAGGCCAAAAACATAATAATATTGGGATTTTAAAAAGAGAAATTATTATTTCAGAAGAACAAAAAAAATAGCACATAACCCAGGGGTCTACATAGCAAGGGACCTCAGCCGCCTTTTAATTAGTTTAATTGACCAAGCTTCAAATTGATAATGACTTCTTGAAAGAAAGATTCATTGTAATCTTTAATGACTGGAAGCTCATGTACTCATAGGTATGAAATGAACTTGATTTGTATCAAGATATCTATGTTTATAATCAAGGTGTGAAGGTTTTAACTCTGAATAAGAAAAAAAGAAAATTGTTATGCCTTGTTTAGTTCTAGATCTCAGCATTCGATATTCTAGTTTGTCTTTCTCTAGCAATGGTTACTCACAGGAGCCCTATTCATTCAATGAGGCTATTCTCATGACCAGAGGTGGAGCAGGTGGGCAGGGAGGGGCAGGAAGGGTTATGTAAACCTTACCTGTGTAAACCTTACCTACATGGATGGGTCTCCGAAGGCCGGGACGCCTCTGCAAAACACTACAAAACACTGTGCAATGAGTGCAGTGCATTGGGGGATCCCTGTGAGAATGGCGCTCTGGGTACTCATCTTGTGTGCGCTCGGGCTGCAAGCAGCCCAAGTGTACACACAATCCTGGTGCTGGGGTTAAGGGTTCACTCGTGCCCTTAACTTCAGCTAAAGGCCAGGCTTCAGAGCTGGGTCAGATCTGCATGGATCCCGGCAGGCCACATGAACAGCCAAGCTCAGGCTAGGCTGCTCTAGCCTTGGGTGGGCTGTTTATAAGAATGGCCTTGCTATGTTCAATGCATGTACAATCTGTGTTCAGAGCATGCGCATACATATTTGCATTCACATACAGTTATTCACACATTATGCCCATATAATAGCACACTTGGTATCTGCACCCTGCCTTTGAGGGGTCCTGTACTCAGGTTCACTTTTAAAGTGAAGGCATGTACAGTTGTTCACACACAAAAATATGCATGTGTACAGACATCTGTATGCACGTTCAGCATAATGTCTACGTTGGTCTGGAGCCAATTTACACAGCACAAAACTGACCATGAAATGCGTTGAATTTAGTTTACATTACCGCTGGCTGTCTGGCAAGATGACTACCAGAAGGCTTCACTGAATGTCCAGATAACTGCATTTCTCGCTCATGCAGTGAAATCCTCTGCAGAAGTAAGTTCCACTGTGTTCTATGGGCTTACTTCCAGGTAAGTGCAACGTAAGCTTGCAATCCCACACACAGTTACCTTGGAACCCCACTGAACTTGATACTCAGTAGTGCAGCGATAAGGAGTTTGGTTGCCTCCCTCCTCATTCCAGCGAGAAGAGCGGCAACTGAACTTCCCAGCCCCATGCAAACTGGATACTAAATGAGAGGCACCCTGATTCTTAATCAGGGGCCAGGACACATGTAGGCCTCTCATTTAGTATCCAGCTTGCGCAGGGCTGGGGAGTTTTATCTCCTCTCTGCTCGGAGGAGGGAGGCGATGGAACTCTTTAGGGCTACATGCTAAATTAACCCTAAAGCTACCGGGGAATTTTCCTCTACAGAAGCACTCCTTTCATTTCATTTCACTGAGCATGAGAGGCACAGAACGGTGGCTGATGGGGATTGCAGGGTGGTTGGGCCTGGTTCTGGGGCCTGGGAGAGTGCGGGGCTGGGGGCATTCGCCCTGCTTGTCCGGCCTAAAGGATGGGCCTACTGACATGCTCAGGAACTCCAGCCTGTCCCAGCTGTCCACTACAGCATCTGTATGCAGACTCTTCCCATGATCGGTGTTGGGATTTGTGATTATTTAGCAAAGTGCCAAGGAAGCTACCATTCCAGTGACAGTGTGGAGTTCAGTTGTTGCAGCCATTTAAAGAACATGCATGTAGATCACTGTAGAGTCTAAACTAAATTGATTTATTGGTGAAATACATTGAGATAGGAAAGACCTAATCCTATCTATCAGCTACATAATGAATAGGGAGGGAGGGAGGGAGAGATGTTTCCATCTTCTCTCTAGGAGGAAAGGAAGAGGACTGACTCACTACAGGAAGTAGCTGAGGAGTCAAGGCAGGGGTCATAGAGTAGAGGCAAGCAGAGACAGGTAAGGAGACCCTCACTAACTACCTCTACTCCCAATATCCCTAGTGGTCATTAGGATAGTTGGTGCAAAAGGTCAATGCACTGGAACTCCATATCCAACACTCGGAACACCAGGGTGTTTTTCACACAGCAGGCTTTACCATGAGTTTACTGTGACAAACCCTGCTGGATCGGGAACAAGGCCTATCTAGTCCAGCATCCTGTTTCACACAATGGCCCAACAAATGCCTCTAAGAAGCCTACAGGCGAGGGCATGCCCTCTCTCTTGCCGTTGCTCCCCTACAACTGGTATTCAGAGGCATCTTGCCGCTGAGACTGGAGGTGGCCCTCCTTTGATCCTTCTGATCTAAATAATTTTAGACCGGGGTCACACAGATGGCCATTGTGCATGCTCAGTGGCCTCCAAAATGGCCACCACCAGTACACAGAGGCCCAGAATGAGCTGAAAACTGCCTGAAATGAACTGTTTCGAGACTGGGAGGAAGCCAGCAGGGGAAGGGGGTACCTCCAGAAATCTTCTGTGGCTGCAGCAGTGCGCTGCCCCCCCTCCCCCACAACCCAGAGGCAGTGAGTCCTTTTTAAAAAATAATAATAAAAATTAACATTAGAACCCATGAACCAGCTCAAATTTGAACCAAGCCGGGCGGGGTGTTCGGGGGTGCATAAAACCAAACATGCCCGGTTCTGTTCAAGTCCAGTTTGAAATGGATTTAAATAATCAGTATCTTCCAAAACTGCAGTTGATCAGCCACCACCCTCTCAATTATCTTGCCCACCTAAGGGAGGTTGGAGATTGGCCTATATTTATCCATCACTGAGGGCTCTAGGGCAGGCTTCTGAAGCAAAGGTCTCACAATTGCTTCCTTCAAACATGGTGGCATCCTGCCCTCCCTCAGTGAGGCATTTATGATGTCAACCAGGCCATATCTAACAGCCTCCCTACTAGAAGTTATAAGCCATGTTGAGTGTGGGTCTGAAGGACAAGTCGTAGGCCAAACACTTCGAAGGAGCTTGTCCTCAGGAGTCACAAACTGAAACTGCTCCATTCAAATTGAGCCAGAGGAGTTACTGGACACCTCTACAACTGACCCCACCATAACCATGGAGTCCAAGTTGGTTTGAATGCGAGAGATTGGATCCGCAAAAAAGTTGTTAATAGCATCACAGTGGGAGAATGAGAAATCCAGATCTAAGTTCAGAGAGGAAGGAACCTGAGTCAATCCCCTCACAACTCTGAACTCCGCTGGAGGCGAACTTGCAGACACAATACATGCAGAATAGAATTGCTTCTTTGCTGCACGTATTCCCACAGAATAAGCCTTCAAATGGGCTTTATGCCATGTCTTATCAGATTCAAGTCAAATCTTCTTCTAGATATGCTCTAGTCTTCTCCCTTGCTGCTTCAGCTCCCGTAGGTGTTCAGTATACCATGGAGCCAGTTTTGTAGCAGAACGGAGGTGCTTAGCGGCGATAGTGTCTTCTGCCCTGGTAAGCTCCCTATTCCAGGTCTCCACCAGGGTATCAACAGAATCACCAGCAGAACCAACTCTAAAACCCTCCAAGGCCTCTTGGAATCCTATAGATTCCGACAGCCTACTTGGGCAGACTATCATAATAAGTCCTGCACCCCTGAAGAGGTGGATTGTGGCCATGAAAACCAACCTTAACCAGATGTTGGTCCGTCCATGACAATGGAGACACTCTAGGAGTCTCCAGCCATGGAACACCATCCTGATCTGAGCAAAAGACCCAATCAAGAGTGTTACCAGCAGCGTGTGTGGGCCGCATGACCAGTTGGGACAGTCCCATAGTGAACGCACATGATCCATTCCAGAGGAGATGTAAGCTAAAAGCCCTGAGTGACAAATGTCCAGCAGAACATAATAGTATTTGTCCCAGCAGACTCACACTGTAACTGTGGACAGTGGGGAGTGGCGCTTCTGAGCACGTGGGTGTCAGGAGGGTCAGCATGAGGCCGGGACTTCAGAGTGTGCTCTCAGGGATGCCTCTACTTTTTATAACTCCTAGCCATGCCATCTGAGGACTTTTCTTTTCCAGCAAGCTTTTAATTTCTCTGTGGCATAGTAGTGTTTTATGTTTAGTACTGGCTTATTAGTTTTTAATGCTTTTTATTTGATTTTATTTTTTTAATCATTTTTGTCAATCACCTTGAGAACCTCCAGTTTGGATACAGAAAAGGTGGGATATAAGGTTTTACATACAAACCAAGCATTTGCCCAAACCCAGAAAGGCCAATCAATGTTCAGAAGCAGGCACCCCACATCTGAAATATCTATACATACAAAAACTGGATGTGTGAGGTAAAACTAATAAGCAAAAACTCTGCATTTACAACCTAGAACTTACACACTGGGGAAATTCAGGATGACAGTTGTACCCATCAAAAATATAGTAGATTTCAACAGTGACAATAACCTTGCCTGAAGTGCAGAGATTGAATTTGAATCTGGCTTGCTTTCCTCCTCTACTCTCAACAGTTGATTGACAAATCAGACTGGATCATGCTAACTGAACTGCACATGAATTACATGCAATGTTGAACAGGACCTTCATGTGCCTGTCCCAGCCTTTTGGTATTGCAGTTGTGTTAGGTTTTGCTCCATCATTTGAGTCGACCAAATGAGACACACATTTTGCTCTTTCTGTAACGTAAATGTGTGTCCTTGCTTCCTATTGTGCATGTTTAGAATTTTCAAACAGGCAAGGAAGTGACTAAAGGAAATAGCTGGATGAGATGGTTCATGTTGTAGGCAAACCATGAATTCAGCACATGCAAATATTTTGCTGCATTCAACATGGAAGTTTTTTGATCATTCTAATGACCTTTCCCCCACTTTTTTAAAAAGGGGAAGTTAGAAAAAAAAATTTAAGGCTTTAAAAAAGTGTATAGGATATATCAGACACAAAGATGTGGTCACATTTGAAAGTATTTGTTAATATAAATGGAATGTGGTACTTTAGCACTATAAACATTTCCAGACTCGTAAGTACAACAGGTTATCTTTTACTAAGACATAATGCACATAATGCTACCAAGTACATTTGTCAATATTTACTTATTGTTCTCCAATAACATTGTTCTCCTGGAAGCATGAGCAAGTCTTCAGTGTGTTCCTAGTGATTTATTTCATCAGGGGATTGTTTCTACAAATAAATATTTGCTCAGTTCAGGCAGACACCCCAAATATAAGCAGCCATGCAAGAAGAAGTTATTTTCTTGGTATAACTACCACTTAAAGATATAGTGCCTCTGAAGAGGCCTCAATTATGTTTTCTCCTTATAAGGTAACCTTCTAATTAAATAGATGTCCTTTAAAACAAGAGGCAAAGTGCGAGCAGGCTGCACTGCATCAATAACATGCCTGTTTCAATGGAAAACATCTGTTATTTTTAAAAAGCAAAGGGGAAGGAGGGGAACGGGACGCTGCTATCATGCTTGCCAGAACGATAAATGCTTGCTTATAGCTGATAGCCCTAAGCATAACACAAGTGTAACAATCGTGCAGTAGTGAAAACAAAAAGAAACAAAGCAACAGGAGCTGACTGACTTCATTTCCTTTCCAGATGCCCAGTGAATTCAGCCATACAAAATGACTTCCTGTGTGTGATGTTCTAATCTAACAATGGCACATACAGGAGATATGCCCAGGCTTTCTGTGGAAAGTTACAGTTGAATATAAGCATACCATAAGCATTCCTTAATATGCTCAGCATAACAACCAAAAGAAAAGACACGGGGGAGGGGGACATATTTCTGAGAGAGAAAATCAAAATCAAGCCATTTTAAAAATACTTATTTCATTAAAAACCAAAGATGTTACACCATTTAAAATATTTTCTCAGGAATTCTAGAAACATTACCTTGGTCAAATGGGAGCTATTTTTCCATGACTGGCTCCCAGCTGGCTAGAAAAAAAATGTTTGAATGACATCATCATCATCATCATCATGGTGGCTCATGTGGAGCCTAGCTATGAAATCAGTATTCCCTGCTTCCCCAAGTGGGTGGTGGTGGTGCTGATTCGATGGGAAGGTCGGACATATTCAGATCCTGCCCATAAGGTTGAGTAATTAAAATGTTACCCCAGCTGTGCAGGAGCTGTCAGGGTAATGCTGAAAAGGCCCCTCAGTGTCAGGGTAATAGGAAGCAGCTGAATTGTCCTATGGGAACAAGTTGGAAGGAAACTGATGTTGTGAGAAGGTCATTTAAAAAAACCAGATGCATTCTGTTAGAACAACAATAAAAAAAATTACACAATGCAATGGATCTGCTTATTTTAGGATTGTTGGCGCCTATACAGTAGCTTTCTGGCTTCACAAGTGACTGACACAATTACAACAATTTTGATATTGTCATTCATTGAAAGGAGGAAATACTTTTCATACTATAACACACTGCAGTATTTTCTAGTGCTATTGAAAAGGAACATTTTGGATAAATTTTAACCAAAAAGAATGAAAATGTTGGCAGTACCTCAATAGGCAATGAATTTGTTGGCTACTCTGAGTTTAGCTGTTTGTTCGGATGTTTCTTCTTGTTATCAAAAGGGCAAAGTCAATGGGCTTTTCCAGATGGCAGTAAACTATGGGATGTTAAAATCTTTCTCACAAGTCCAAGCAAGATCTTATTCCCCATACCCATGCTGCAGAAAGCTTCTGTGCTACTTCCTAGCACAGTCTTATTCTCTGTACATACTCTAAAAGGGGACCTTGAGCAATTTTCACAGCACCACCTGCTGGCCAGCTCTTTCATTGCCACTTTTGTGGTGACTGCGGGGAAGGGTGGGTTCTTAGAACATAGAAACATAGGGAGCTGTCATGTACCGAGTCAGACCACTGGTCCATCTAGCTCAGTATTTTCTACCCAGACTGGCAGCAGCTTCTCCAAGGTTGCAGGCAGGAATTTCTCTCAGCCCTATCTTGGAGATGCCAAGGAAGGGACTTGGAACCTTCTGCTCTTCCCAGAACCTTCTGCTCCATCCCCTAAGGAGCATATCTTACAGTGCTCACACATCTAGTCTCTCATTCAAATGCAACCAAGGCAGACCCTGCTTAGCAAAGGGGACTAGTCATACATGCATACAGAAGAGAAATCCATGCTAGAAAGTAGCACAGAAGCTTACAGCAGTATTTATCCAAGGAATAAAATTGTACCTGGGACTTACGTGAAAGCTTTGAACATCCCATAGTTCATTGCTGTCTGGAAAGACCCATGTTGCACAGCTGGGAGTGTCCTGAAAAGGAAAACAAGTATATTTCTTCTAGGCCACTCTGCCTCAATATGGAAAACCAAACAAGTGTTGTTTGGAGCCAGGAATGGACCAAGGTATTGTAGCACTAGAAGCAAGGCTCCAGATACACTGGACAGTCAACACCAATCGCTCCTAGTCCTGTGGACAGCCAAAGGATTGGTATGTCAGCTGTGCTGCCCCACCACCCCATTTGCCATGCAGCAGTGTCCTAGCGCAGGTCCCCTTTGGCAGCCACAGTCTCTCTGCTGTAGCACCTACTCCAGCAGAAGCAGAAAGGCGAGACTTCCAGGCCCAACGGTCCCAGCCAGAGTACGGCCTGGACAGGGAGGAATGGAATGGACTGTTGGGTGTTTGGGGGAGGAGCTAAAAAACAAGGCACTTGAAGGTATGTGGGTGTTGTATGGCTTTCTTAAACAGGCAGGGACCAGGGATGAGGAGGAAGAGAATGGAGAAGATCTGAGGCCTCCAGGGAGAGGCCAGCTCCTAAGCAGTCTGCAGGCGGAGGCAAAGAGTGAAGGAAACTCCTCACCTGAACTCTGAGGCCTGCCAGAACTTCCCAAGAGCAGCCCCTTTGACATCCCATTCAGGCATCAGGCCAAGAACATCCCAGTGAGTTCTATGGGGTTCTTAAGCACTGAAGCAGTGCATTCCGTTCTCCAAATCCTGTGACACTCCTATTATTGAAATGCCTGCCAGATCTCTCAATTCTATTAATTCGTTTAGCTTCACAGGACTGAACCCACATGTAGAGAGTACTCCCACTTAAATGACCTTCCAACTATATTTGTGCGTGTTTTCTCAGACTGTTTGGATAAATAGGGTCACAATGTTGAGCTCTGTTTATTATACTTTTCTACCTGATCCTGCTAAGCATTTGCCTGAATTCTGTCCAAGGTACTCTGGCCTATGCAGAATTCATGTTCTAGTTCTGAGAACAACAAATAAAATGAGGCCCTTCAGGGACATTTATCCTTCTACTAACAGACTCAAGGCTGTTCTCTTTTATGGAGTGAGAAAAGGCTGTTAACTGTGGCTCAGCTCTGTCCAGATATCACATTGGTGTTCCGCGCTTGCTCTGTATGAAGAATTGCTTCCTTTGTTTCCTGCCTCTCTTAAAAATGTGTACAGCAAAGCTGAAACTTTCCCCAAACAATTCTTGGCTATCATTCTTTTCCCACTGAGAGAGCACTGAGACTGATGATTCAATTGCCAAGATTTAGCCATTGCTTAACTTGTAAAAAAAGAGGAAATCAAGGCTCAAGCCAATGGATATAGCTTCACAGGAAGTAACTAGGGGGACAGAAAAATAATCTGCACACAATCAGAGGTCCTTCTGCAGCTGGATTGGCCCGTGCACCAGGACGCCTGGTGATGACATCACAAGGCAAGTGCTAACGACAAGGCTGGGGAGAGAGCAGGTGAGGAGAGGCAGTGATGGAGGGAGAAGAGAAGGAAGATGGAGGCAACAGAGTGACACAGGAGGGGTTAATAAAGGCAGGTGAGGGTGACCAGGACAGGTGGAGTCTGGATGTCTGACCTGTACTGTTTAAAAACAGGCAGACCAGTGATGAAGAAGCATAAGGGTGAGTGAGAAAGCTGTGGTTTTCCAGTGAGAGACCAGCCCTATGACCAACTGCAGCAGGAGGAGGAACCAGGTGAAAAGTGGGCAGGCCTCCTCCCTCTGAGGCCTGACCAAAAAGGCAGCCAGGCCCTAATTGGCTGGCAAGAGGACTCCCAGGCTGACACTTTATGGTATTTTATCACATGGCACGTCTGTTAAGGCATCAGTCTGGAGTTCCAATATCCTGGCTTTGCAAAGCTTGAGCCAGACTGAGATAGCCTTCACTCTGGTCTTAAACCAGCAGGGTTATTGTTTTTTTAACCACTGAACGGTATTTGTGTTGTGTGTGTGTGTTGTGTGAGCTGCCATGTGTTGGTTATTAATTGGAGAAAGTGGGGTATAAGTTATTAAAATAAAATCAATATCCCACTTCACATGCTGAGGCATGGTGCATAAGAGAGATCCTATGGCTGATTTAGGTTTGGTCCTGGAGTTAACTCTTTTTGTAATACAAGCTCCAGCCTCCGCTGAAAAGGTTTAGGTGTGTGGCTATTCTCCAAGGACACCCTGTTAGCAGACTTCTTTTAACATGGGAGTGCCCTGGGTTACATGATTGCCTGAGTAACAAATTATAGTCCAGATCAGATGCCAGAGCTATTGGTAGCTGTGGATTCTATCAAAACAATACAAATCCATGCTGGGAACTTCCCCAACCTCCTATTGTTCTGCAGCCAAAATACTGAAACTATAACCTAAAGGGGAGTTTTGCTTTTGTACCTTTCAGCTTGCATTGCTGCCTGTCACTACTCTGCCTCTTGAACTGTTCTTCCTCCTCTGGGCTCCCACAGCTCTTTTGTCCACCATCTGAAAATGCGCCCCCCCCTTGAGTTTCCAGCTGTACTCATTCCAAATGCTGTTTGTAAAATGTACCAATCTGGTCTTTAGCCAGCATGATCCCATTTACCTCAGCACCCAACCTAAGCTATGGAAGCTTGAACAATGGCAAAAGAGCTGCTTCTCTCAAGCAAGCCAACAGAATAACATCTCACAACAGTTCTGGAGAAGGAAAGTGTTTTCTTTCAAGAGTACCTGTCCAATTACAAGACTCACTGAACACAGTCTGGGAGAACAGGAAAAGGGTAAAGGTATCCTTTTTTTTTTTCTTCCCGCCCCCTTATTTTTTTGGCAAGTGCGCAGTTCTTGAATGTTCTAGCTGTTTTTCCTACTTGATATCCTGTCATTAAATATACGTATAATCTGCTGAAAGATAAAAGCCAGTTTAATGTTGCATCTTATGCGGCAGCCTCTTACAGGCCTCTCATGTTTTGGTTTTGTTCTGAGAACAGAACATAATGGCAGCTGCTTGTACTTCAGTGAAAGGCACTCCATGCGGCATTCACTTGTAAACACGCAATCGCTCCCTACATGGGCATAAGGGGCTGCTCAGAGTTTTCACACACCTGTGTAAGGCTTCATCTGACTACAAAGATCTGCAGGCCCAGTGGAATGACTGCCTCTTGCAAATGGCACAGATGAAGTATTTGCTTCAGAACAACAAAAGCAGAGACCCCATTTTCACAAAACACGATGTGATGGAAAACTGTATTCTACTCAGGGGGATCTAAAAAGATCTCCTCTAGGAGAGAGGGACAGGAAAATAATTACCTCTGCAGTTTTGTTTATATACAGAAATTGCATTCAGTACAAAATAGCTGTGCTTTTGAATGCAATGCAAACATTTAGATTACTTAGCATATAGAAGTAGGGAACTATAACAAGCAGAGATATGTCAATAAAGACACTGCTTCTTTTTAATGTAAGGCATTCAACTCCTACCTAATTTTTTCAGTGAATAAGGGCATTTTTAAAGGGTAACAACATAACGTGACTTCTGATTCATTTTTACACTGAAATGTAGAATCTCAGAAAATGAAAAGAAAAATTGACAGCGTTAAAAGAAAATTGAGAGCATATCATAAGACTCTTTGATTTCAGGATAAGCACTACTACAAACAATAGCAGGGTTGCTGTCTCTGATGGGAACTTCACAGAAATCCTTGGTGCATTTTAAAAAAAACAACAGTAGTACATAAGGTTTTCTTCCAGATATATCAGTTTTCTACATATAGGTGTAAGGCTTTTATTAGATGCTCAGCTCATTCATAGCAGGTTCAGTGCACAGTCCAGAAATCAAGAACTCTCTCCAGGGATGATCAAAGGAGTTTATTGCATTAAGGCATAGAAGGATATATCATATCACATGTCAGTACATTCTCATGATGTACAACAGAATCTCCCCACTCTTCCAGTGAAATTAACTCCCTGCCATGCCTTTTATAGATAGAGGAAGAAGAGACAGAAGAGAACATGCTTAGAAGGGCTGAAGGTGGGTCAGAAGTCCCTCCCTGGCACTTCATTCACCTCTCTAATCATGCTGCTTATGAAACTGGCAGCGTCTGCCTGTAGATGGAAGCTCTGTAACCATAATGACAGGCACTTCCATGATTGGCAGCATGGACCGCACCAGGCTGCCAATCATGAAAGCGCCTGTCATCACAGTTACAGCATTTCCCTCTGCAGATAAATGCTGCCATTCCCATGAGCAGCACGATTAGGGTGGTGTGTCAGGACAGGACTTCTTGAGTGCTGTGCCAGGACAGGACTTCTGACGTACCTTCAGCCCTTCTAAGCATGTTCAATGGCATTCCTTTGAAAAAGGATACGGTATGCCTAAGCAGACACACTGAAAAAGGATAAGGTATGGCTAAGTATACACACAGAGTTCTGGTAAATTATCAGAAGAAAGGAAGATGGAAGAGTTTAGTCCACCTATTTTCTCTAATGCTATAGGATAAACAGATGTTCATGTGACATGAAGGTAAGAGTGAAATGGGGCGGGGAGAGGAAATGACTTGGAAAATTTCTCACCTTGGTAAACATAGGGAAGCATGGAACTGGAAAAGGAAGTGCTGGTGAGACCAGATAATTATCAAAGTATTAGACTGAAGAAGGATTTGTGAAAAGTCTAGGAAGGCACCTGACAAGAAAATAGGTCATAAATAAAATGTATTCTGGAAGAATGCAAGAAATTCCATTTATACTCATTTATACTTTAAATTCCATTTATACTTGCCTATACTTTTTCATAGCCATTTAAGCCTCAGTTAATACACTATTTTAATATTACTATTTATAATCTTTATATATATTTCTCTAAGGCGTACCTGTGGCTAATTCTATGTGTGGCAGCTCTCGCGAGAGTTTGCAAGCAGCTGCCAGATAGCGAGGGGTACAGTGGGAAGAAAATGGCAGTGGCAGCTGGCCAGCCAGCAGGTGGGGGAGACAGCAACAAATGGTGGTAGCCAGCTACCACTGCCAGGCAGAGAAAATATGGCAATGGGTGGTGGGGGAGAAGAAGGAAGAAGGCGGCAGCCGGCAGGTGGCGGAGAGGGCGATACAGCCTACCTCTCCGGCCCATGCCAGCCAAAAGGAAGGATGGCCTGGCTGGCGTGTGGGTGGCAGAGAGGGGGGCACACTCCCTCTCCAGCCCACCTGCAAGACAAAAGGAAGGATGGCCCAGCGGCAGCAGTGCCAGGGGTAGGAGTGGGGAAGAAGTGGCCAGGAGGGGGGAAGAGGCAGAGGAGGGGGGGTGGAGGAGTACTAGAGGCGCAGATGCTCTGTGCATGGCCCAGCTAGTATTATTTACTCTTCTAGACTCCCCATACTTTGAATTTATTCTTCCAGTTCTAGAGTAAAAATAAGGTTAAACTGCCTAGAAACTCTGGAGTCAGGCAGTTTATTTTAGATAGAGAGACAGAGAGATAGAATAGACAGTTAGGTCAGGGACACCTACAGCCTCAGAGGCAAGCCTCCTCTAAATACCAGTTGCAGAGGAGCAACAGCAAAAGAGAGGGCATGTCCTCACCTCTTGCCTGTGGTCCTCTCAGAGGCATCTGGTGGGCCACTGTGTGAAACAGGATGCTGGACTAGATAGGCCTTCAGCCTGATCCAGCAGGGCAGTTCTTATGTTCTTATATCATTATTATCTCCTTTGAACATGAGTTTATAATATATGGGGGAAGAGTCAAAATTGCAAGGGGGCCCTCCCACAAATTCCAAAGCACCCAGAAGGACTCTGAGATTTTGCTGAATGCATTGTTTGGGTCTCATATTCCTTTCACACTCAACATTCTAGGTCTTATGTTTCCATATTTTAAAAATAGATATTTGGAACAATAACACTTCCTAAATTATATAGCAAACAGTTCTTCAAAGTGCTTGCATTTGCTATATAAAGTGTGAAGTGTTCCTCCACAAAGTGTTCCACTAAACCATATTTATGTAAACAATATGTTGGAAAATATTTTCCTTCCACATTGAGCTTCATATGATTTATTTTAGTTTAACAAAGATGATAAAGAGTTTGAAATTTATTACATCAAAGGAGAGGCTGAAGGAATTGGGCATGCTTAAAAGGATAGCAGATAGGGCAAATAAGAGCAGCATTCAAATGTCTTAAAAAGCTGACATGAGAGGGAAGGAGAGAGCTTCTTACCAGAATTGCTTTGGGCTCCTTTTCAAATTACATATAGATGGCATAGATGTGTTATTGCTGAGTTTTAAAATGGCACTTGGGAAGTGTTGATACACAGTACTATGTCCATATGGGAGCAGGGGAAGGTGTTACCGAGGATAGGGGAATTATCGGATCCAATAAATCTTGCCAGTGTAAGAAACTGAGGTAATTTACTTGTACTTTGTAATCATCCAACACTATCATTTGTTTTAAACCACCCAGAGACTTGCATTTTGAGCAGTATACAAATGTATTAAATAAATAAATAAATAAATCCATCCAAAATCCATTGGTATTAAGCATCAAGTGGAGCTACTTGTATTGTATACTGATCTTTTTGATCTGTTTGGCCAAATATAATGTAATATGAGGAAAATGGGTTGCATCCATAGAAAGTTAGCCATGACTACAGTTGAAATCAATAGAATGTCATTACTAACTTGATTGATTTCAGTGATGTTTAGTCATGACTAACTTTCTTTGGATATAACTGTGTTATGTTCTGAAATACCCGCGCTGAAGTGGATTAAGTCTTCTATTATAAGTTGCTATATAAAACTCAATGCTTCTCTTTAAACTGTATGTAGGAGAAGTGAGAAGCAAGGAAATAAAAGGACATGAGTGGGAAGATATAGTGGGACTACAATTAAAGAGAAAAAAAGAATTGTGAAACATAAGCAGACAAGTGGGGTCAAAGGAAATAAAAAAACCCATAAGGCAAATAGAAATCCAATTATGTAGAAGTAGAGAGCAGAAAGAATACTTCTCACCCAATAACATGCTTCTGTATCATTGTGCACTGCCTTCCAGTGACCTGGTTGTAATGATAAGTTTCCTTAGGTAGATAAATTGCTGTGTGATCATCAGATACTTGTGTTAGCATGAGTGTCATTCACGTGAAGAGAATGTGCACTGGTGCAGCACTTTAAAGACATGAAGGATTGCAAGTACAATAAGTGAGGAGTCAAGTATGCAATGGACAATGAAATAACTAGTAACAGCAGGCCTGAAGTTGAGCTTTCAAATCTGCTATTCATTGCCAGAAGTGCTTTCTATCTCACACAGACAAAACACACACGCGGAAGACATCAGAAAAATTGCCATGGATAAATTCTTAGCTACACTCACTCAGAGTTGTGTCCCTTAAACATGTGTGCACCGGTTGAATGTCCTTGGGTGGCAGATCAACCCAGGTTTTCAGGGGAATTCTTTCCCTTTGAAGCTGAGGATAGAGTTGGAGTGAGGAGGAATTATTGGAATGCTAAGAGAACCCTTTTACCCTTTTAGGGTTGACCTTTTACAGCCAACCCTACCAGCCAGGGAAGCAAGCAGCCATCCATATTTCCATAAAGTTAATTTATCTTGAAAGATTCTGTTTGCCTCTTTGGGGTACCCTCGGGTGATATTCCACTGTCCAGGCTTGATCCAAACATTATTCATACTGGCTGGTTTGGTGCTAGTCAATTAGAGCCCTCCTCTTTTCCAAAACTCAAAGCACAATACCCACAATACCCCAAGACTCAAAGCACAATTCAAATGACCATCTTATTTAGTGAAAATGGAGGCTGGCAGTTTGCTTGGGCTCAGTTTACAAGCTTTGGCAGTTTGCTTGGGCTCAGATAGAAGATGAATTGCCAAAATGGAGGGGAGACTGCTTGGTAACAAAGTACAGAAACTATAAAAGGAAAGAAGACTTCTTTCAGAAAATGGAAGTGCTGCCCAAATGAAGATGTGATGAAATGGGGACTACTCTATGCCTTTCTGGAATCTACGCTGAGTAGACAGATTGCTCTGATCCCATTCTAGGAGCACACCACTCCTTCAAGGCTGGCTGCCACCAGTCGAAGACAGATCTAAAGCCATTGACCAGCCTAAGACATGGTTTCAACAACCTAGAGCTTTCTGGGTTGGGACGTACAGGCACTGTACAGCCAGAGCCCACACAACCCAGCTCTAGACAACAATATATTATTCTGAAACAGCTCAACAGTAGTGAATGACCTTACGAGGCACATGGGGAAGAGTTATGCAAGTAAGCCTCCAGAACCTGTTAAATCAGACTGAAGCCACTTCTTTATTCTTGCTGAAAGTATATGAATTTATCAACAAGGGTTGCACACAGAATAAGAAGTTTGGAAAAATAGGGGAAACTGGAAGTAAAGAAAGGCACACAGGAATTCAAAATAAAATACAAAAACAAGGGGCGTAACTACTATTGGGCAAGGGGAGACATTTGTCTCGGGGCCCGCTGCCTTGAGGGCCCCGCCGAGGCAAGTCACATTATCATTGTCCTGGCTCCCCATCTATCTAGCTCATTATATCTTAGCATCTATCTCGCTAAGCAGCATAAATACTCTTACCTCTAGTGTTTCTAGTGTGTTCTAGGCATTAAAAGTAGCACAAATATATAGTATTCAATGTATATCACTATATATTGTGACGTGTGCATGTGTGTATTCAGTGAAATGTATTTCCAGACAGCATACTTATTTTGAAATATCAGACTTAAATCCTTGTATTAGTTGGTTCTGCTGTTATTTACACCTTGTAACTAGTTGGGATAGTTAGCAGAGACATTGGGCTAGGAGAAGGAGAGGAAAGCAGTGGGGGGGGGGATTTAAAAATCCTGTCTCTGGGCCCGCTCCAACCTTGCTACGCCCTGACAAAAACATTAAACTAATTAACTAGCAAGCACTGCGTTTTATCTTAGTCTAGCAGTAGACAGGGTCTTGGCTAAGAGAGTGATAAATCTCTACAGCTTCTCCCATGGAACACCCTTTAACAGATGGGAAAACACTGGGCAGGCCTTTGCCCTCTAGCATTAAAGCCCTTACGGAAGGGGTGATCTGGGTCCAGACGACTGTGAGTCTCACACCTATCCATAGTTCAAAGAGTATTCCAATTTCCTCCCCTCTGGATAGTGAGATGCAAAGTGGCCCTATCTCCTGTGTCAGATAAGATTAGAGAATAGGTGATGGGCGGGTTTGTTAGACATTGTTGAGTAATGCTCTTGCTTCAAGATTATGGAGGCCTGCATTTTGTCGCAGAAAAGAACAGAAAGGAGCATAAACTCTAGCAAAAGAAATGCAAGGAGACAATAAGAAATGCAAAAGAGAGAGAGAGAGAGAGAGTTTGGGGAACATATAGCTAGAAGTGTCAAGGGGAATAAGAAAAACTTCTTTAAATATATCAGAAGCAGAAAACCAGCCAGGAAGGCAGTTGGACCCTTAGATGATGAGGGCGTGAAAGGGATTATTAAGGAGGATAAAGAGATTGCAGAGAAGCTGAATGAGTTCTCTGCATCTGTTTTCACAGCAGAGGATACTGATCATATATCAACTCCAGAACTCAGATTCTCAGGCTTGGAGGCTGAAGAACTGGGCCAATTCAGTTGATGAGAGAGGATGTTCTAAACTGTCTTGAAAAACTAAAAATTAACAAATTACCAGGGCCAGATGGTATCCACACAAGAGTTCTGAAGGAACTCAAATGTGAAATTGCTGATCCAGTTGACTTTTGATACTTAGACTTTCAAAAAGCTTTTGGAAAAGTTCCCCACCAAAGGCTCCTGGGTAAATAGTCATGGAATAAGGGGACAGGTTCATGTGTGGATTTGTAACTGGTTGAAGGACAGGAAACAGAAGGTAGGAAAAGATGGTCAGTTTTCTAAATGGAGGGAAGTAAGAAGGATCTGTACTGGGACCAGTGCTTTTTTACTTGTTCATGAATGAACTAGAAGTTCATGAACTTGTTCACTAAAAGCAGTAAAGTGTCCAAATTCACAGATGACACTAAATTATTTAGAGTAGTGAAATCCAAAACAGATTATAAGGAGCTCCAAAAGGATCTCTCCAAGCTGAGTGAGTGGGCAACAAAATGGCAAATGCAGTTCAATGTTAGCAAGTGTAATGTGATGTATATTGGGGCAACAAAATCCCAACTTCACATATACACTGATGGGGTCCGAGTTGTCAGTGATTGACTAGGAGAGAGATCTTGGGGTCATGGTGAACAGCTCATTGAAAGTGTCGATTCAGTGTGCAGCAGCTGTGAAAAATACATCAAGGAGAGTGTTTCCAGTGAAGGAGACACACAGTCAAGTATTCCTGATTGTAAGAGTTGTTCAACACTCTGCCTAGTGCAGCAGTGGACTCTGCTTTATTGGAGGCAGAGACTGGACAGCCATCTGTCAGGGATTGGCACTTAGCAGGGAATTGGATTAGAAGACCTCAAGATCATTTCCAGCATTAACAGTATATGATTCTATATTTCAACCTGTATACAAGAGGTTCTGAGAAGCAATTTTTGAAACACATGTGAGCAAAAATCATGGGTGAGTCATTCAGAAAGTATCAGAGGCAACATATCTCAAACAAATAATATAACCTTATTTTATTTAATACTTATGTCATTGGCCTAGTTAGATGGGAGTAAAAAAAAAAATCCTTCGCATACCTTCAGAAAGTGTTAGGCAAATCTGCATAAAAATGGATTATATGTAAAATCACCTGTGAAAATATGGATCAAGTAATAAAATAGATTTATAAACTTAAGGGGCAGGAAGTTGCTGGTAGTTAAAAGCTTTGGAAATGTATAAAGGGGAAAGTGCCAGAAAAGTCTGTTTTAGTGTTGGTACATTTTAAAAATATATTCTGGGCTATTTTTCGTTTCCATATAAATTATAGACTGATCCACTGACCACTAACATTAGGGGAACTCTTTTGCTTAAGTGTAACCACACAATATTATTCTTATCTGATATACATAAAATAGATGAATAAATCTTTTTTTAAATGACACAGAGATAAAATGAACAAACCAAAATAAAAACAGATTTTAACATTGGTTCCAGTTTGATGTTTTTCTCTGTATTTGGAAAAATCTTATAATACAGATAATCATCTTGCTTCTATTTGGACATCACTTCAGAGCCGCTAAGTTACACCTTAGCTAGATCAAATTCTTTAATTTTTTCCCCACATGTTAATTTAAGGTTGTAACAATAAAGTTGGACAAGAAATATTACTGAACCACCATTAAGATGGGTTGTATTTCAGCTTCCATTGCAGCCAGTGCAGAACAGCACCACAAGGCCACTTTCATAACTGCTTCTCCTGTAAAGACAAAACAATCTTATGTGACAATCTAAGACTTTATTCCAGAAACAACTAAATTTTCTCCTTTCCTTTTTCCTCCCTTTTCTTTCTGATTCCAGCCCCCATACTCTCTACAGGATCCCCACTGGGACAAACACAAAATATTACTAAATAGAATACAACAACCACCATTGCAGGGGTGCAGGGAGGAAAGTAAGTAGACTTCCAAGACACTGCTGCCATTGTGTAAAGAAAAACAGGAGCTGTCCTCACAGTGTAAGAACTTAGCCTGCCTCCACCTCAAATGAAGCTCCTTAGGAGACACCTGGAGCGCCGCTGGAGGAAAACTAATGCCGAAGCCAACTGAGCACGGTTACTTTCTTATCTTCAGGAGTATTCCGTGGCAATAAGGGCAGCAAAGTCTGCTCACTTCTCCCCTCTTATTGCATCAGCTGACTCTCGTCCAGCAGCCTTATTCCGGATTATGCATTCCCTGCTTGGGAAAGTGGATCCAATGGAGGTTCCATCCGGCCGCTGTGACATGTTTGCTAGATTCTTCGCTGATAAAGTCTTTTGCCTTCAGTGGGAGTTGGACTCTAATTGCACAGGATCCAATGAGATGACGGAGATGTCATCTCGTGATATAATCTGGGATACTTTTGGGCCTGCTGAGAACATGGACAGGATTCTTTCTGGTATGGGTACTGGGACCTGTAGCCTGGACGCTTGCCCCTCCTGGCTTGTTAGAGTAGCCAGCAGGAATGTAAGATCCTGGCTTCAGGAGTTGGTGAATTCTTCTCTTCATGAGGAGGTGCCGGCAGCCTTAAAAGAGGTTGTGGTGCGCCGTCTTTTGAAGAAGACTTCTCTCGATCCTTAGGTTTTGGAGAAGGTTGTATGTGCCCAGCTTGAGAGAGTTCTGGATGAAGCTGATTTTCTAGATCCTTGTCAGTCGGGTTCCATAGCACCGAAATGGCATTGGTTGCTCTGGTTGATGACTTGTATTGTGACCTTGATGAGAGTAGCATCCCTCTCTTGGTCCTTTTAGATCTCTCAGAGGCTTTCAGTACCATCAGCCATGGTATCCTTCTGGAGCGCCTGCACAGGCTAGGTATTGGGGGCACTGTTTTGCAGTGGTTCCGTTCCTTCCTTAGTGGGCACTTTCAGTCGGTATTTATTAGTGGCGAGTTCTGTGGCCTTTGGCCACTCCTTTGTGGGGTGCCTCAGGGCTTGGTTCTCACACCCATTCCTTTTAACATCTACATGAAACTGCTGCGGCAGGTCATCCATCGGTTTGGGGTGAGATTCCATCGATATGCTGATGATACTCAGTTGTATATTGCCACCCTAGGCCACTCCAGAGATGCTGTTTCTGTGCTTGCCCAGTGTCTGGAGGCTGTCAGAGTCTGGATGGGCCAAAACAGGCTCAGACTTAATCCCTCCAAGACTGAGTTGCTTTTGCTTACTCCTCGATCTGGCCAATTGCCAAGTCTGAGTCTTTCCCTGGATGGGGTTGTGTTGCCCCTGAAGGAGGTGATCTGCAACTTGGGGGTCCTCTTGGATTCACGGCTCTTGCTCAAGTCACAGGTGGAGACCATGGCCAGAGGTGCCTTTGTCTAGCTTTGACTGGTGTGCCAGTTGTGGCCCTATCTCAATTGGCAGTCCCTAGCAACAGTAACTCACATCATCTCTTGTCTGGAATAACTGTAATGTGCTCTACCTGGGGTTGCCTTTGTAGACAACCCAAAAGCTTCAGTTGGTCCAGAAGGCGGCGGCCCGCCTGCTTATGAGTGCTAGGAGATATGATAGTGTGACAACTTCCTTGTGGTTGCTGCATTGGCTACCTATTTGCTTCTGGGTCCAATTCAAAGTGCTGGTTCTCACCTTTAAAACCTTTCAGGGCTTAGCACTTGCTTACATTCAGGATCACCTCTCTCAGCCAGTTCTGTCCCGTCCTGTGAGATCTTCTCAGGTTGCCCTTCTTTTGGTCCCTGGTCTCAGAGAGGTCCAAAGTACTAGGGCCCGTGGAAGGACTTTCTCTGTTGCTGCCCCTTCACTTTGGAATTGTCTTCCCTCCCAGATTCGGTCTGCCTCCTCCCTTTCAGCCTTTAAGATCCTATTGAAGACGTTTCTTTTCTGCCAGGCATTAGCCCCCCCCCCCTTTCTCAAATCTCGGATGCTGTTCTTGCCTTGTACACCGCTGTGAGTCTGCGGATTGGGCATTATATTTTTAAATAAAATAAATAAATGTTTATCCTACAATGCAATGCAATGGCAACCTGGTGATGACTGACTTTCCCCATCCGTTGCCATTTAGGCACAACTGAGAATGTATGGCTGTATGTGCACCCAGATGAAAGGCCTCCCCTGCCATCTTTCATACTAAGCTTCTGGTGTGCCAACATCTAGGGACTTCTGAATACAAAAAAGGGGACTGAATTTCAAGTTTTACATAACTGATTGAAAAATAAAAGAGAAAAAAAGATTGTAAAACAGACATTATCATGCTAAGACAAAAAATATCCTAAAAGTATACTTACAAGGCTACACCATTATTTATCATATTGAGTTTATCAGTCTAAGCAGAAATAACTGTAAGTTATATAGAAATGTCATTAGGCCAGGATCCGGGGGTTTTATAGTCTGGCCCTGGATCAGAAATTGGCAGGGGATGGGGAGGTGTGGGGTAGGCAAGAGCTTTGGGAGGAGGCAACTTACCTCCTCCCGTGATGGCAGCAGTTTCCTAAAATGATTTTATGCTACATCTCTCACCTCCTGCCACCCCAGCTTATGCTGCGGAGATGGCAATGCAAGCATTAGATCACTTTGGATCTAGAGTTGAAGCACTAGGTTGATTTTGTGCAGCCACCATTTCTCCCCCTGAAGGTCCACTTGAACTGATATTACAACATGATGTAGCATTATTCCAGGAGCATTCTGAGAACAAAAATGGAAGTCAGATGGAGTTGAACCTAACAGTTCCAGTGCTGTTTCTGCCATGGTCTGCAAAGGCATGGCATAAACGGAAAAGAAAGAGAACTTCTGTTGCTGTCTCCATCAAACTGATGTAAGCATTTTCCCTTGAAACTTTACCAAAAAAATATCTCGCCTGCCTCTGACATTCCTCCTATTTCATTCCCCCACCCTTTCAACCTTTGAATTTCATTTGTAATTGCTTCGAGGAGAATTTTCAGATCAGCTCCACAATGGCTATATGGAATTGCCCAGTTCAGAAGCAGTATGGCACTGAATACCAGTTGCAATAGCAGGAAAGGGATTTCATGCCCTACGAATGGGCTCTCTAGAGGAAGAGACCAGCACCTAGATTTGGTCACTCTGGAAAACTGGATGTTAGCCTTGCTGAATCAGTTCTTTTTCAGCACAACACATTCCAACAAATAGGTCTACTGCTGTCACATCTGAGCTGCAATCCTATGCACATTTACTTGGGAGTAAGCCACCATGAACTCTGTGGGGTTTATTTCTGAGTAAATATGCATAAGATTGTGCTGCATAATGAAGCAACACCCAGTAGGTTGTTGCGCCCTCAGTTTGCAGCTGCCAAAATACTGCTTCTAATGACAATGTAACTCTTGGCTCTACATAGAGAAATCAAGCAGCCAAAGCATTAAAGCAGTCACTTGAAAATACAATCAGCATACTAAACAACTGATCCTAGCAAACATCTTTTCTGAGGTTAGCAGCCATAGTCACCTTTATAAGCACTTCATTAAATTACACCAAGCAATCATGAGGCTTAAGAATAAATGTCTATGTTTATATAATGCTCCTGTTTTGCTTTGTTTTTTTAAAAAGCTCTTTGCAGTATGAATGAGGAGGGGAAAACTTTAAAAACTTAAGAACAGGAACTTAGTTTTATGTTTTATGTATTAGAAATGCCATTTTAAAGCTCTTTGCAGTATGAATGAGGAGGGGAAAACTTTAAAAACTTAAGAACAGGAACTTAGTTTTATGTTTTATGTATTAGAAATGCCATTTTATGTTTCTGCCCTTAAATTTTCAGGACACTCTGAATAATCTGAATAATAATGACTTTGCTTGAACAACTGGAGCATAGTCAAGTTTTGTATTGGCAGGTATGTCATAGATTATTGGCTAAAGACATTTTGCACACAGTCTTTGTCTCATAAATGCAGTCCTAAATGTAAAGGGCCATAGTTCCATGACAAAGCACATGCCTTGATCCTTGCCCTTTGTGGGTGGTGAAGGCAGCTGGAGAGGGTCTGGGTCCATGAGTGGCAGTGGTGGTACATGCCTCCCTTAATCAGGGGGTGTTGCCCTCCATTAACATGACTCCTGAAAAAATGCTCTTTGGACCCGACCATGTTAAACAACTTCTGGCCAGTTTCTAACTTTCCATTCTTGGGCAAGGTATTGCACCATGTGGTGGCATCTCAGCTCCAGGCAGTCCTGGATGGAACTGATTACGTGGATTCTTTCCAGCCTGGCTTCTGGCCTGGATATGGAACAGAAACTGCCTTGGTCACCATGGTGGATGACCTACGCTGGGAGATAGAAAGGGGAGTGTGACCCTGTTGATTCTCCTAGATATCTTGGAGGTTTTTCAATACTATTGACCACAGTATCCTTTTGGGCCACTTCTCTTGGTACTTGGTGGCACTGTGATACAGTAACTCTAGTCTTACCTTGCTGGCAGAAGATGATGCTGGCCATTGGCCTATGGGGTGCCGCAGGGTTCTATTTTGTCCCGCATGCTGTTTAACATCTACATGAAACCACTGGGAGAGGTCATTTGTAGGTATGGGCTATGGTGTCATCAATATGCTGATGATACCCAGATCTATCTATCATTTAAGTCAGCTAACACCAGAGAGGCAGTGGATGTCTTGAACTGGTGTCTGAGAGCCTGTGCGGAAGCCAGCTGAGCAGTGGAGGTGGGAAAGCTTTCCTGCAGAATGCCAGGTGAGCCTCTGTTGCTTTGCAGAGACTGCTGCTGGATGCCAAACAGGGTGAAGTGCAGTGCTTTAAAAAGAAATCATGTGCCACCTCCGTTGCCGCCACTAGCCTGATGAGTGGTTGGAGGAGAGAGACAGCGGGGCCTGTAGAAACACGGGGCTCAGGGCAATAACCCCAGTCACCCCGGCCAAAGGACAGCACTGCCGCCCCAAGCAGTATTGTATTGGAGGGGCAGGATATGTATGTATGTATGTATGTATGTATAAATAAATAAATATTCAGATGGTTGTGACATCTCCAAGTAGAGCTGAGAAAGCCCCTCATCTGAAACCCTGAAGAGTTGCTGCTAATGAATGCAGACTACAGTGACCTAGAGGGTCCAACCTTCTGATTCAGTATTGGTCTGCTTTATGTTCAGCAAGATTTACTGCTTCCAATTCAGTTAGAACTGTAGTCCTACACTCACACATATAGCTGGCTTTTTGAATTTTAAAATCCAAAATCTAGAAATACCTTGCTTATCAAGAATCTTACTGAAACCAATGAAGCTACTCATGCGTAAACAAGGCAGATATTCATGATTTTGAATATCAATGATGGAGGAGAACATTTAAAAAAAATAGGTTACCAGTCCCACAGATGTCGGGTACTTAATGGCCCACTTCTTTAAATTTCACATCACTAGTCTGTTTTCTTTCTAATGAGGGGATTGCTTTGCTTTCAAGATATAAAAATCGTTTAGACTAAGTAATCCAGAAGGACATTTCTATTTCACTATGTAGCTACAGGGTTAAAATAAACAACATCTGATCATGCACCAATGTGGAAGAACCCAAGAGTTTGCTGAATTCAGACATAACACGAAACCAGAGTTAAACAGAGCAGAGGTTGTAACTCCATTACGTCCAAATTTGTGGAACCATGGTTTCAAGCTGAAAACAACCTGCAGTTTGCCTCACCAAACTCTGATTTGAACCTTCGGTTTGCACAAAGGTTCACGGCCAAGACCTCCAGTTTGGCTGCCAAAGCACTGCGTATGGTTCCAGACAGTGCCATAAGACATCTCATATACTGTTATTAAAGGCACAGAAGATTTGTCCTGCTTTATATCCAGTCATGCTATTGTATTGTAGCTTTAAGATAGAGATGCTGTTTCCTACTTCTGTGCTAGGCCCAAGTGAACAGCGACAGCCTCCAAGACAAGTATATAAGTGGCAGCATTAGCCCAGCCTCTCGCCATCTTGGTGAGAAAACTGATCACTGCTGAGCGCTTGAGGATGCTTTTGCACCAGGGAAATTCCCCTTCTGCCCCCATTTCCCAAGTCCACTCTGGGAGGCTTGTAAAAAGAAAAGAACAAAAAAAACCACCCTGTTTTGTTCAATTACTACAGACTGCTTTTATCTGAGGCTTTTAGCTTTAAATACACTCAAAAATACTTGGTAGGTTACAAAAATTGGTTGTCTTAGGCTTCAATTTTAGGTTGCCTTGAGGCACACTTAGATGTTTACAGAGCCATTTGCAATGCCCTAGATGGGTTGAGCATAGGCTAGTGTTTCTTATTTTAATTACGTTGCTGGTAAACAATAATAGAACAGTATCAGGGATATACAAAGTACACACACAAATAAATATAAATTCCTAATGCACAGTCTGATTAAACAAACTGTTCCCTATGCCGAATTCCCTTTGCTTGAAAACTCACCAAAACCCGTGCTGAGAATCACGCTTCCTGCAATCCTGTCTTTCCAAGATCTGCAGAGTTATTCCATGAGAAAAGCCTTCATGCTGGCTTTGACCATGAGGGAGCAAAACTCCATGCCCATCACTAAGCCTTTATGCATGTACTTGTTTATGTATCTATCTATCTATCTATCTATCTATCTATCTATCTATCTATCTTTAGAAGGAGGGGAGGCTGGTCACTACAGGGGATTACCCCATAATGTGGAGGGGTACATTAGCTTAGGACTGGAAAAATAATTTAAAAGGGCTAGTTTCCAACTTCAGCTTTCTAGGCACATGGAAACCTAATAGCTGGGACATATCTAGCCCTACTAAAGCTTTAATATAGTGCTTAAGGAATATTAAGGACTTAGGACATGCTGGGGAAAACAATTTAAAATCTATGTTTTGGACCAAGTTCCAAAATAATCGCCAAAAGATCACAAAAAATATATAATATAAAGAACCTCAGAACTGCAATATGGTGATTAAAAAATGATAGGGGTTTAATGCAAAAAAAGTGTTTTTCTTTAAAAATTGAATTAATTATATGCCTTTTATTTGTGCTCTGGATTCCAGTGTTTTATTATTTTGTTACATGTCATTACTTCTTAGCTCAATTTATGTATAAACAGATAGGTTCATGATGCAGACATCTATTGACATAGAAATAGGAGCTAAAGCCTTAATTCTAACAAAAAATACAATGTGTCATCACTCTGAGTTGAAAGTGTAGCTATGAAAAGATGCTGCAGAGATGCAAACTTCATTTGCAGGGCAAATGATAAAAGGAGCCCCTTGATGGTCTTATTTAGCAAGCTGTCGTTCAAAGATAAAAGACAGAGAAATGGTCCTAGTGAGTTATGAGTGCTTTCTAACTGCTCAATAAACAGACAATTCTGGCAACTGGACATGACTTTAATTGGACTATCTTGTGCATCATTGCTGACTCAGTTTCAGAGGATGTCAAGTTTCAATTACAGGTGGATTGAACCATCGGTCAAATAGCCCATCTGATTTTTCTATCTCATTTCATTTCATGCCACGGGTGGGTGGAGGTGGCGAGAACACTAGGACAGCTCTCTTTAGATGCGAACAATATATTTCTAAAGCCCAAATTATGGTGAAGTAAAATTGAGAGTTTTAGACTCTCACCAGTAACTAACATAAACAACAGAAATAGATGGAGCAATTACTCGAAGAAAATTAATCTAAAAATAGCAAAGCAATTGAAACCCCAAAATAAGCTTTCCGCAAGCCATTCCAATTGCTGTGTCGCACATTCCATTCAATTTAGTAGGAGATCTTTAGACTAATAGATTCACACAGCCCTTAAGGGGATGTGCATACAGCAAATAGCCACTGCCATACCATTTATCATATGTAACCAGTGGACTTAGTTCTTAATTACTCTCATTTCAATTTGTTGCTTGCATAGCAGAAGTTAAGTTTAATGCCCCCCCCTCTATATATTCCTTTTCATTAGTCTCTTTTCATCCAGTAATCAGGGTTTGTTCATTGTTTGTGACAATACAAGTCCTTCTACTTTAGGGCCCTTGGCAGAGAAAGCCCTATCTAATTCTTGGCAAAAAGACTGTGGACCATCTTGTCCAATTTAGAATCAGTAAACAATAGTTGCTACCAATTTAGATGGGAATGTCTTGTTTCACTGTCCATATATAATCAAGCTTGCTTTTAAATGTTTTCTCCCTCTGCTCCTCCTCTTCTTGTCAGTTGCTGGCCTCTCTCCTGATTCTCATGCCAGTCAAGCTATTCCATCCTGAAAGCCCCCTAAAATCCATTTCTTCCATAAAACCTCTCTTGGACCACAGTGTAGACACCTGTTCTTTACTGGATGAGTCCTGGCCTGGCTACCTTTCCCACCTTAGCAGCCCCTTGTTTCAAGCCAAGTACTCCGTATTCATCTTTTTGCATCTACATTGCTTACAGCCTGACCAAGCGTTTTGCTGCTTAGTAGAAAGCTTAGGGCTATACTCCCCAAATCTGCACAAAGAGACATTTTATTCCCTTATTTTGTAAGCTGGCACCCAGTCACACCTCTTAGCGGTGTTGCTGCAGTGGTTCAGAGAAGCCCTTCTGGGAAGCCTCAGTGTTATACAAGAGCCTTGGAAGAGAGGCAAACAGAAGTAGTAAGGAAGGTGGAGCCAGTGCTAGCTCCTTGCACCTTATTGGAATCATCCTTTCCTCTAGTTCTGATGCAGTATTGTGCAAATCAGTGCCTTGGGGGGCGGGGTTGGAGGGATGCGGAGCAGTGCCCTATGGTTCATCCCCACTTGCTCAAGGAGCATGTATTTTTAGCTGATACAGTACAAGCCTCTGTTTGTAGCATCCCAGCAGCTATTGGGTAGCATAGAGACAGACTACCCAGCTGCATGCTCTCTGAAGGGGCTGTCTAAGACCACTTTGGTATATGGCCAGGGGTGTAGTGGAGGGGAGATGCTCAGGGACGGAGCGCTGGCACTTCTCAGCTTATCGGGGTGAGCATGGCCATGGGGGCTGTCATGGAGAGCACCCGCACTTCTGAATTTGCAACTACATCCCTGGTGACGGCTCATTCATTTTACTCAGAATTTGCAATCAACGACGTGGGCCAAGTTCTGTTTTCCATTCCACTGGCAAAACTCCACTGAAATAAATTGGGATGCCCTGGGCACACTGCTTATTATAGACCACTGTTTTCTAAAAAGAAGGCTTTAAATAGGACTGACAAGACCTCATGGTATCGCAGAGCAGATGCAGCTAAATGCAAATGGTTCCTGTGCTAGAGCCAAAGGGCTGCTGCTGGCCACGTAAGCAAAGCTTCTATCTGGATCCGTCAAGCAGGCCTGTTTGGCTTCCTCTTGATTTGGCTTTGTTTGAAGAGACACAGAAAACCAGTGCTCGCTCTCTCTTCATGTAAATATTCTCATCTCCTCTGGATGGATGAATTTATATATCAGAATCAAAAAGCATCAGTTGATTTATACAAGCAATCAGTTTTAGTAGTCAGATGATAGACAAAGATGCTACAAAAATCTATTCCGTGTTGAACGATGGCAGGGGAAGGCAGCTCTTCATTCAGCAAATGTTTCAGAGGATTTTACTAAGCAATAAGTGGCTTGTCTGTGTTACTTGGGTCCAATTTGCAATTGTACATTGCCCTATAAACATATTTTTGGAATCTGATGGGAGCTGCTAGGAGGGCAATTTGAAACAGAGAAACAGCTGGTGAAGAAAGGATTTAAGTGCTCATCCTGCAGCATCTTTGGTTTGGACCCCAGCTACCTGGGAAAAGAGGCACTGTCTTAAATTTAAGAAGGGAAGAGCAACTATTCGTTTCCAACCCAGTACCATGTTTTTTTCCAGTTGCTGTTGCTGCTGTCTTCCTTCAGTCATCACTCCCCACATTAGATCATGAGCCCCTTTGCAACAGGGAACTTTTCTATCCCCCTTCGCCACTCTACTTTGTAAACTGCTTTGTGGATTTTTGTTGAAGAGTGGTGCATAAATATTCCAAATAAATAAAAAGCATTTGCCCTTCCCAAAGCAGATTTCACTTTTATTAATAGTGTTGAAGATCATGCACTTGTACATAACATGTCATTCTGAATCCAAATCAGAAATGAATGATATACCGAAGCTCAGTTCAGGCAAAACAGAGGTGATGTTGGCTGGCGGTTTAGCTGACCTAAGGAAGTGATGTTCAATAGAGAGAGTTCTACTGCCCCTAAAGGGCCAAGGCTGATATCATGACTAAATTTACTAGAGGATGTCCTTTGGAAATTTAGTAGGCCTTCAGAGTAACTCCCAAGTAGTGCTATTGAGTAGCTTACTCTGGATGTCAGCACAAGTGGATGGAAGATGCTGTGATATTTGACCTTACCCTTGATGCCCAAGTGACATCTGTGGCATCTGTCCCCCATGGCCCCTCTCCTACATGGGTGGACCCTGAGAGACTCCACCACCATCACCACAACATGAAGGCTCCAGGCACAGACATAGTCTCATGAAGCAGCAGCCCTTTTGAGGGCCCTGGGCCCTTGGCAGCAAAAAAACAGAAACAACACTACCTGTGAAGGTTGAGGAAATGGTGGAAGAGGTAGTGGGAGGGAGAGAGAGAGGGAGGGAGAGGGAGGCAGACAGACAGACAGACAGACAGGCAGACTGCCAATAGAATAGTAGCAACGACTGTGGAAGAAGAAGAGAAGGAGGAGAGAGACAGAGAGAAAAAAGAGAAAACCCACTCTCTTTTCTGCAGGCACCACCATAGCAGGTGGGAGGAAATAGTTCTTATCTAGGTGGCCAGATTTGGCTTTATCCAGCTCCAGTAGAATTCAAGGGACCATAATTGTCACCTCATATTGAAGGCAATCCTTAAGTCTCTCTGAGGTTCTCATTTTGAACCAGAACATTCTGAACTTTGGCTACCTCAGTAGTCGAAACAAGCTCTAAGAACCACCATTTGAGCTGGCCATCATTTCCTTAGTTACTTGGGAAGAACGAAGTTATTTTTACCCTTACTCTGTATCTCCTAGCCTAGAACAGTAAGAATGGATTACAAATGAACAAATCTTAACAATAAATTATGTGTCTGGATCACCCTACATAATTACAACTGGTTGCTGCTCTTACTTCATCACCAAAAAGTTTAAAATGTCTGTCAAAAATTTAAAAAAAAATTCAGTTGAGGCTACTTGGGGATGGGCCCTCTCCATTGCTGCCCCTGGGCTTTGGAATGTGTTCCCTGTTGAAATAAGAGCATCCCCAGCTCTGGCAACTTTTAAAAAGGCTCTGAAGACATATTTGTTCACCCAGGCTTTTAATTCGATTCATAGTTTCAATACTTTTAATGTTGGGTTTTAAATGATTTGAATGTTAATGAGTTTAATGTTTAAATGATTTTAAATAAAACCAATATCCATATGTTGGGGCAAATTACTTGGATGACAAAGATAAGAATTTTGAGGCTTCTGCTTCACAGAAAACAGATTCTCCTGCGGCCCAGTGTTTGAAGTTCAAGGCACTGTGTTCCAGAACAAGTACATTCTGAAGGGAGACATGGTTCTCAACACATAAAGTTTCTCACTGAAGCCAACCAAGGACTTCAAACCAAGGAGTCCTGACGTGTGCTGTGAATGATGTATACAAACTAAAGAGGGGGGAATAATCAAGATCCTATCAGGGGAGGGGGGCGGGAAACAGGCATAACCTGCCTTCTTCCTTTCTAGTGCTCAAGAGACATCTATTAAATCCCATTTTTTAGAAAAACACCGAACCATTTCAAAAGGAAAATTCAGAGATATTTCACCACTATATTAAAGTTTCTTTTCTCCAGTCTCCCAGCACCTTCTCTGTTTGTGTAGTTTTCTTTGATTCTTGTACAAGTTTCAACATACTACAGTTGTTTTAAAAATCAGATAAGATACGTGATCTCCATTCTACAAATGAAACTGCAACATACATCACAGCTTACAGGGCTGCAGACTTGTTGACCGTTTAGAGAAAAAAAATGTGCATAACTAAGTTCCATCTCACCTGAGGCTTTTTACCTGCTTTCATCATCTCTTTCTGCTGCCAGGCTCCTTTTCATCTCCTCCCCTTGATCCTTTCCCTTTCTTCCTCTTTCATCCTTGTTTGTTTCAGTACCATTTTATTTTCCCCCTCCCCCATATTACCTTTGATGCTGCTTCTTTCCAACCATTGATCTTCATGTATTGTAGTCTTCTCCATTTCAGATCTCCAAGTATAAAGTGCAGGCATTTACTTCAAGGCTTAATGTCAAGTCATATCTTGACTCTTTCAGCATGGGACAGAACAGTCTCTTCATGGCATCAATTAATATAGAAACAAAGCATAGGGTTAACTGAACCCTAAAAATCTGATAGAATGTGCAATAAGATGTGCAGCAGGAACAGTGTCCTTTCATTTGGACCATACATTGTGCCCTACATATGGAACACCCTTTGGAAGCCTTTAAAATCCTTTCTGCTTGAGGTACAGGCCAGTACTAAATGGTTTGGATTGTTTAAGGACTGTGCTTATAAAAGAATCATAGAAGGTTAATGTTAGATGGTTCTTTGAAGGTCTTCTAGTTAAACCCCCTGATCAGGGGAGGAACCTGCTAAAACATCTCTGACAAATGGCTGCCCAGTCTCTGTTTGAAAACCTTCTGATAAGAAGAGCCTACTGTACATTTAAGAAGTTCTTCCTAATGTCTAGCCTAAATCTGCTTCCTTGCCATTTCAACACATTGGTCCTAGTCCTGCCCTCAAGAGCAACAGAGATCAATTCTTATTTTTGCTATGTGCCGTTATTCCCCAGGTGCAGAGGAGCAACAGGAAGCCAGAGGGCATGTCCTCGTCCACCTCTTGCCTGTGGGCTTATCTTTGTGAAACAAGATGCTGCTGGACTGGATGGGCTTTGGGCCTGATCCAGCAGGGCTGTTCTTATGACAACTATTCAGATATTTGAAGACATCTATCATATCTCTCCTGAGTCTTTTCTTCTCCAGGCTAAAAATGCCAGCTCCTTCTACAATTCCTCATAGGACTTGGGTTTCTAGATCTCCCACCATCTTTAACTGCCTTCCTCTGAAGCCATTTCAGTTTGTCAATGTCCTTCTTAAATCGCAGGGCACAGAATTGGACATAGAATTCCAAGTGAGTGTTGTCCAGTGAAGAAAAGAGTAGAATGATTACTTCTCATGATCTGGACACTATGTTTCTGTTATTGCAGCCTAAGACAACATTTGCCTTTTAGCAGCTGCATCAGACTGCTGGCTCATATTCAACTTGTTGTCCACTAAGACACCTAGGTTCCTTTCAGATGTATTGCTGCCAAGCTAGATCTCCCTCATCTTGTACTTAAGAACATAAGAACAGGCCTGCTGGATCAGGCCCAAGGCCCATCTAGATCAGCATACTGTTTCTCACAGTGGCCCACCAGATGCTGCTGGAAACCTACAGGCAAGAGGTGAGGGCATGCCCTATCTCCTGCTGTTACTCTCCTGCAACTGGTACTCAGAGGCATCTGCTTCTGAGGCTGGAGGTAGCCTCTAGCCCTCCGACTAGTAGCCTTTGACAGACTTCTCCTCCGTGAAGTTATCCAAACCCCTCTTAAAGCCATCCAGGTTGTTGGCTCTCACTACATCTTGTGGCAGAGAATTCCACAAGTTGATTATGTGAAAAAGTATGAAAATGTACTTCCATTTGTTGGTCCCAGATTTCCTGGCAATCAATTTCATGTGATGACCCCTGGTTCTAGTGTTATGTTAGAGGGAGAAGAATTTCTCTCTTTCCACTTTCTCCACTCCATGCATGATTTTATAGACGTCTATCATGTCTCCCCACAGTCATCCTTTTTCTAAACTAAATAGCCCCAGGCATTGTAGCCTTGCCTCATAAGAAAGGTGTTCTAGGTTCCTGAACATCTTGGTTGCTCTCTTCTGCATCTTTTCCAGTTCTACAACATCCTTTTTTAGATGTGGTGACCAGAATTGTACGCAGTACTCCAGAGGTGGCCACACCATAGTTTTGTATAAGGGCATTATAATATTAGCAGTTTTATTTTCAACCACCTTCCTAATGATCCCTAGCATGAAATTGGCCTTTTTCACAGCTGCCGCACATTGAGTCGACACTTTCAATGAGCTGTCCACCACAATCACAAGATCCCTCTCCTGGTCAATCACCGACAGCTCAGATCCCAACAGCATATACTTGAAATTGAGATTTTTCATCCCAATGTGCATCACTTTACACTTGCCAACACTGAACCGCATTTGCCATTTTGTTGCCCACTCACCCAGTTTGGAGAGATCCTTTTGGAGCACCTCACAACCTGTTTTGGATTTCACTACCCAAAAGAGTTTGGTATCATCTGCATATTTGGCCACATCGCTGTTTACCCCTACTTCTAGATCATTTATGAATAAATTAAAAAGCACCTGTCCCAGTATAGATCCCTGGGGGACTCCACTTCTTACTTCCCTCCATTGTGAAAACTCTCCATTTATCTTTACCCTCTGTTTCCTGTCTTTCAACCAGTTAGCAATCCACACATGTACTTATCCCCTTATCCCATGACTGCTAAGTTTTCTCAGCAGTCTTTGATGAGGAACTTTGTCGAAAGCTTCTTGGAAGTCCATGTATACTATGTCAACTGGATCACCTTTATCCACACACTTGTTGACACTCTCAAAGAACTCAAAAAGGTTTGTGATGCAAGATTTACCTTTGCAGAAGCCATGCTGGTTCTCTCTCAGCAGGGCCTGTTCTTCTATTTGTTTTACAATTTTATCCTTGAGGATGCCTTCCATCAATTTGCCTGGAATGGACGTTAAGCTAACAGGCCTGTAATTTGCCGGATTGCCCCTGATTCCCTTTTTGAAAATTGGTTTTACATTTGCTACTTTCCAGTCCTCCAGTTCAGAGCCTGATTGCAGGGATAAGTTATACATTTTAGCAAGGTGGTCAGCAATTTCACATTTGAGTTCTTTGAAGACTTTTGGATGGATGCCATCTGGCCCTGGCGATTTGTTAGTTTTCAGTTTTTCCAGACAGTTTAGAACTTCATCTCGTGTCACTTCTTTCTGACTCAGTTCTTTATCCTCCATCCCCAAAAAGCCTGTTTCAGGAACAGGTATATGCTCAGTATCCTCTGCCGTGAAGACGGATGCAAAGAACTCATTTAGCTTCTCTGCAACCTCCATATCCTCCTTAATAATCCCTTCCATTCCCTTATTGTCTAATGGTCCAACTGCCTCCCTGGCAGGTTTCCTGCTTCTGATGTATTTAAAGAAGGTTTTGTTATTCCCCTTGATGCTTTTAGCTAAATGTCCCTCAAACTCTCTTTTCGCCTTCCTTATTGTCACCTTGCATTTCTTTTGCCAGAGTTTGTATTCCTTTCTGTTCTCTTCATTTGGACAGGCCTTCCAAATTCAGGAGGAAGTCTTCTTCCCTTTTATGGCTTCCTTGGCATCCTCCTGGACTTAGTGGTACCTTTCCTCCTTTGGGGTATACAATCTAACTGGGCTTCTCGTATTGTGGTTTTGAGTATACTCCATGCATTCTGGAGTGAAGTGACTCTCCTGATTTTCCCTTTCAGCTTTCTTTTCACCATTCTTTTGGAGAAGTTTCCTCTTTTGAAATTCAAAGTGTCTGTGTTAGACATCCTTGGTGATTCTCTCCCTGCATTTATGCTGAATTTGATTACACTATGATCACTGTTCCCTAAAGGGTCAATGACACTGACATCACGCACAAGTTCCTGGGTGCCACTCAGAATTAAGTCCAAGGTCACTTTCTCTCTGCTTGTTTCCAAGACCAACTGTTCTAGGGCACAGTCATTCAGCATATCTAGAAATTTGATCTCTCTGCCATTACCTGACTGTGAATTTACCCTTTCTCTACTGTGAATTTACCCAGTCTATGTGTGGGTAATTGAAGTCACTCTTTATTACTGCCCTGCCTGTCTTTGAAGCCTCCCTGGTTTCTTTCTGCAACTCCCAGTCACTGTCAGCATTTTGATTCGGAGGGCGATAGCATGTCCCCAGTAGCACATTTCATTTCAGACCTTGTATTGTCACCCACAGGGTTTCTGTGGAAGACTCCAGTCCTCCTAGGTTTTCTACCATGTTAGATTCTGTCCCTTCTTTAACATACAGGGCTACTCCACCTCCAAGGCACCCCTCCCTGTCCTTTCTATAGAGTTTATATCCAGGTATAACAGTGTCCCACTGGTTCTCACTGTTCCACCATGTTTCCATTATGCCCTTGTGCATTTCATTTTTCTTACCCAAATACAGGACTTCAAATGTGTCTCCACTGAACTTGGATTTTCTAATGTATTAGCTATCCCTCTCTCCCAGCATCATGTTATCCGCAAATCTGATAAGCATTTCCTCTACTCCCTCCTCTCCCTGCTCCCTGTTCCACATTAATTAAATTGTTGACCAGTACAGGACCCAGGACATAATCCTGTGGCAATCCCCTCCGTTTCTTCCTGTAGGAGGACATGGAGCCTTTAATCAGTACTTGTTGGGTATTGTTGTTCAACCAATTGTGAATCCACCTAACAATAGCATAATCCAGCCCACATTTTGCCAACTTGTCAACAAGTATATTGTGGGAGACTTTGTCAAATGCTTTGCGGAAATTAAGATACACTAGCTGAACCCGCATAGAGCATCTGTGCGGTAGTTCACTTCCTTTTTGGGGTAAGTTGGGAGAATTTGTTTGGCTGGTCCTCCCACAGCTCTCTCACTCGCTTTGTCCCCCCCACAACAGCTCTCTTACTCGCTCTGCCCCCCCGCCTCACTTTTTTGCTCTGTCTCTGCCCCCACCGTGCCTCTCTTGCTCTGTCTCTCCCCCGCGCACCTGTTTCACTCGCTCTGTCTCTCCCCCGTGCGCCTGTCTCGCTCGCTCTGTCTCTCCCCTGTGCCCCTCTCTCGCTCGCGCTCTCTCCCCCCGCGCCACTCTCACTCGTGCTGTCTCTCACCCCGCGCCTCTCTCGCTCTGTCTCTCCCCCGCGCGCCTCTCTCGCTCTGTCTCTCCCCCCACGCGCCTCTCTCGCTGTCTCTCCCCCCGCACCTCTCTCGCTCGCTCTGTCTTTCTCCCCTCCACGCCTCTCTCGCTCGCTCTGTCTCTCCCCCACGGTGCCTCCCTCGCGCTGTCTCTCCCCCTGCCTCTCTCGCTCTGTCTCTCCCCCGTGCGCCTGTCTCACTTGCTCTGTCTCCCCCCCGTGTGCCTCTCTTGCTCGCGCTGTCTCTCCCCCTGTGCCTCGCTCATGCTGTCTCTCCCCCCGTGCCTCTCTCACTCTGTCTCTCCCCCCGCGCCTCTCTCGCTCGCTCTGTCTATCCCCCACGCCTCTCTCGCAAGCGCTGTCTCTCCCCCGCGTGCCTCTTTCACTCGTGCTGTCGCTCCTCACGCCTCTCTCACTCGCTCTGTCTCTCCCCCTGTGCCTCTCTCACTCTGTCTTTCCCCCCACGCCTCTCTCGCTCGCTTTGTCTCTCCCCCCGCGCCTCTCTCGTTCGTGCTGTCTCTCTCGCCACACCTCTCTCATTCTGTCTCTACCCCCGTGCCTCTCTCGCTCACTCTGTCTCTCCCCCGTGCGCCTCTCTCACTCACGCTGTCTCTCCCCCGCGCACCTCTCTTGTTCGCTCTGTCTCTTCCCTGCACCGCTCTTGCTCGTGCACTCTCTCCCCCATGCGCCTCTCTCGCTCGCGCTGTCTCCCCCCGCGCCTCTCTCTCGCTCTCTCCCCCGCGCGCCCTTCTCGCTCGCGCTGTCTCTCCCCCACGCGCCTCTCTTGCTCGCTCTGTCTCTCCCCCCCGTGCGCCTCCTTCACTCACTCTCTCTCTCCCCCCCCACCTGCCTCTCTCACTCGATAGAGTCTGAAAGGCATTGCCTGATAAAATCAGGCAATCAAAAGCCAGCAAGTACCTGAAAAATATCAAAAGCCAGAAGGAAACTGCACAGGATTCTGGTGTTCAAGGACTAAAGCTTCTGTCAAGACAGAGCCAGGGTGCAGATACTTTTGGGGAATGGCCACCACGGTTGCCAGGCCAGGCCCGCCAGTGTGGGCCGGCCAATTCTCCTCCTCCTGGGTGTGCCAGCCAATCAGGCGCCTCCGCAGCCTAGCCAATCAGCTGGGCTGCCGGGACGCATTTTCCCCAGGCACACCTAGGAGAAATATATATATATAGATTATATCCACAGCATTGCGACAATCTACTAAACTAGTCACTCTATCCAAAAAAGGAGATGACGTTAGTCTGGCATGTCTTGTTCTTGACAAATTCATGCTGGCTCTTACTGGTTACCACATTCTTTCTAAGTGCTCACACAGGCTGCTTAATAATCTGTTCTAGGATCTTCCCAGGTATTGATGTCAAATTGACAGATCTGCAGTTTCCCAGCTCCTCCCCTGCCATTTTGAAGACTAGGGGACATTTGCTCATCATCAGATTTTCAGTACAAACCATGAATCAACTCTCATTTGAAATCAGAGAATCCACACTCAGAACACCTCAGAAACAACAGAACCCTGTACCCCATGGGTTAGAAACCCATGGGGGTGGCTGGCACACTCTGTTCACTATACTGCTACTCGCTCTGGGCCACCCCAGCACCCACCACCAAGTGCACGGGGGGGGGGGGTGTTACGGGGCTGCTGAAACCTACATGATTCCCTATGGAGAAAAACCTTAAAGATGCGTATACTTCAACAAATCACCAAAAATCAGTCCTCTGCCCAAATCCTTTGAAAAAATTCTGGTAGCTTCCTTGCCCCCCTTGGACACTACCACAAATCCCACACCACTCTAGGCCACCACTTTCACGCTGACATGAAGCGATACTCCTCCATTATATCTTATGGGGGGAAACCTTAAACACTGCAACAGTGTTTAACTGCAACAATTCACCAGAAATCAGCCCTTTGCCCAATACCTCTGCAATTTGGGTGGTAGCCTCCACCCATTAGGCACTACCACCCCACCCCACTCTTTTGGCCCTGGGACATTTTTAAAATCAAAATAGATTCAGATTCAGATTTGGATTAATTCGGATCCGAATCAAATCTGGGGTTATTCGGATGGGTCAGATTCGGACCCAAAAACAAATCAAGGGTGTTTCAGTTTGGATCCAAATCAAAACACCAAAAATCCGAATTGCACACCCCTAGACTTTAAATCATTTAAGGTAACTAGATGTTCTCATCCCATCTCTTTACCTATTTTGAGGCACATTGTTGCTATGTAAGAAGACAGATGCAAAATAGGTGTTAAACAGCTCTGCCTTCTCTCTGACACCCATTACCATTTTGCCATGTTCTTCAATCAACAGACTTCCTTAAGCTTTCTCTTGTTCCAGACATATTCATAAAACCACTTTTTGTTGTTTTTGGACTCTCCCTGCAAGCATCAGCTCATTCTGAGTCTTAGCTTTCCTGATGGAATCCATATAGATTCAGGTCACTCTTTTGTATTATTCTTTGCTTGTATGTCCCTCCTTCCATTTCCTGTATGAGTCCTTTTTGCTTCTCAACTATTCAGAGAATTACTCTAGTTTCTTGAAATGTCTCCCATTTTCCCTTCTCATGGGAATTGTTTATAACTGTGCCTTCAGCACTTCACTTTTCAGAATCTCTCAGCCTTCTTTGGCTCTTTTTCCTTAGGATTTCTAGCTATGGGATCCTATCTTTCACTTCCTCAACCAATTCTTCAGTGTTGGTAAAAACTAAATTCAGGTTTGCTGTCCAGGGGCATAGCTAGGAGAGGTGGGGCATGTTCACTGTTTTCCCTGGTGGCCGCTCAGAGTGAGGGATATAATGAAGAAAATAAGGAGGGGTGGAACTGGGAGGCCCTCAAGAGCTGGGGGGGGGGTGTCTCTGAACCCATCCATTCAATTATAGCTACACCCCTGTAGCTGACCCCCTTGCTGATGTGTCCAGAAGCTTCAGCAAAGAGGAAAAGGCAGAGCTAAAGGCAGAGCAAGCAGAAAGTATTCAGAGTGCATGACCAAAAGCACAGTGACTCATGCAGACTCTGTTTGCCTAAGCAAAATGTCCTTGAAGAACAGCCACATCTTTATTTATTTATGGTGGGGGTTTTTTTAATCCCACTTTTCCAATTCCGAAGTAACATAATAAAACCAGTTATTCAATAAAAACAATTCATTAGCATCACCTGATGCTATTGATTGATTGATTGATTGATTGATTGCATTTCTGGACTGCCCCTCCAAAGGCTCTGGGCAGTGCACAACAAATTAAAAAAACACCCATTAAAACAAACACCATTTAAAAACACACTGCTTAAAACAATAAAAAAGCAATTTTCAAACAATTCAGAGCCATTTAAAAACCAATTAAAATACTTTAAAACAATTTAAAAACTTTGGCAGGTGAGGCCAAACAAGAAAGTTTTTAGGGCACTCTTTAAGGCCAACAGTGAGCCTAAATTATGGATATCTGCCAGGACTGCATTCCATAGGCCTTGAACAGCTGCAGAGAAGGCCCAGCTCTGAGTTGCAACCAGACATACAGTTGATTACTGGAGACAGACCTTTCTAGATGACCTCAACGTGCAATGGGGATCTTACAAAAGAAGGTAGCCCGGACACAAGCTGTTCAGGGCTTTCAAGGTGATAACCAGCATTTATATTTTGCCCAGAAACATATTGGCAGCCAGTGCACGTGCTTTAAAACAGGCATAATATGGTCTCTCCAGGTTACTCCAGAGACCAGTCTGGCTGCTTCATTTTGAACTAACTGAAGTTTCTGAACTACAAAGTACAAAGAACAAAGTACAAAGGCAGCCCTACATAGAGCTCATTGCAATAGTTGAGCCTGGAGGTTACCATCTGATGCACCACAGTTTTGAGACTGTTCTCTTCAAGGAATGGACACAGCTGTCAAATCAGCCAAAGTTGACAGAAATCACTCCTGGCCATAGCCTCTACCTGAGATACCAGGGTGAGGCCTGGATCCAAGAGCACTCCCAAGCTGCATACCTGTTCCTTCTGGGGGAGTATAACCCCATCCAGCACAGGAAGATCTAACTCATCTCTCAAATTCCAATCCCCCACAATGAACACTTCTGTCTTGCTTGGATTCAGCTTCAATTTGTTATCCCTCATCCAGCCCATTACTGCCTGTAGGCAGGCATTTAGGGAGTGAATGCTCGATGATGATGATGATGATGATGATGATGATGATGATGATGATGATGAAGAGAAATAGATTTGGGTGTCATCAGCATACTGCACCAAATCTCCTGATGACCTCACACAGCGGTTTCATGTAGCTGTTAAAAAGCATTGGTGACAGAATGGAGCCCTGAGGGACTCAATATAATAGCTCCCGTTTCAAAGAGCAACCATCACCAGGCTCCACCATCGGGAATCTGACTGAGAGATAGGAGGAGAAGCACTGCAAAGCAATGCCTCCTATCCCCAACTCTCCCAGGTGATCCAGAAGGATACCATGGTCGATGGTATCGAACACTGCCGAGAGATCCAAAAGAACTAAAAGAGTCACACTCCTCCTGTCAGTTCCTTGGTAACAGTCATCCATCAGGCCGACCAAGGCTGCTTCAACCACATAGCCTGCTCTAAAGCCAGTTTGAAATGGGTCAATTTCTTCCAAAACTGCTTGGAGCTTGTTAGCCACCACTCTCTCAATCACCTTGTCCAACTATGGGAGATTGTAAACTATGGGAGATTGTAGACTATCCATCACTGAGGGATCTAGGGAAGTCTTCTTAAGAAGTGGTCTAATCATTGCCTCCTTCAAACAAGGAGGCATCCTACCCTCCCTTAGCAATGAGTTAATGATATTAACTAGGCCATCTCCAACAATCTCCTTGCTAGATAGAAGCAGCCAAGTCAGGCAAGGATCCAGAAAAAAAGTGGCTTACCAATTTAAAATAAAAATAAATTAGCTGAAAAGGACCAACAAACAAGCAAACAGAATAACTGAACAGCAGACAAATCAAAAGCTTGCTGGAAAAGAAAGAATTTTCAAATGACAGCAGAAAACTGGCAAAGAGGGAGGCAAACCAACCTTCAGCAGGCAGTTTCACATTCTGGGTGCCCCCACAGTAAAGGCTCTCTCATGTGCGCCTGCCAACTGTACAACTGTACCTCAGAAGATGATTGTGGGCAAAAACAGTCCTCACATGATGCTTAACAGGTGGGCAGATTCATACAGGAGGTGTAGGAGGTGGTCATTTAGGCATTATAGTCCAAGCCATTTAGGGCTTTATAACAGATAACCAGCTCTTTGAATTACACCCAGATATAAACTGGTAGCCAGAGCACCTATAACCATGGGGCAACATTCTTCTGAAAACTGGCACTGTTCTGAAAACTCGGATTTCAAATGGTCTCCAAAGGTATTCACATACAGTGTATTAAAGTAATCCAGGTTAGTCAAATCTAAAACAAGAGTTATTGTCATCAGATCCTGCATTCCTGTTATAGGGGGAAACATCTGTTCTCACCATCCAAGTTCCCTAATCCATCCTAAAGCCATCAGTGACCTAATCCATCAGTGACTGTTGCTGGTGTCTATCTTGTGTTTCTTTTTAGACTGTGAGCCCTCTGGGGACAGGGATGCATCTTATTTATTTATTATTTCTCTATGGAAACCACCCTGAGCCATTTTTGGAAAAGTGGTATAGAAATATAAATAAATAAAGCAAGCAAGCAAGCTCCATAGCATAGTGGGAGAAGCCAAGAAAGAGCCTGAAACATTGATTAAATTGGCAAGGATAGTGTACAGTGTTTGGCAAAATTCAGCAGAACTCAGGTTTGAGACTTGAGACTTCCAGACTATACTGTGCTGAGAGAAGGAGGGACCAAGATCCACTGTGCCCAGAACAAATGTAGAAAATGGAATCATTTTAGCGAAATAGATTTGGACCAAAGTAACTGTTTTTAGGACTGGCCAAAACCACACACACACACACACCATTCACACAATCAAAGAGACTGTTCTCATGAGCAGTCAAGTTCAGGCTTAGGCAACCCAGCCTGAGCTTGGCTGCCTATGAGAACTGCCAAGATCCACGTAGATCCCAATGGTGCCTTGGTGTCAAACCCTGTGCTGAAGTCCAGCTCTTAGCCAAGGTTAAGGACACAAACACACCCTAAACCTGGCTGCTTGCAACTCGCATTGACACAGAGATGGGCGCCTAGAGCACCCATCCCCTGGAGGAATCCCCCAGTGCACTGTGCTTGGTGTGTGGTGAACTTTGGGATACACGGAGGCCGGGACAAGTCCCAGCCTCTGAGCGATCCTCTTTGTTCCATGCCGCACAGAGCAGCAGGGATCATGTGGGATCATCATGGTGGGGATCATCATGGTGGGAGCAGAGCATGCTCCCACCAAGCAAAGAATTATCGTCTGGGGGGAAAGCAAGGTTTCCAAAGCCTTCCCCCATGTACATGCCCACCCACTCAGTAGGTCATGTAAACTGGGTAGCTTTTTCCCCCTACCTTGCTTCCACACAATCACTTCTACCCAGGTTTTCCTCCTACCTTGCATCCACACAGCCGAAAACTGGGAGCACACACAACTCCCAAACCTGAACAGAACACAGTTTTTAATTGTGTGAATGACCTCACAGAGTATATATTTATATGCCTCCTCAGAATTTAAAAAGAAAAGCTTGTCATCAAATTCTTACACCAGGCACTGTTTGTAATGCTTTGTAAGGAGGCATGTTGATTATTTGTTTTTTTAATTACGGATGGAGAGTTACTGCCATCCGATTTAATAGATAAAAGCTTGTGGCTGTGAAAAATTAAATATCACGTCTGTAATGAGGCCGCAAAAAATGTATATTGAATACAGAGGATTGTGCAGTTTCCAGTAGTTTCAATAAAATTTATATTGTTAAAAGGGGGTGGGGGAGGTGAGGTTAAGCACCTTAAACAGTTTGCTGTGAACACACACAAATGTAGTCATGACTACAAAAATAAAAGCCATGTAAGCTGCATATATTTCACAGTATCTGTGGTCATTATTTCCACATATATCTTTATTCCTGATAATGCTGTTATGATGCTTTTTTGCCCTAGGAACATGAAGAATTCATAAAAACAAATGCCACTTGCAAAGTTTGAAAACAATAAATCAGACTCACAACCTATTGCTCAGTTGTCTCCAAGCAAGAGGTTTTTTTAGTATTAATTTAAAAATTGGATGGGACAAAAATGTGTGTGATGTTGCAGGGGAATATTTGGAAGAGATTCTCCATTACAGTAGCTGCCAGATTGTACTTCTCCCTGTTGTCCACATCTGTTGCTCTTTTTCCTTCTCATGTTTATTCTGTGTCTCCATCCTCAGTTCATTCAGCCGTCCACAATTGCTTCTGTCCACCACTGTTTCTATCACTTGCTGTTTTCCCCCTTTGTTTTGGCATCAGTTTGTATACAGGCTTTGTTTCCCTCCTGTCTTTCACCTGTTCACTTGTCTTTGGTTTGCTAGATCCCTTTATCTGAGCCTTGCTTTAATAAACTGCAATACAGAACAAAGCTTTAAAAAAAAAAAAGAATGGGGAAAACAGAGCTCTCCCAAGAGTATAAACTGTTCAATGAGGACACAGGATATAGAATTGAGCAGCATTTTCACTTATTTTTCTCTGAGATTCTTATTACCTAAAAGCTAAGTTTTCAAGGCAATGCATGCTGAAACATCTAGAAGCTGCAGCATCGGGCAAGGGGCCACTATTTTAAAAGTTAAAAGAAAATGTATGTAGTTTAGCAATAGCAATAGCAATAGCACTTACATTTATATACCGCTCTATAGCTGGAAGCTCTCTAAGCGGTTTACAATGATTTAGCATATTGCCCCCCAACATTCTGGGTTTAGGACCAAACTAGCTGTTAGTTAAGCCTTTCATCAGCATTGATGGGCTTAAATGTTCTTTCAGAAACTGTAGCCACAAGGCCTGATGCAAATCAAGAATGTGGCAGTGGAAGGGGATCCTCATTATGGTCCCAATCTGGATCATCCCTCCCCCTGCAACTGAAAGAAAAATTCAGCCAGTTAGTGCTAATGAATAGAGGTTTTTCATATGGTGATTTATTGCTGCTTCATTATGGTCACCATTGCGGAGCATTCATATGGTAAATGACAATTCCTGGCTTTCTCCTTGACGATTAGCCCTTCAATGCATCACATAACAGTCTGAAAAAGGTTGTGCCTACAAATGGTCCTGAAAACAGCAATCTGAGGTATAATTCAGGGGCGTATCTAGGGTGGGGCAGGCAGGGCACGTGCCCCGGGTGCCACTTGGGGCTACAGGTAAAAAAATTAATTTAATATAATATAAATCACTGTACACATATTGAGTTTGGCACTATGTACAGAGAATCAGGGCTAGTGAATACTGAGCTGAAGCTTATGAACTAGGATTGTATTCATTTGCTCTTACTTTGCTTCTTGTGATAAGTGAGTTAAATGTGATGGCTATTAATGGTGAGTTTGTTTTTGAATCAGTGTGAAATCCTTAGTACACTGGGAGTTTCTTGCTCTCTTTCTCTCATTTTCACTATCTTTCTGAAATACTAGAATATATTCCAAGCAGTGACACAATTTACTCTGCATTTTTAGAGTATCTGAGAAAAGTCAAATTCTCCATTTATTTTTAAAACTTATGTAATAGTGATGCTACAATGCACAGTAGACAATTAGGCAGGTGCTTCTGTTTAGTTTTCCAAGTACACCTCCACATAGTATTTGGGTATTTCATGATCCCCAGTGTACTGAAATTTGTACTTTTCCAGCATTTTGGGGGGGGGGGTCTGGCTACGTCCACTGCTAAATAGTTTTTGAAATATTAAAAGATTAACTAGCTTGACTTGTATTTTTGAGCTGATAATATGGTAATGTTATCTGAAAGATGGGTGTCAGATGTTTGGACAGGGGGCACAATTTCAGTGCTTGCCCTAGGTGCTATTTTCCCTAGATACGCCTCTGGTATAATGTGAGCATGTGTGGAAAAGATCAGCCACAGCACTCTGCTGGGGAATTTGATCGATTTTAAAATATTTGTCTGCAGATACCTGCCTGTGCACCCAAAATAAGATGACAATTTTTGGTGTGATTCCAGCATATTTAAAATGGCCACGAGATGTAGCCCAGTCATCACTTCTGCAACGTGACACATGCCATCCTGTTGGCATCATTGGGAAAGAAAATTCCCAGTATCACAGAAAATGCAGTGTATTCTGCTGTTGTTAGGGGATCTTGGGTATGTTTCACAGTATGGTTAGATCTGTGGATATCCTCCTGTGCTCCCAATTTTTTTTTTAAATGCACATGAGTCCAGTGTGCTTAAAATTGTTGTGAGGGGAAATCGAGCCCTGAATTGTGCACATATACATCTACAATCATCACATAAAAATTAGGGGTGTACACAAACAAAATCTGTGATTCAATTCAAGGTCTCCAGCTCTCCCTGGGGAGAAGGCACCATTGTGAGGCCTGTTTTTCCAGCAAAGGGGGCCTCAAAATGGCACACAAATCACCTGAATTGATTCACATAATTTGGGGCTGATTTGCTTTCAACGAATCAATTCAAGGGTCTTCAATTTGATTTGATTCAAGGTTTTAAAACATTGCAGAACTCCAAATTGATTTGTTGAAAGCAGCTGGCTTGCCCAGCTGCCTTGACAGATCACCCCCAAATCGATTCAGGTGTTTTGCACACCATTTTGAGGCCCATTTTGCTGGGAAACTGGGCCTCAAAATGGCACCTTTTCACTGGGCAGAGCAGGTCTACCAGTGGGGATCAGCAGGTAGACCAGCTCTCCACTCCAGACAGCATGTCAGCCCACCTCGGAGGACATGTCTGCCTGTGTATACCTGTTCTCTGAGGTGGGCTAATGTGCCAAGTCTGTAGTGGAGGGCTGGTAGACCCACCGATACCCATTGGTAGACCAGCTCTCTGTGGAAAGAAGAGCCATTTTGAGGCTGTTTTCCCCCCAGCAAAATGGGCCTCAAAATGGATTTTGAATCACCCAAATCAATTCAAGTCAAACTGGGGATGACCCTGAATCTGGCTCTTTGTTTTTAAAGTGATTCAATTCAGAGTAGAATCATCGATCAATTTGTGGGTGAATCGAATTGCACACCCCTAATTGAAATGGGTACTTTAAAAACCTCATTAGGTGGTCGTAATGAGTGAAATGTAGGTAGCAGGAGGGGAAATGGGTGGCAATTCAAGAGAGGCTTGGTAGGGAAAGAGGAATATGAAACAGCAGTATTTATTCACAGAAGTCTTCTGTGCAGATGCAACAAAGTGAGGGAAAGGGTTAGTATTTATGACACTTCCTCATCCAGTAAATTGGAAAACCATATAATGTCCAGTGTGACCCTTAGAGAGATTTGTTTACATGGATCACTTTTAATTTTAATTTTAATTTTAATTGGATTTAGTCACAACCTGCCTTTCCTGCCATTCCTCTCTCAGGAAGAAGGGATAATACTATATTAACAATAGCTTCAGAGTTCTTAAATAGAATGTGGAGCTGCCTACAACACTGGGTTCAAAAGAATCTCATGCATGCTTCTTTGAACTTACTACTTTGTTTTGCTTTCCTGTGAAGTAGGAGGAAAGGAGGAGTCAAAGGAAGAGTAGCTGGGGCTATGTGTTCCCATTCTTAATTAGGAACTGCAACAGTCTTATCAACAGAAAGGATAATACCAGGAGACACCCACATTCTGACCTTTCCTTCATAGAGGATACTCTGGAAGATTATTTCAGATGTGGTCTGTCAGTGAAAAGGATTTTAGAATACATTTGATTAACAGAGCAGTGCCAGTTCTTTTAGCCACAGAACTAGGTCATAGGCATCTAAGATTTCTGTAACACTATACAGTATTACTACCTGTAATATATGTCTGTCATTGGTCCAGAAATGTTGCTCACTTTCTCACACTCAAAACTAGACTTGTGCTTTGGTGGTGCTGAAGCTGAATAATTTGCATCTTTCTACTGGTAACACATGGAGGCGGCGTCTGCATGCTTCTGGTACGTGGGGGGTCTTTTATGGGAAGCCAAGTCCTGTACCATCCTAGTGATAGCTGGGCTGGTGCACAGGATACAGTGGGAGATGTGCTCCCATAGAATTCTGTGGGGAAGGCACTGGGAGGAACTAACCTTCCCAGTCCTCTGCACACACTGCTGCAGACATTGCCAGGGCACGAAGAACTTCGGCATCCTAAAAGGAGCCCCCCTACACTGGAAGTGTGCAATACAACATTGTGCAGAAGCAGCTATGCGAAGAACTGTTGCCTCTGTGCAGTATCAGTGTGGAGGTCCCCATCAAAGCACAGGCCTACTCAGAACTAAAGTAAAGGTAAAGTGTGCCATCAAGTCGGTGTTGACTCCTGGCAGCCACAAAGTCCTGTGGTTGTCTTTGGTAGAATAGAGGAGGGGTTTACCATTGCCTCCTCCTGCACAGTAGGAGATGATGGCTTTCAGCATCTTCCTATATCGCTGCTGCCCGATATAGGTGTTTCCCATAGCCTGAGAAACATACCCGAGGGGATTTGAACTGGCAACCTCTGGCTTGCTAATCAAGTCTGGGTGATTTTCTGGGTGACCACTTAACATTCACAAATTAGATGAGGCCAAACAGATCTTACACTGGGGTAGATGCTCTACTCTGGTACTTTTCTTACATCCAGACAAGTAATTTCCCCCCCCTCCTGGGGATCGTAGCCAGGAGGTCTTCCTTGTTAAAGAGGTCCTGACTTATCATGTACCTCTCATCTCTAGCAAGCCAGGGCTAGCATGCTTCAAAGGTCATGTGAGACTTTCTTACCACTGAGATGCAAAACCAAATAAACTGTAAACAAGAGGTCCTTTCTTAAGTATAATAAATCTTAGATTCAGGCAAATGAAAAAGAAACATTAAGTAAGCATTCAGACTACTGTGATTTAGCAATAGATGTTAGATACCAAAGGTCAGAGAGAGTAATACAATTAAAATTATCAAGGGTCCATAGATCTAAGAATCCAAGGATCTATCTAACAAACCGTAGTTTTTAAAAATGCTTCTTTATTAGTTGAACACAACCTTTGATGCAACATTAAAATTCATTGTGGTATTAAGGGACCATCTCCAATATCATTTGAAAGCCTTTTGAAGTGTTAACAATGAGCTGATGATTATGCATATTAAACATCGTAGGTGATGGAGAGTCAGAAATGTTAAGTGACATTTTGGAGAAATTTAACTGTATTGTAAATCTTTATATGCCACTTTTTAAGAACGTAAGAACAGTCCTGCTGCCCAAGGCCTATCTAGTCCAGCAGTATTTCACACAGAGGCTCACCAGATGCCTCTTAGAAGCCCACAGGCGTGAAGGTGAGGGTGTGCCTTCTCTCTTGCTATTATTCCCCTGCAACTGGTATTTAGAGACCCTTGAAGCTGGAAGTGGCCTACAGCTACCAGACTAGTAGCCATTGATAAACCTGTCCTCCATGAATTTGTCTAAGCCCCTTTTAAAGCCGTCCAAGCTGGTGACCATCACCACATCCTGTGGCAGAGAATTCCATAGATTAATTAAGTGCTGTGTGAAAACATACTTCCTTCTGTTGGTTCTAAATTTTCCAACCTTCAGTTTCATGGGATAACCCCTGGTTCTAGTGTTGTGAGAGAGGGAGAAAAATGTCTCTTTCTCTACTCTCTATACTCTGTGCATAATTTTATACATCTCTATCATGTCTCCCCATAGTCACATCTTTTCCAAATGAAAAAGCCCCAGATCTGGTAGTCTTGCCTCATAAGGAAGGTGCTGCAGACTTCTGATAATCTTGGTTGCCCTCTTCTACACCTTGTCTAGTTATACAATATCCTCCTTAAGATACGGTGATCAGAACTGCATGCAGTGCAGTGGAGAGATCTCTCTCCTGGTTGGTCACTGACAGCTCAGACTCCATCAATGCATTTGTGAAGTTAGATTTTTTTTTTTTGTCCCAATATGCATCACTTTACCCTTCCTTATACTGAACCGCATTTGCCATTTTGTTGCCCAGTCACCGAGTTTGGAGAGAAGCTTTTGGAGCTCCTCACAATCTGTTTTGGATTTCACTACCCTAAATAGTTTAGTGTCATCTGCAAATTTGGCCACTTCACTGCTTACCCCAACTTCTAGATCATTTATGAACAAGTTAAAGATCACTTGTCCCAGTACAGATCCCTGGGCGACCCCACTTCTTACTTCCCTCTTTTTAGAGAACTGTCCATTTATTACCCTCTGTTTACTGTCCTTCAACCAGTTACCAACCCACACATGAACCTCTCCCATTATCCCATGATTGCTAAGTTTACTCAAGAGCCTTTGGTGGGGAACTTTGTCAAAAGCTTTTTGAAAGTCTAATTATCAAATGTCAACCAGATCACTTTAATCCACATGTCTATTGACATTCTCAAAAAACTCCAAAAGGTTAGTGAGGCAAGAGTTGCCCTTGCAGAAGCCATGCTGCTTCTCTTTCAGCAAGGCCTGTTCTTATATATGTTTAACAAATTTGTCCTTCATTATGTTTTCCATCAATTTATATCAAGCTAACTGGTCTGTAGTTTCCTGGATGCCCCCTGGATCCCTTTTTGAAAACCAGAGTTGTATTAGCTACTTTCCAGTCCTCTGGTACAGAGCCTGATTGTATGGACAAGTTACATATTTTTGCTAGGAAATCAGCAATTTCACATTTGAGTTTCTTCAGAATTCTTGGGTGGATGCCATCTGGCCCTGGAGATTTGTTAATTTTCAGTTTTTCAAGACAGTTTAGATCATCATCTCTCATCACCTCAAATTGGCCCAGTTCTTTAGCCTCCAAGCCCAAGAAGCTCCATTCCGGTATATAGTATGTATCCTTCTCCATGAAAACAGATGCAAATAACTCATTAAGCTTCTCTGCAATCTCCTTATCATCTTTGATAATCCCTTTAACGTCCTCATCATCTAAGGGTTCATCTGCCTCCCTGGCAGGTTTTCTGCTTCTGATATATATAAATAAGTTTTTGTTATTTCCCTTGACATTTCTAGCTATATGCTCCCCACACTCTCTTTTTGCATCCCTTATTGTGTTCTTGCATTTCTGTTGCCAAAGTTTATGTTACTTTCTGTTCTTTTCATTTGGGCAGGATTTCCATTTTCTGAAGGAAGTATTCTTCCTTTTTATAGCTTCGTTGACTCTACTTGTTAGTCATGCTGGCATCCTACTGAACTTGGTGGTACCTTTCCTCCTTCTTGGCATACATTCCAACTGAGCTTCTATTATTGTCATTTTAAATTAGTTCCATGCTTTCTGGGGTGATTTGACCCTCCTGACTTCCCCTTTCAGCTTCCTTTTTAGCAGTCCCCTCATTTTTGCGAAGTTTCCTTTTCTGAAATCCAACACATCTATGTTGGACTTCCTTGGCAATGCTCTATTTGCGTATAAGCTAAATTGGATCAAACTATGGTCACTGTTCCCCAATGATTCTACAGCTCTGACATCTCACCCCAGGTCCTGGGCACCACTCAGGATTAAATCCAAGGTTGCCTTTTCTCTGGCTGGTTCCATGGCCAACTGTTCTAAGGCACAGTCATTTAGCATGGCAACCTTCACACATAGCATGAAATTGTGGGTTGATGAAATTGGAGTTTACCGATAACCTCCAGCTTCTGGGCAGAGACTCCTCCCTCTTCTGGGTCAGCTGAGGCCAAATCCCAGCAAGCTGTGGGCCACTCACATCTCCAAACTGTGAGCAGGGTGGCAGGGCATTGTTAGGATGGCTGACGTTGGACCTGATCTCCAAGGGTCCAGTGAGATTGTTTCTTTTCGAGCTTGACAACCACCTTCAACAGGGTGAAGACATTTTAACCCCTTCCTCACTGCACTGGCAGCCATGCCTTTGCAGTAACTCTGAAGTCAGACAGTCCTGCAGAAGCACAATCATTTCTACCCAAGAATGGCAAAGGGCACGTCTAGATGACAATGAGGCATGCAGGGATACATGCAGAATGGCTTCCAATACATTTGGTTGAGCAGTGGACTAATTACTGGTGGTGGGCACAAGGTGTGGAGCAACAGTGAGAGTTATCCCACTGAGAGTTAACTGTGTAGCTGCTCCTGCAGCCTGGGGAATATCTAATGCAAATTAATTGGTGATGGTCTTTCTAGGAGATGTTACCTGCCCAGAGAGGTGGCACCCAACAAAGGAATATAGACCTGACCTTTGCTCAGGAGGATTGGCCCACGTTCAGTGCATCCAGAGTTTAGAGAAGGGGAGGCCGCTCCTACACCTTCCTAGAGATAGTGGGCCTGGTGCAGAGACCAGCCCTCATGGCCTTTCTAGAAGTATTAACTGTGCTCTGCCCAGGAAAACCTTCTTGAAGGCTTTGTTTAACCAGGTAGCTGCAAGGCAGGAGATAGCACCAAAGGCACCCAGTATGGGCAGTACTAACAGATCTATGGTGACAAGTCTGGCTTCCTAGGAGAATTCAAGGAGGCATGTGGGCGGCACATATCTGCCCTTTCTCTGAGCCTGGTTCTTGGCGTGCACCTATCCCTCATCCCATACTTTCCAGAGAATTAGGATTTAATTCTTGCTGCCATTGTGAGGAAGATTCCCTTGCAGGATGCCTTCCTCACCCACCAAAGCTTGAGCACATCCTCCTCCAATCTCTGCCCTGGTACATGGACATCCCTCCACAGAGCATCTGTAGCATGGGTGACTGCATTGAATGAGCAGGCAGTCCGTTGCCCACCTAGTGATTCTCTTTATTTAGCGGGGGGGAGTAACTGGCCCTGTCCACCCCCAGCACAGTACTTCTAGTGACTATTGCTGGTGTGTGCCTTAATTTTCTTTTTAGAATGTGAGCCATTTGGGGACAGGGAGCCATCTTATTTGTTTGTTATTTCTCTTTGTAAACCGCCCTGAGCCATTTTTGGAAGGGCAGCATAGAAATCGAATTATTAATAATGATGATGATGATGATGATGATGATGATGATGATGATGATGGAAACAGCACCATGCATCCCTTTTATGTGCTCCCAAAGCAATGTGCCACCAGACCGCCAAAGAGAATTGTGCACTGGGACATGGGTGCACTAGCACATAATACAGATCCCTCGCTGTGATGTCATATTTGAAGGCCATGTGCCAGCTGCACAATGACAGGGTGGCACATTTGTCTGCCATGTAATGTTCTCTGAGCATATGGCAGAAGTGCCGTTTGTGGCATGAGGGACATGGGTTTGAGAGGCGGGGAACCACATTTGAGAACATCATCTCTTGTGCCTCCGCAATAAACTGCACAGGGACTTTTTGTATAGGGTGGTATATAAATGCACTAATTAATTTAAAATGGGGGCACAGCAGGGTGGGGGGGAGACAAGATTGATGTGGGGTGTGCTCCATTACTTCTGCAACAAGAGACCCATGTCTGTTTTCCATGAGGTACCACATTTGATGGGTCACAGGAGAACCACTCACATCATTGTCCCTGTCCAGCATTCCTTTCAAGACACAGAGCACCCTATTTCTGAAGCATGCAGCGTACAGCAGGCATCCGCCAATGTGCTTCTGTCCCTTTAAATGCTGTGTCTGGAGGGATGCAGTGTCCCTTTTGCCAGGCAGCAGCAAGAGGAGAAAGGAGAGGGCAAGGGGGTGGGCCACAGGCGTTAAGAGGCATCCAGCAAGAAGCATGGCAGGCATGGAGCTGACGCATTTCTGGGCTGGTCTGAATCACCTTCTCTGTGTTTTCAGGAGCAGCTTTAGCACAAAACCTAGGTTACAATGGTGGCTGAATTCAAATGACACAATGGTGCCTCCAAACCAGAGGTACAAACAGCAAAACTCACTACAAACCAAAAGTTCGATTCACGGTTTGGGGGAGTATGAAACCTCAGGTTGCTTTTGTTATGAAACCACAGTTTCATGTTGGAGGTAATGGGCACCTAAAAGGTGGTGCCCATGAGAAGCATAGCGGTGGTGGTGGTGAGCAACCTCATCAGTCTTCCTCCTCCTCAGGCGATGAATCAGGCCTGTGGAACCTTTAGAACAGGTGCCCCCCAAACTGCGGCCCTCCAGATGTTGCTGAACTACAACCCCCAGCATACCCAGCCACAATAAATTGTGGCTCAGGATGCTGGGAGTTGTAGTTCAGCAACATCTGGAGGGCCGCAGTTTGGGGAAGCCTGCTTTAGAAGCTCCTGGATTGGAAAAATGTTTCAAACAAATGTTGGAAGTGTGGACACTCTGAAGGCACTTTTTTTCATATGTGGTGGACCTGTGGGAAGGCTAAAGCATATTGGGATATGATATATAATGAGTTAAAGAAAATATTTAAAATGACATTTCCTAAGAGGCCAGAATCCTTCCTGCTGGGAATAATACAAGGTGCAATTTCTACAACTAATTCAACGTTTTTTATGTACGCTTCTACAGCGGCTTGAATTATATATGCACAGAAATGGAAGAGTAATGAACTGCCTTCAAAAGAAGACTGGCTGATAAAAATTTTGGAATATGCGGAGATGGCAAAACTTACAACACTAATAAGAGACCAAAATTTGGAATGCTTCAAAGAAGATTGGAAACCATTCTTGTTGTATGTAAAGAACTATTTTCCTACTATGGACTTTACAGCAGGGTTCGGAATTTTGTAAAAAACTGCAGGTTGGGTGGATTAGCTGTGTTTGTAAGGGTTTAAATTTATGTTTTGAACTATTATTATAGCAAGGGTAAACTTTATAGCTGATGATTCACGAAGCGATGTGTGCGGGAAGTCCACTTTTGTCTATTTGTAATCAATGACAATATTATTATTGTTAAAATTAATAAAAATTGAATTTGGAAAAAAAAGAAGAAGCTCCTGGATTAGGGTATACCAGGGAGCAATCACATCTGTTATGCAAGCCAGGTTTCAAGTTTGTTCTGCAGTTTATCTCAAATGGGACTCTCAACCCCCACCATTTAGTGTTGGCTTGTGCACACACTCCTTTGTTTCCAAGTACATCTCTTGATGGCAATTCCAAGGAAGGGTCACGTAGCTCAGTTCTCTGTTCTCATCTGTCAATAAAGAAAGGTTTAGCATGTTAAAACACCTCAGATTCTTCTTGGGTACAGACACTTTCCAGATTGCAGGTGCTGCTGCCCACACAAAGCCAAGGCAGGGAGATCTGTACAAGTACCTGCCTACATAGGCCTGCCTGCACCCAAATGCTTGCTACAGGAGCAGGCCTCCAATTGGCAGCGCATACTTTTTGATTAATGGGTGGGGTTTGTAAGCATGCTGGCAGGCTCCTGTAATGTTTTCCAAAAACAAAACAACAGCAACAACAAAAACCCTCTCCGGTGTGGTTCACACTTTCCCTTGAAACATGGAGATATTTGAGCCACCAAAATGGGCACCATGTGCTCACTTCATGCCATGAGTGTGGTTTGAGGAACCAAGCCTTATTGAAAGCTTGGAGTGTGGCCATGGTTGCTGTGGGTGGGTTGCTAGCATTCCATGAAGCACCCTGGGGGGTGCCATCTGGCTTGGCAGCAGTAGGTGTGAGGGATTCAACACACAAGCTGTAAGTGGAAGTTGTTCAGAGTGAAGGATGAGGTTTGTGCCAGGAAGGCTAGAACGCCAGAGTATCTCTCCCCTGGAAGCCTGGACACCTTCTGGTTTACCTGAAATGTATGCACCCTCATACCTAAAGGTTGAGAAACCTCCCCAGCACTGCCTAACAGCCTATCTAGATGCTACGTGACACCCGCAATCTTCGCACCTGGCAGGCAAGTCACCATGCGTTCTACACATGGGAAACAAACCCATCTCTCGATGCTACTAACGATCAAATATCCATGACTAGAAGGCCCCCAAACCCCGGAGTATCCTCTGTGTGAGAGGATATGGGTGTTTCACCCAAGAAAGGGGTCCTTTCAACAGAAGCATTCCCCTCTTCCTCAGACTGATGTCCTCCTTCTTAATTCTACTTGACAGCAGAGGAGCTGGTGTCAAGTAGAATTTGGAGCTGGATTCAGCCTGGGATGCCTCTATCACATCCCTGGGGGTCTCATCCACATACCTCTCTGCCTCCCTGAGCTTCAAGGGGATGAATTTGTTCCATGAAAACCAGGAGCTCTTTGCACTGAGCACACATCCATGACTTCTGCCCCTGAAGCAGATAGTCATACATATAACACTCCATTAAATAGGAGAAGGCATAACTTCCCTATATGCCTGCCTGGAGGTAGTGATGGGCTGGATGAGAGGTAACAAGCTGAGGCTGAATCCAAATAAGACGGAGGTACTTATTGTGCGGGGTCGGAACTCAGGAGATGATTATGATCTGCCAGTTCTGGATGGGGTCACACTTCCCCAGAAGGAACAGGTATGCAGTTTGGGTTTTTATCTGGACACACACCTCTCCATGGTGTTCCAGATTGAGGCAGTGGCCAGAGGTGCCTTTTATCAGCTTCGGTGGATACACCAGCTGCGCCCATTTCTTGAGATGAATAACCTCAGAACAGTAGTACATTTGCTGGTCACCTCCAGACTTGATTACTGCAATGCGCTCTATGTGGGGCTGCCTTTGTATGTAGTCCAGAAACTACAGTTGGTTCAGAATGCGGCAGCCAGTTTGGTCTCTGGGTCATCTTGGAGAGATCATATCACTCCTATCTTAAAAGATCTACACTGGTTGCTGATAGGTTTCCGGGCAAAATACAAGGTTTTGGTTATAACCTATAAATCCCTAAACAGCTTGGGCCCTGGGTATTTAAGAGAACGTCTTCTTCGCTATAAACCACACCGCCCACTGAGATCATCTGGAGAGGTTAATCTGCAATTGCCACCAGCTCGTCTGGTAGCTACTCAGGGATAGGCATTCTCCGTTGCTGCCCTGAGGCTTTGGAACACGCTTCCTGCTGAAATAAGCGCCTCCCCATCTCTTACAACATTTTAAAAAGCAGTCAAGATGCATTTGTTCATCCAGGCTTTTAATTAGATATTGTTTTAATTGTGTTTTTAATAGTTTTAACATTTTAAATTTTAATTGTTGTGATGTTTTAATCTTTTTATCTGTTTTTGTTGTTTTGTTGTGAACCGCCCAGAGACTTGCATTTTGGGCAGTATATAAATATTTTAAATAAATAAATAAATATACTGGGAAGCACCCTCTCCCCTGCTGCCATTCTACCTTCATAATTGCTTTAATTGGTTATTTAGAGAATATATAGAGCTCGCTTATTTGTTAACTGCAGTTGTTGGCTAATTAAAGGTTTTAAACTCTGTCCTCCAAGAAGATTACAAAGGTGGGGTAGTACCTTCTCCTCATGCAGGGTATCTCCTTTGTGATAAAAGGGGACCACTTGTGCACCTCCCCACACACTTCCTCACTAAAAACTCCTTTGAAATCTCTTAGCAAACTCCTGTTCACAAAGGTCTGGGTAGCAAAACTCCTCTGGTCTGAGTTTTGTCTTCTCAAGAGCTGCTTACAAACAGATCTTCCTCAGGAATGTGGCCCCTCCCACAAGCTTTGTGACTCATCTGCAGCTAATCCCCACCCACTGTTTATCTAGGTACAACTCTAACTGAAACAGAACCTTCCCTGTCAAAAACAAACCCATAATCAGCCAGAAATCAAACCCTAGAAAAGTTATCCTAACAAACTTATTTTAATCTTTCCCCCTTGTTTTCTTGTTGATGTATGTATGTATGTATGTATGTGTTTTGCTTGCTTGCTTGCTTGCTTGCTTGCCAACTTCCTTCCTTCCTTGTTTAGGAAAGGAACTCAATTTTGCTGCCTTCCCTTAACCTTTGGACTTCAATTTGTTAACCTCATTTAATTTTGTAAAATAAAAATAATTTTGTATTTGTACAATACAAATAATGCTTCCCTGTCTAGTGGACTCTCATCCTCTTCCCAGTCCTCTGCTTTACCCTACAAAGCTATTCCTGTCCTTAGGACATTGTAGGGTTTTAATCCCAGCCAAACCCAGAGGGGATGGCATCCCCCTCTCTCATAGAAGATGAGCTGCCAACTTCTTGTGGGGGAGTACCAGTCCATCAGTGATTGGGAACTTGGTAGGCTTCAGTCAATCTGCTCAATCAGTCGGTGTCAGAGTCTTCATCAGTACCAGAGTAGTACAGTGCAGATATTAATAGTACAACATATGTACAAGCCTTTGGCAGAAATGAACTGAAGAGTATTCTTCCTGCTAAGCATATATGTAGAAGTTCAGGCTGTAACTGCACAAAAGCATCTGTCTCCTCTCACTTCCTGGGATTCAAGAAAGAAGGTACAGTCAGAACTGAGAACAATGGAGCAGTGGTTCACAACGTTTGTTGGTGCTCTCAGGAACCCTATCCCAGTGGGGACTGGTTGTGTGGAAAGGACATGCAGTGATGTGAGCAGATACCTGAGACTCTGCGAGGGAGGGATGTACTTTGCTTGGCTGCTAGTTATTGGAGAACAGCTGTAGGTCACTTTCTTTTTATTTACAAGCCCCTATAGCAGCTGTAGCAGACTCTGTTATGGATACTATTAGCAGAGAAAGGACCCCTCCTTTTTAAACTCCCCAAGGATGAGTGAGCCATATGTTTGAGCTGGAGTATGTTTCCAGGACTCCCAAGTCGAAGATAGGCATACTTTCTACTGGCCCTCAATCACACAATTATCAAACTTACTTACTTTCTTTCTTTCTTTCTTTCTTTCTTTCTTTCTTTCTTTCTTTCTTTCTTTCTTCCTTCCTTCCTTCCTTCCTTCCTTCCTTCCTTTCTTCCTTCCTTCCTTCCTTCCTTCCTTCCTTTCTTTCTTTCAAACTACAGCATAATGTTATATACCAGACTCTATTGTGAATTTTTGTGCCTCTTGGATTACATTTAGTTTTTATCTTTTTTTCTGGAAATCACACTCCTAGTTCATGACCTCAGACAATGGCTAGGCACTCTTCCAATACACAAGGCAATAATCGTACACAATAATACTCAATTCCACTCAATACACAATGTAGGAGAAAATAAAAAGAACTGACATTGTTATTGCTCACAGTCATATGGCTGTAAACTAGGAGAAGAATTTTACATTTTTAATCTAGACTACAAACACTGAATGTACTTTCTGATATAATGCTCTTTTGGTGTCTGTGTAAGATACGCTCATTTATACAGAAGAAAAGCACAGACTCATTACAAATACAGCCTGATTTCCTGTCTCCACAATGACATCACATGGAGCCCTGCCATTATTATTTTTTAAGAGTGGACGATATCATGCCCCCTGGAGGAGAGTCTGAGTGCTGTGCATGGAGGCCGGGGGGGGGGGGGGGGAGAGGTGACTAAGCTCAAAAAAGATTGTACATTTTCATAGGGAATGAAACCCTGTATCCATCAGAGGATTTTAAATGCACACACATTCCCAATGACTATCACTTTAATTGAAAATGGCTATCTCCCACATTCATATCATATTAGCAACATCATTGGGTTTTAAATATTTGAGTTTGAAAAGGGAATCTTAGCATTACTCCTGAAAGCAACTTTAGAATAGAGTGGAGCATCCTCAGAAAAGTCAAGCTAATATGATGTCATAAAACTTCAATTATACTGAAACTACAGATAAATTGTCCAGATGTTGTTGGCAAGAAGGTTCAGCTGTCTGGACAGATCATGCCAATGATTCACACCTATGCAAGGCTATCTCCATGATTGAATGGAGGGGGGAGCGGGGGGCTTAATAAAATGCATAAGCAACATCTCCTGACCCCCGGCCTATATTAGTCCCACCCAATGGCTCTCATGAGAAGCACCCGCAGTCTGCTCCTAGGGTTTAGTCCTCTGTACACATACTATGGTTTTGTACAAACCATAGGTTTTTGTATAAACTGTACTCTGGATTATGGGCAAAAATATCATGGAGGCATTTAATGTGTCAGGAGCAATGACCTCTTACTCCTATTTAACTGCACTGAAATTGCTGAAAGAAACTATGTTTCCATGAGGTTTGTTTTTTGGTCACTTTGCCAAAATAAAATGAAATAACTCCCCCCACCCCCCACCCCGCACCACACAGCAATAACTCTCTTCCCCTCTGGTCTCAATCCACTTGTGAGAAGTGCAATCCGGAAAGGGAAGTACTCTGCAATGCTGGGCTTGCTCAATAAAGAATCCCCAGGGAAAGGGACATAAACTGAAATACATTGTGGATGAAACAGGATTGCAGTGCATGCATGGAGAATTATTCCTTTCACTAATCAAACTGCTTTCAACAAGTGGAATTTCCACCTCACTCTGTAACCACATTGTAACAAAGATATCCACAGAGATCTGGTTAAGTCCTGGGCAGAAATCTGTACTCCTCTAGGGATGTGCATGGAACCAATTTGGTGCTCCTTTCTTGGAGTGCCAAACCAGTTCGAAATGCCGGCATTCGAGCCGGTTCAAAGGTAGAAGTGGTTGTTTTAAGGTGTGAGGAGAGTCTCCTTACCTCTCTCACTGCATTTTCCCCACCAGTACTGCTGCCAAAACCGCTGGTGCGGTTACACTGACTGGGGCAGCAAGAAAGTGTTCAGCCACTCCACATTAGCAGTTTTGGCGGCAGTGCCAGCAAGGAAAACGTGGTGGGAGAGGTAAGGACACCCTCCCCATGCCTTAAAGCAAACACCCCCACCTCCTGGGAGTGCACAGAACCAGTCCTCCTCCTCTCCTTCCATTAATGCAGGGGCGTAGCAAGGTTGGAGTGGGCCCAGAGACAAGATTTTAAAATGCCCCCCCGCCCAAGTCCAGGGCCTCCGCACACCCCAGGCCCCCAAGGATTTAAGTCTGATATTCCAAAATAAGTATGCTGCCTGCAAATACATTTCACTGAATACACACACACACGTCACAATATATAGTGATATACACTGAGTACTATACATTTGTATTACTTTTAATGCCTAGAAGACACTAGAAAGATGAATTATTAAAATGGGCCCCTCGCTGCAGATTAGCAAAGGAGACTTTCAACCATGCAGGGTGAGCCTATGTTTGTTTTCTCAGAATTCTGAACAAATGCAGTCAAGTTTGATTGCAGGAGGTTTTTCACAGGAGGCTTTTAAAGCCCTTTAAGACACATCTCCTCTGGAATGGAGGTGCTGCATTCACATGTTGGCCAGATTTACCCTGAAGTCCCTGCAAGTTATTGGGGAGCAGTTCACACACAAGAAAAATAAAATAAAAGCACCACACATGCTTCACAGTTCTCACTCAGACCTTCTGGGTTGCAAAACAACTTGAACATAAGTGCATTTATAAATGAATGAATGAATAAATAAAATTAATAAAATACTGTTCCAGAAGTTTTTGCAATTTTCTGCCATGAAACAAGCCACTTATAGGACTTTTTAGATAGTTTTTTTTAAGTCAGCAAATTTTCCAAGCTGTTTCAAAATAAATATTCAGAGACTTCTCGGTCCCTCCCTCCCCCATATCCAAGCCCTATGGCAAGCAGATCCCTATATATGGGGGGCGGGGGGCGGGAAAGGTAACCACAAAAAGGAGTTCACACTCTACCTGGCAAATGCTGGTCTGGGTTAAGCAGGGCAGCAAGGGGTCTTCTGCTGCAGAGAACACTCTGGCTGCCTCCTCCTTCCTGGCTTGCTTGGGCCCTACTCGAGTTCAGGCTTCACTGCGGCCTACACGGAGGCCTCAGTGGAAGCCCCGCCCACCCGCCGATCAGCTGAGAGGCGGGAGAAAAGGAGCTCTTTGCAGCTTGTCTGCTGCTTCCATTGCGGGCCTGCAGAACAAGCAGGAGAGACGGTGAAGAGGACAAGTGGCTGAGAGGCTATGGGGCTGGGCAGGGGGCAATGGGGAGTCACATGAGGTGCCTCTGGGGTGCCCCTCCAGGCAGTGGGGCCCCCAGACAACTGTCTCCCCTTGCCCTATCATTGTTACGCGCCTGCATTAATGGGAATCTTCAGCAGTGCTTTTTGCTCTCACATCAAATCTAGAGAAGAGAGCTGGTCAGAGAGGAGAGCTGATTGACACGAGTGGGTATCTGACCAAACCAAGCACATGGGAAGGAAAAAGGGGCAGCTACTTACTTTGGAGGGTGGCTTGGGTCTGGGCTACCTTAGAGAGCACCTTCTTTGGTATGATCCCCATCACTCGTTGAGGTCATCTGGAGAAGTCCATCTCCAGTTACCACCGGTACGTCAGGTGGTGACTCGGAACCAGGCCTTTTCTGTTGTTGCTCCTGGTCTATGGAATGCACTTCCGGCAGATAACCGCAGATAACCACAGATAACTCGCTGTTGGCCTTTAAGAGAGCCCTAAACACTTATTTGTTTGGCCTGGCTTTCCAAGGCTTGTAAAGTGTTGTTGTTTTTTAAAAGATTTTAATTGACTTTAAATGGTTTTAACTGTTTTTGAATTGTTTATATATTTTTTAGCATTTTGTTTTGAATTGTGTGTTTTTATGTCTTTTAAAAGTTGTTGTACACCTCCCAGAGCCTTTGGCGGTTTATAAATGTTGTTGTTATTATTATTATTATTATTATTATTATTATTATTAACAACAACAACAGCTTCCAGTTGAACAGAAAGGAAATTGCCCAAACACCAGAGGCACAAAAGACCAGCTGCTGATTGACAAAATGATTTTAGAAAACTGCAAGAGAAGAAAAACAAATCTAAGTGTTGCATGGATTGACTACAAGAAAGCCTTCGATTCATTGCCTCACACATGGATACTAAAATGTTTAGAAACAACTAGTGTCAGCAAAAACATTCAGATATTTATAAAAAAAAACAATTAGCATGTGGAGTACACAGTTAACAATCAATGGTGAAACACTTGGACAGGTTAGCATTAAAAGAGGCATTTTCCAAGGGGACTCACTGTCCCCTCTGTTGTTTGTAATTGCCATGACCCCACTTTCACAAATACTAAACAAAACAGGCCTTGGATACCAAACATCTAAAACATCAAGTAAAATCAACCATCTGCTGTACATGGACGATCTGAAGTTGTATGGAAAGTCCCAGTCAGAAATCGAATCACTGCTAAACACTGTCCGTATATTCAGTAGCGATATAGCAATGGAGTCTGGACTAGACAAGTGTGCTGAATTAATAATGAACAGAGGGAAAATAAGAAAAACAGAAGGAATAGAACTGCCCAATGGAAGCAACATCAAGAACCTGGAAGAGAAAGAACCTTACAAATACTTGGGCATTCTCCAGGCTGATAACATTGCACACACTGAAGTTAAAAGAAAAATTGGATGTGAATACATCAGGAGAGTTAGAAAAATCCTCAAGTCCAAACCCAATGGCGGGAACACCATACAAGCCATAAACACCTGGGCTATACCTGTTATCAGATACAGTGCAAGAATAATAGCAATAGCAATAGCAATAGCACTTACATTTATATACCGCTCTATAGCCGGAGCTCTCTAAGCGGTTTACAATGATTTAGCATATCGCCCCCAACATTCTGGGTACTCATTTTACCGACCACGGAAGGATGGAAGGCTGAGTCAACCTTGAGCCCCTGGTCAGGATCGAACTTGTAACCTTCTGGTTACAGGGCGGCAGTTTTACCACTGCGCCACCAGACTGGACTCAGGCACAGCTAGAGACGTTAGATCGTAAGACCAGGAAAATCATGACCATCAATAATGCTCTGCACCCCCGCAGTGATGTCAATAGGCTATACCTCCCTCGCAGCTCAGTTGGAAGAGGAATGCTGCAAGTCCATCAAACAGTAGAGGAGGAGAAAAGAGGCCTTGAAGAATATATCAAGGACAGTGAAGAAGATGCACTTCAAATGGTCAATAATGCAAAACTATTCAACACCAATGAAACAAAGCAGGCCTACAAGAAAGAACAAGTCAAGAACCAAGCAGAAAAATGGAAAAATAAGCCACTGCATGGTCAATATTTGCACAATATAAGTGGAAAATCAGACATCACCAAGACCTGGCAATGGCTTAAGAATGGTTGCTTGAAGAAAGAAACAGAGGGTTTAATACTGGCTGCGCAAGAACAGGCACTAAGAACAAATGCAATAAGAGCAAAAGTCAAAAAATCCACAACAAACAGCAAGTGCCGCCTTGTAAAGAAGCAGATGAAACAGTGGACCACCTAATCAGCTGTTGTAAAAAGATCGCACAGACTGACTACAAACAAAGGCATGACAAGGTAGCAGGGATGATACACTGGAACATCTGCAAAAAATACAAGCTACCTGTAGCCAAAAATTGGTGGGACCATCAAATTGAAAAAGTTGAAGAAAATGAAGATGTAAAAATACTATGGGACTTCCGACTACAAACAGACAAACATCTGCCACACAATACACCAGATATAACTGTAGTCGAGAAGAAAGAAAAACAAGTCGAAATAATCGACATAGCAATACCAGGGGATAGCAGAATAGAAGAAAAAGAAATAGAAAAAAATCACCAAATACAAAGATCTACAAATTGAAATTGAAAGGCTGTGGCAGAAAAAGACCAAAATAATCCCAGTGGTAATTGGCGCCCTGGGTGCAGTTCCAAAAGACCTTGAAGAGCACCTCAACACCATAGGGGCCACAGAAATCACCCTCAGCCAATTACAAAAAGCAGCTTTACTGGGAACAGCCTATATTTTGCAACAATATCTATAATAACCAACAGTATTGATGATAAAATTCTGGCATCCCAGGTCCTTGGGAAGGCCTCGATGTCTGGATAAAACAAACCAGTCAATAACACCTGTCTGACTGTGTAAACAAGAAATAATAATAATAATAATAATAATAATAATAATAATAATAATAATAATAATAATAATAAATTGGTGCCCTCAGTGCAATTCCAAAAACACCTTGAAGAGCACCTTAACACCATAGGGGCCACAGAAATCACCACCAGCCAAATACAAAAAGCAGCTTTACTGGGAACAGCCTATATTCTGTGACAATATCTATAATAATAAGAGCAACAATATTGATAATAAAATTCAACCAATCCAAGTCCTTGGGAAGGACTCGATGTCTGGATAAAACAAACCAGGCAATAACAACTGTCTGACTGTTTAAACAATAATAATAATAAATAATAATAATGATACTTAAGGACAGGAAGTCAGAGTAAACTAAGCAATGCAGAACTGGATATTAGACTGTCCTCCTCTGCCAGACACACAAGCACAGAAAGAAATGGTGCAGAGATCCTGTCATGGGGTGGCATGGGTCAGGGGCCTTTGGATAGAACAAATCTAGAACAAATCTTCAGCGGGGTGGGAAGTGACCTTTCTGAAGAAGCTAAATCCCCCTTTGCCTCCTCCTTCCCCTGAAATTTGAGCACTTGGATTTCTGGGTTTTATTCTTAATAATATATCTTCATTATGGTAATCATTTTTCTTTAATTTCACAAGTATATCCATGCATTTAAGGCATACATATGGAGGCTCACCAAGCTGTTGACATGGAATGGTGGTGGGAGAGAAAATATAAAGTGGTAAAGTGTATTGATGCATGTATTCTCTCTCTCTCCTCTTCATATTTGTTCAACATGTCCCAAATTCTCTGCAGCTGTGCAGAGCCATTCTCTCCCTTTCCTGGTACCTGACAGATGCTTCTGCTTCGCTATGTGAAATGAATGAGAGCACACCCACAAAGGCTTCTGCATAGTCTGCTCCTTCATACACAAGGGCAGTCCAAGACGTTTTGCTGCCTGAGGCAAAGGATAATATGATTACCTTCCCCATCGTGGGAAGATGCTCAGCATTCTCAGGACATGTTGAAGCAATGGCAGTGGCACACAAGTAAGCACTCTGATTAAGCCATGAAGCCAGGCAGTGGTGACAAGGCATTCTTAGTTCACTTTGGGGTGGGGGAAAGGCATGGGCGTAGCATCCATTGGACAAGGGGGGAAAATGAGACCCACAAGCAGAGGCGCTCTTACTCCAGGCCAAGGTCCAGGGCCTCCACATCCCCTGGGGCCCCCCAAATCCTTTTTATTCTGTCCTGGGAGGTGTGGTGTGTGCCCTCAAGAACGTACATGTTGAAAAATGATGCTTAACTTGCATTGGGGGCGCCTTTAGGTCCAGGCTCTGAAATACCTAGGTGCACCTCTGCCCACAAGTCTCTCCTTAGCTTGGGGACGGGGCGCACCCTGCGCTGCCGCTCTTTCAGCTGGGTGCTATGTGAACCCGGGCCCCTCCTCTTTGATCCTTTCTCCCCAGTGACTCCCTCTCTCCCCCTCATCTGGACACCCACTTCCACCAGCCCTTTCCTTTCGCCTTCAAGAGCCGTGGCTCTCCCTCTCTCCTCTCCCCAATTCTGGGTCCTGCTTCCCATTCTCCAGCATGGGCGTCACTACCACAGTGGCTTGGGAGCATGGGCAGGGCACTCCCATCCTTCCCAGTGCAGAAGCGGCTGTTTCACTTCTTCCCCCCATCCCCATGGTGGAAGAAGGTCCACATACAACAGGCAGGCCGGCCAGGGAGAGAGGGAGAAAGCTCACACCGTCTGCCCTGGCAGGCGGGCGTCAAGGGAGCGGCCAAGAGGGAGGAAGAGAGATGCACCCTGCTGGGCTCGGCAGTGGCTTCTGACTGAGTGGAGGCCATCACACTTTGCTAATTGCCCCACCCCTTGCATCTGACATCAGGTACAGGGGGCATGGTTTGGGGCACTGGGGGGCGTGTACGCTTTGCATGTGCAATGGAGGCCCCCTATCTGCACTTTGTCTCCTGGCCCTTGGGAAACTCGCTACACCCTTGAGAAGAAGCATGATCCAGTGGGGCAAGGAAGGGTAATGACAGTGGATGGCAGGAAAACCTGTGTGGTTGCACCTATAGTGCAAGGGGTCTGATGCTTGCCACCCCCTGCATCTAGCCACCTCGCCCTGCCTCATGAAATGGCTGTCCCTGAATACATGTCATGTATTCTGCCCACCACCTCCTGGTTCTGGTGGTGTCTTAAACGTTGGACCTGGAAAAGTAATTGCAGATGGTCCCTACTCCTTTCTGTGCATACAATTGTTCAGTTCTAAGTCCAGCTTTTAATTCCAAATAATTGTCGCAAAAGTGCCATGGTGTATTTATCATGGCTACAAGTGTCAAGGAATCTCTCATATTATCTAAATGGCTCTGACAAATCAGTGATAAGGCTTTTATCTGCATCTTGCAAAATGTAAAACCTTACATTTTACGACATGCAAATGTAGAAGTTTGTTTTATTTCTTATCCTCTCATGTGTAAATATCCCTTTTGCCCGACCAAGACTATACATACACAAGCTCTCATTATTTTCAGTAGAGTGACTTGCTGTAGGGAAATACTTGTGTCCCTTCAATGGACATCTGCTGTTGGTACAAAAAGCAATCGAGAGGAAAATGACTGCATGAAGCACATTTAACTTTCATCCCTCCCCCTTATCCTTCTTAAGTGAAGACCAGGCAGATCTTCAATCAAAAGAACTGGGGATGAATCCATACCACTTCCACCTCCTAGCTATAAAAAGCACCACATACATAAAAGAAGATAGGCAAGCTGACAAATATGAGTTGATGGCTCATTCCATTCCAGAAAACACCCACTCGCTATGACCATTTTACTTACCATAATAGAAGTATGAAGTATTTTGCAGCTACTGGGCAAAACAATATCTGGAACAAAAAAAATTATCTGAAAAGGCTAAGATCCCTTTAACTTGTACATTGCATCAGTTGTCCACTTCTAACGCTGTAAGCGGTTAAAATGAAATATACAAGCAATAAAGGACACAAGGGTCAGAGGATGGCATTAAACCATTCCACTAATTGCTGTGAAGGCTTTGGGTAGTGATTACTACATTTCCTTTTTCTTTCTACTGGATGGCACTGAAGTGAAAAAGCAGACAAAAAAACATTCCCTTCCTCTGCTGTTCAAACACAACAGCTAGAAAAACAAAGAATCGCTTCAAATTCCAGAAGGGCCCAGTGTTGTTATATGCCATGCCAACTGTTGAATCAGTTTGAAATGTATTGCTGACAATATGAATGCAACGTCTCGAGGATAGCATCAGTCATGAGAGATAAAATAAACACACATTCTGTTTCCCACAAGTTTGAACTTAGTGGAAATAAGTAGGAAATGGACTTTTGTTTTGGGGAAGAATGGTGTAAAATAGGTAAGGAGGCATATTATGAGCAACCAGCTGTTCTTGGAGTAACATTGTGAGAGCTCTAAGTGAGTAAATGAATGGCTTCCATACACTTTGGTTCGTTAAGAGATATTAATAAGAGGGTGCATTTTAGGATGCTTGTGTGTTTACCTCATTTGTCAAAACAATAGACTTTTCTACCATGGAGTAGAATGCTACTCATGGCTACTTAATGGGTAACCTGATCTTCCTGTTGACTTTTCTGGATTCAACCTGAATTGCTGAGTCTGAACTGGAAATGTGATTACAGTGATGGTTAAACAGCTAGTTAAATTACTTTTTATGTAGTCGAATGGTAATTACAGCTATTGAAAAGCAATGTTTTTCTAGCTTATAATTTCATTTGTACTGAAATACTTTTTAGCCTACATTTATTTTAAGATTCGTCCAATGGCACTAACATGAAAAAGGCATTATATCACATTTTTTAAAAAAGTATTTTAAAAATAACCTTGCCGCTAAAATGGTGTGCTCAGGTCTACTGTCCAGAGCTGAGATTCAGGATGGCTTGTATGACCAGATTCCCACCCTCCCCCCACCCCTCTCTCACACACACACACACACACACACACACACACACACACACACACACACCACACTCCTACATCTAGAGGCAGCTGTTGGCATCTCTCCTTTTTAATGTTTAAGTCACAATATTGCGGAGGAAGTCAAATATACACATTTCCCCTCATGATCCATTCAGAAGTGTCAGAAGTCTTATCTTGTTATATACAGAAGACCATGCCCCTCCCCCCCTTACCTAAGTAGGTCTCAGAAGGGTTTTTAACTCTTTTGCCAGCAAGATCATTTCACAGGAAAATTTATGTATTACTTTTATTTATTCTGCCTTTAACATTAGAATTGTTGACACACAGAAAGGAAAAGTATCCCTATTGTTTGTGACATTCATCTTGTCAGGCACAATGGGCTTCACTGAGGAGCTCTGCACTATTTGCTCAGTGCACTACTGCACTACTGAGTCTGCTGCTCAGAGGATGGAACTGGGTCATTCAGACCACAGCCTAGAGCCCTCCTGGCCCAGGAAGTCGGGAAATACCAAAAAACTTGTCTGGTGCAATTATTTGATGGCATAAAGCTCCCAGACCTGCTACTATCCCTCACTTTGGGCTGTTACAGTCCCTCCAGCTTGGGAGACTGGGCAGGTGTCTATGGCCTGGTTCATACGTAACACCAATCCAGAGTTAAACAGGGCAGAGGTTGGAACTCCTTTATGTCCAAACATGTGAAACCGCAGTTTCGCAGCAAAAGTGACCTCCAGTTTGCCTCGGCAAACTCCAAATTCCACAAAGGTTCACTGCTGAGACCTCCAATTTGGCTGCCAAAGCATGACGTCTGACTCTGGACTGCGGGTTTGCACTGATTTTCAGACAGCAGTCATAGAGGCAGCAGCACAGACCCACCCAGGGATGTGGCAGCTCTATGCCAACAGCGCTTCTCACTTGCTGCCTGTTGAAGGAGATGCCCGGCAAAAGGGATGCTGCCATGTCCCATTGCACGCTTGTCTAATCTCAAGTGGCACAGACACACAGGGGCATTCCCTCTTCCCACTCTTTCTCTCATTCCCCTCACCGGGCAAGCAGGAGGGAAAGGTGACAGGATGAAAGGATGACACCAAGTGCTTTGTTCCCTGAAAAGGAAGTGACAATGATGTATGTCTGCAAGCACAAATGCTCCAGGTGGCTACATAAGAAGGGTACCCCATCACAGCACCAGGAGGAAAACACTTAGCAGGGGTGGGGGCCCGGTCCCAAAAGGCATCCCCATGCAGGGATCCTGGAGCAGCTGTTCTATTTTTTTCCACAGAAAGGTCAAAGAAGGGGGACCCAGCCCCTTCCCCTTGGGGGTTAATAACAGTCCCTAGGCTTGCTCTTGAGAAGAACCATCTGTAAGGACTAATTTCAAATGCACAAGGTGGTACTCTAGTTGTACAAGGTGATATTCCCATTGAACGCTGCAGAATTATCCCATTATCCCATGGACCACTCTCTCCCGAGAATGTCAGGCCACTGGGGGACTGAAATCGAGCCATGATGCTCTATTGAGGAAAGCTGTGGGGATGGGTACCTTGGTAAGTTCTGTCCCAGTCCTGGTGACTGCCACCAAGTAGCTGTTGGAGCATGCCCCCTGCCAGTCCATCCACCCATGTGGACATGTGTACCCTTGTCTGCACCCCTAAATGGCAATGCCACTCTCCTGGGGCAGCTGGAAACTGTGGCCCCTCCTCTCCCATGAATCCCTGCTCCCGTAGATCTGTATATGGCACAACACTGGACTAGACCTGAGAATTTTGAATGGATTTAAAGGACCGTCCCCGAACCTGGTGTCTTCCCCATCAGCACAAATGGTATTTTGGGTGGAGGGCACTCTTGGCCAGGTTGAAGAGGCAGCCCCAAGCAGGAATTCTGGAGCAGCCAAGTTCTATTTTTTTCACTGAAGGGTTGGGGAAGGGAGGACCAGCCCCAGCCCCTTTGCGGGGTTTGCACTCCCTGGGCTTTTTCATGAGAAGAGCTGTCTGTGAGCACTAATTTAAAATGTACAAGGTGGTACTCGAATACACCTATTATCCCATGGACTGCTCTCTCATGGATGTGCCAGGCGACCTGTGGCTCAAGATCAATCCAGGATGCTCTATGGAGGAAAGCCATAGAGCAGGGATGTCAAACTGTGGCCCTCCAGCTGTTTTTGGACTACAACTCCCATAATCCCCCGCCACAATGGCCAATAGCCAGGGACGATGGGAGTTGTAGGCCAACATCTGCAGAAGGGCCACAGTTTGACATCCCTGCCATAGAGCATAAAGCCATAGGACGGGTACCTCAGTGAGTGATGTCCCAGTCCTGGTGACTGCTGCCAAGTAGCTGTCAGAGCATGCCCCCTGCCAGCTAGCACACCCATGTGGACATGTACACCCTTGCCTGCTCCCTTGAAGGGTGACCCTGCCATCCTGGGATGGCTGGAAACCAGGACTCTTTTCTCCCATTAATCCCTATCCCCCAGGTCTGCATATGGTGTGATGCCAGACTGAACCTGGGAATTTTGAATGGGTTTTAAGGCCATGGGGACACCCCACACAACTCATGAGAAGAACCATCAGAGGGGAGGGGAGAGAATTGCCAAGATAAATCAAAAGTGATGCCAGATGGCAAAACATCCCCTTCTCCCACAGACAGCTCCCTCACAAGAGTGACAGGCCACTCTCTCTATATCGAGCCAGGCTGCAGTGTGGAGGGAAGCCAGGGGGCTGGGTACCCCAGTGACTGCTTTCCCAGTCTTGGCAACTGTGGCCAAGTAGCTGTCAAAGCATGGCTCCTGCCAGCCCATCTGCCCTTGTGGGCATGTGCACCTCTGCCTGTGCCCCAAAATGGCGGCCCTGCTGTCCCAAAGCTGCTGGAAAATGAGGGTTGCCCTGTCTGCGATTCCCTGCGCCAGCAGCTCTGCATACAGCACAATGCCAAACTGAACCTGGGAATTCTGAATGGGCTTAGAGGTCCATCCCAGTGTCTCCCCTGCCTACGCACATGGCCAGGCTATGGCACATGGAACATCAAAATATCCTCTGGGTGTGTGCAAGGCTTCACAGGGAAGGGGGTGAAGTGCTATAGTTTTCACCATGGAGAGCTCCCCCCCCCCCAGGTGGGCTGGCTTAACTAATGCGCTTGCAGTCCATGGGTTGACCTGCATCCTCACAGCCACATTGGTCTCCCCAGAAGACTGATCCTCTCATGAGAGGGAAAGCCTGCTCAGCAGCAAACTAGCAGTGAGGAGGATTTTGGTTGGGTCTGCATGGACTGCTTTGCTGGGGTGACCCCTCGCAACATAATCCTAAGTTACGGTGGGACCTCCAGCATCCTTTGCTCTCCCTCATCTACAGTTCTCCTCCTAGGAAGTCTCAATATTCCCCTCTCCTCAGGGAAATATCACCCCAAGACACACACCCCGCCCCAAATTTGTGCTTGTACGGGCCTCTTTGGAGCCATGGTGCCAGAAGAAGTGCTGGCATGGCGTTTCCCTGCTGAGGGTGGTCAAGTGCACTCTGAAAATGCATGACTGCACTCAGCATGCCCCCTTCGAGATCGTGGCAAATTGCGGCCACTCTGCTGATGTGGTGATGCTTTGCTTACAGTCTGTCCATGGAGCTTGTTGGGATCTGCCTCGGAAGCTGAGCAGCAGGAGGAGCTCCCCTCTCATGGAACTGGAGGTTGGCGGGCTGTGGTTTGACGCACGTCTGCTGCCTGATTCACAGTTTGAAATTGAAACAATGAGTTCGCCAACCTCCATTCTGGCATTACATATGAACTGGGCCTATGTGTGTGTGTGTATTTGTGTGTGAAGAAACAGCATTTGGATGGTTTTGGGAAAACAGAGAGACACAAGTAGAGGGAACTGAGTGTTTACCTCAAGACTGGAAGCAACTTGTGGACTGTCAGACCTCACTCTGGGTGTTTGATGTAGAGTGGCAAGTAACTTGCATTGTAAGGATTCTAATGCTGATTACCTCCACCTAGTTGTAAAGAAAGCAAGCATCACTAAATGCCATAAGTCTCCAGTCCTGTCTCATCCAAAGGAAACCCAAACTTGGTTACGTCACCTCCCAGAATGCTTCATTGCTCAGGTAAAGAGGATAAACCACAATACATTTTTTTATTTGTACAAATTTTATTTATAAGTCCCCATCCCCTCTGCTAATCTGGATTTGTATCTTTGTAGGAAGGTTGACATGTTGCTCAAGGGCATAGATAGGGGAGAGGGGGCCTGTGTTTGCCCCTCTCACCAGCAGCCCCTCAGGGAGATAATGAAGAAAATAGGGAGGGCTGGAGCTGGGGGGCCCTCAGGAGCTGGAGGGCCGGGGTTCTTTGAACCCATCCGCTCAATTATAGCTACACCCCGGATCTTGCTGTTGGCAATGTGGGTAACACTGGTGTTTTATGAAGTTGTTTTATACATTTTTATTTTACTAGAAATACAGAAAGTATAGTTGTATATGGAAGACCATTCTTTCCTTATAAACAGTAACTGTTGGGGGTCAGAAAACACACCCATGCTATAGTGTAGGAGCAACACAGTGTGGCTACTTTAAGAAAGATATATGCCTGTGTAGAAAAGTCTCCTGAATAATCCCAAAAGGGAATACTGAAGTTTACTGGTGCTTCGGTTATCTAAACAAGTGAGGTTTTAACCTACGATCAAGGTTCCACATAAGCCATGTATATAGTTCAAGGAAAGGGGCAAAAACGCTTGTCTCCCTGCAGTGAAGCTGAAAGATAACAAATTATACCAGAATAACAATGGGGAAACTTGAAGACTGTCCTCTCTTTGGATATTTCTAATACAGTACATGACTGTATAAAGATCTTTTATATGTAAAGAGCAATCCACGACATAGGTTGCTTTTGGAGATGAATGTTAGCAAAAGGTCTCAGAGGTCTTCCTTATATACTACCTTATCACAGTGTTCTGTTTCCCATGGCCCTTTATACCAGTATCATCTGCTTTTTACTAGTTTGACTGAATCTCATTTTCATTTGTACTATACATAAAAAGCCTCCTACGTTGATTGGCCTTTTGGCCAGACTGTGTAAGAACAGCACCCCGCCACACACACACACACCACACACACACCTTTGTTCTCATGGTATATATATATACCTACCCACTGATGTTACTGCTTCATGCATCCCACAAAGGCTCTGGTCCACAAAAGCACATAGCATGAGTAACACAAGATTCTGTATTATTTTCACCTGCTTGTGCTGCTTCTTCTGATCCATCTTGTTCCAGGCAAAGAGCATTGAAGACTCCACCTGTAATAATAGTTGGAAACAAAGTCTTCTGTGAGTACACAGAGAGATCCAGTTCCCAATATAACCAGCAGAGAACTGAAACTTAAGGCAGCAAACAATCTAAGGTTAACTGTAAGAGCTGTGTAGTGTTTAGTGGAGTTGTTCAACACAATCGTCTCTTGCAGCATCAGTAGTTCCAGACTAGTGCTGCACCACTGTCATGTAAGTGGGAGAGGGGACAATTGTATCAATCTCCACTTCCCTCTGAAGCTTAGTCTGCATCATGAAAATATGTACCTGAGACTCACATGACCCTCAGGGACATATTTTCATGATATATAGTGGGCTTCATCAGGAAGGTTTTCCTCCTACCTTGCTTCCATACAGTCACTTCTACCCAGGTTTCCCTCCTACTTTGCTTCCACACAACCAAAAATTGGGAGGACACACAGCTCCCAAACCAAGTAGAACACAGTTTTAGATTGTGTGTGTGAATGACCTCACTGTATGTTTTGTTTGGAAAACCCTTTTAACATAAATAGTTAAAAATAGTAGCTCACATCCTGACTAATAAAGCAATGATGCAACGAGAGAAGCACCAGTGTAGCACCAGTGCTTCCAAAGGGTTCCAGAGTAGCACTGCACCATTGCTAGTATGTATGGGTGAGAATTTCAGTGATCTCCCCTTGCCTTGGAAGTCCTCTGTGTCACCTGTAAATATGTCCCTGGGGGCTGCATGATCCCCCCTGCGGGGACATATTTTGGTGGCACAGAATGCTTCTTGGGGAAGAAATAATCAAAATTTGCCCCCACTGCTGAGTCAGCTGTGGAGCTGAATTAGTTTAACTTTTCAGAAGCACTAGTGCTTCTTCCATTGCATCAGGGCTTTGTTAGTCAGGATGTCAGTCACTATGTGGTTTTTTTTCTCCTAGCTGTCTGTCTGTATTCATTTTAAAGAGTTGCCTCACAAGGAAAGGCCTCTATATTATTCTGCATGAAATTCAAAACAGATTCAAAGTGTCTCTGAACTGGTTACCAGACAACTTTTAGTCTATGGACCAGAAGTAAACAGAAGAGTTAGAAAATTCTGAAGAACCTGGACCAGAACTGAACCCAAATTTTTGGTGTTCAACTCCCTGACAGCTATGACTTCAGGAATGTTGGTATTTGACACAAATGCTTAAGAGATCTGGAGAAGGTAGAAAGAAAGGTTTGACTCATAAGTAGAGTAGATAAGAAAAAAGAGTGACGTCAATCCACATTTTTTCTTCATGTAGTAGATAAAGAAGCAAATGCAAATATGGAAAACACTTGTTACTGCATTTGAAGTATACTGTGCATTCAGAAGAAGATATCAAAATTTGCCCTAGCTGGTGAGTCAGCTGTGGAGCTACGTTAGTTTAACTTTTCAGAAGCACCAGTGCTTCTTCCATTGCACCAGGGCTTTGTTAGTCAGGATGTCAGCCACTATGCAGTCCCTCCCCACCCCCGCTACAGTTGTCTGTTTGTATTCATTTTACCATTATTCATATCACAGAAAGTCAGATCCAGTTGAAGTATATGTACATATGTACGTGTGTGTGTGTGTGTGTGTGTGTTCTGCTATGGGGCAGGGTCAGTACTTTTACTTTCCCTCCCCCACCCCTGTGCTTCTCTAATTATACAAATATAGTGCTAACTTATTTATTTTATTTTATAATGAACAGGCTGGCACATTCAGTCAACTTTTGATGGAAACACGTAGAACTGATTGCGCCTGAATTCAGTTATCTGTAGAAGGTCACATGTCTGGCCAAAACTGGGAGAGTGTGGGCACACAAGTTCACCATTCAAGTATGGCTAGACACCCTTTAAAATTCCTTGCCTAAACTTGAGTATTTGGCGAGCTGTGTGAATCATTTTTTAAAGATCACATAAGGTGTAACGTGAGAGGAGAGCTAGTCTTGTGGTAGCAAGTATGACTTGTACCCTTAGCTAAGCAGGGTCCGCCCTGGTTGCATATAAATGGGAGACTTGATGTGAGCACTGGTGTGAGCACTGTAAGATATTCCCCTTAGGGGATGGAGCTGCTCTTGGAAGAGCAGAAGGTTCCAAGTTCCCTTCCTGGCATCTCCAAGATAGGGCTGAGAGAGATTCTCTCAGGAGAGATTCCTGCCTGCAACCTTGGAGAAGCTGCTGCCAGGCTGTGAATGAAGACAATACTGAGCTAGATGGGCCTATGGTCTGACTCAGTATATGGCAGCTTCCTACGTTCCTATGTAAGTCAGGCAGACTGAAAGCCAGATTACTAAAAGAGACAGATTTAACCCTGGAGCATACAGAATGGAGGAAGTGACTACCAAGTGGTTGAGACAGCATAAAAGCAAGTGGAAGCCCTAATATACAAAGTCATTTTTTAAAAAGCTAAAAGCCAGCCTCAGAACAAAGGAAGCCCTAGCACTAACAATGGTCCCAAACAGAAAAGTCCCACAGAGTTATGCAGAAATGGCAATAGTCTGCTATAAATATGTCTTCAGTCATCACATACATTCCTGTCTAGCATATTGGAAAGAAGTAGAAAATGTGGTAAAGTTTGTAATTTTGCTAAAATGTGTTAAACAATAACAATATGCAACAATAACTGCAACACTATGTTTGCAGTGACAAAAAGACAGTTCCATACTTCAATCTCCTGTGGCATCATTTTATAAAGCTGAAAACAGCAAATATTACACTATACTTGTTTAATTTCCTGGATGCTAATCCAGAAGAGGACTTCCCAGCAAAGCTGGCTTTAGACATGTTTTCACCCAAAATGGAAGTTAGGAACATAAGAACATAAGTTCAAAATGATACAGCTGGAGCTCATGTTTAATGATACATAGAGATGGAGGCGGGGGGAAATGGTCTACTTCAGAATCTGCTGCCCAATGGCACTGTTTCTGGTCACTTCCGACTTTCCTGAGGACGGTGCCTGACATAAGGTCATTGCTCAGTTTCTTTCACGTGTTCGTCCAGGGGCCCTGTTGTGCAATATCATTAGTAATAGAGTTCCTATTACTAATTTATAGTATAGTATCTCATGTGGATGAGGAAACTGATGCAGTTCTCAATTAAAATTCACTTATGTCACTTTGAATTCAAACACTATGGTCTTCAGAGGAACCTTTAGTCCTCAGCTGCTCTCCTAAGACTTGTCACATAGTGAAGTTATTTGCAATGAGGGGGCTGTAATAAACCTGCTTGCCACTAGTCCACTGTGCCTGACCTGCTCTGACACGTCAATGTTCTCGGGAGAGGCAGGGAAGGTACAGAGTTCACAATTCTAGAAGGAGATGGCAAGTGAACTTGTTACAGGAGTAAACAAAGAACTTTATAATGGAGGAATTTTCACTAGTATGCACAGATACATGTACCTTCGGTTGATTCTCACTGCTACTTTGCCCCTAGTAGGATGCTTGTTATTTTTAATTTGAATTTTCTTTTGCCCTCATTATTCCCTTGGTGAAGCAGCCATATGAAACTGTCATATGGCTGAGCATGCCATGCTCAGACCAATTTTAATCTTGGCACACCCAAATATGATCCAAAGCAGTGGTGGGAGTGTCATGGCAATGTTTCCCATAGGCAAAATGTGGGTGAGTATGGGGTGGTTTTTTTTGTTTTTGTTATTAAGTTTTTTACAGCCCTATAATGAACCTGAGATTCTGGTTCTGATATTTCTTTCATTTGTCGAAAATATTCCTGTATTTTCAGTACATGGAAGTGTAAAGTTGGGGTAACCTGGTACCCCTAAATTTAGCTTGCAAGGCTTGGTTAAGCAGTCCCCAGGAGAAAAGACAGCCACAGATTTAATGGTCCAAATGGAGATATATTTTATTGATTATAATGAAGAGGCATGGCATTTAATAACACACATCAGTATTTTCACATTACATAGAACACACTAGATGGTTATGGTGTCTAGGCACTAAAATGTAATCTTCACTATATAACTAGAGTGGATTCTAGAATATGTTGTAAGTAGACTGGATTCTCTAATATGCATGTAATTGGCTGGGTAATGAATAACTAAGTAAGTTAACTAAGCAAGCAGCCAACACACTAGGTAATTGTATCTAAATTACTAACCAAGACTAAGTCATATTGAGAACAGAGGAAGAAAAAATAAAAAGAATAAGTAGTAGCCAGGGCCCAAGAATAATCAGTGTCAGAGAAAGGATCAGGGGGAATGTGGGGTGAGGTGAACCCTCAACCCAACACAGAAAGCAAGTGACCATCATAATTGTTAACTAAATCTTTGAATAAAGATTAATGATTGAAGCAAAGAAACAGTGACAAGGACTAGGTTTGAGCCCGAAATGTTTCGGAGGCCATTATAAAGACCTCCGAAATGTTTCGGTTCGGGGGGGGGGTGTTCAGCATTTTGGTGCCAGCGGGGGTGGTACTTTAAGGGCGGGGGAGAGTGTACTCACCCCTCTTGCTGCATTTCCCCCACCAGCGCTCCGTTATTTGTAAGCCCCTCAGGGCGGCAGCATTCCTCCCTGCCACCCTGTTTCCCTCATCGGCCAGAAGTGGCTGGAAGTAGCAACCGCGTGTGCACCCGTTGTGCACGGGCATGACAGATGGGCGCGCGCGCTCGCTACTTCAGGCCACTTCTGGCCGATGAGGGAAATGGGGCAGCAGGCAGGAAGGATAATGGAGCGCTGGTGGGGGAAATGCGGCGAGAGGGGTGAGTACACCCTCCCCTGCCCTTAAAGTACCACCCCTGATGGCGCCGAATACATTTCAGGCACATCCCTAACAAGGACTAGGTGCAAAACAGTGTCAGAGGAGAAGGGACAATAACAAGGATTAAGTGAAAAGCAAAGCCAGAGGCCAAGGAAATCTATCAGGTTAAAAAGGGCCAAAGAACCAGAGAAAAAGGAAGCTTTAATGGGGGGGGGGGGATGGAGCACATCCCTAGTTAGCTAAGGGGCAGGTTGAGGCTAGCTAGAGGAGTCCTACTTCTCCTAATCAAAGTTAATTCCTAATCAAGGTTAATTCCTATTAGAGATGGAGGAAGAAAGCAAACGGGCAAAGGTGGGGAGAAGCAACCAAGGCCGAAGAGTAATCGGTATTAGAGAAGAGACAAAGAAATAAAGAGCACTCAGTGTAGAGGGCGGGGGTTGAATCAGAGTAATTGAGCAGAAGCTTGGCAATTGACCAGAAAATACGACTAATCAATGAATTAAGCTACTAAGGCATTAACTCCTATGAAGATCAAACAAGTGAAGCAATGAGGGGAGAGAAAGAGAAAGAGAACGAGAAAGAGAGCTGAGGATACAACCAAGACACATGGAGCAGGAAAAGCAAGAGATGCAGCCAACTTGGCCAGTTACAATACTGGTTACAAGGGGAGACAGACCTGTTAGATGAACTAGGAAAGATTGGGGAGAAATGGAACTAGAGTGGCTGAATAGGAGTTGCTTAAAACTGAGAAAGACACGGGATCTGAATCCTTCCCAAGGTAATCCGGGATCTGAATCCTTCCCAACAGGGGCGTAGCTAGGGGAGAGGGGGCCCGTGTTCATCCCTTTCTCTGGCGGCCCCCCAGAGTGAGGGAGATAATGAAGAAAATAGGGAGGGATGGAGCTGGAGGGCCCTCAGGAGCTGGGGGCCCGTGTTCTTGGAACCCTTTCGCTCAATTATAGCTACGCCCCTGCTTCCCAAGGTGATCCGGCTGGAATCAACCTATGACTGGGCAGAAAAAGCCCCAAAGCCTCTAAACTGCCTCCTGGGGCAGCCCTTTGGATTGAGAATTCCCGAGTTGGCTCTCTTCCCAAAGGGACAAGGGCCATTTCCATTATTCTAGTAAAAGATAGATCTAAAAGCTACTAGGCTGGCTGCTCCTTAAACACTCACACTCGCATACATACATGCATACATACATCTTTAAGCATGCTTGGGATGGGAAGGGGAATTAAGAAAAATCAGTTACCTTTCCAGGTGAGATGTACTGAAGCCAGGTGCTCAGTAGAGCAAAAATGGGGTGCGCTGCCAACATCAGAGAGTGTGGGGCTTGGAAGTCCTTGTTTTAATAGGGTCCAAGTCATACTGCTCAGCACTATGTTCCTTGTGTCAGAGAATAGAAAGAATGGGATTACAAGTCACCAGACAGAAAACAGACTTATCCTGATGACAAAAGTACAAAATACTGGGGTTGGGCAGTTATCTTCTAAGAAAGGGTGATTGGTTATGCCCATCATAGTTAAAGGGCAATCCAGTAGGAAAACAGTGAGATCCAAGTATGGACAAAAAGAGCTTCCAGAAGATGCTAGAAAACATATACAGGAAAGGGAGATTTACAAAAGAGCCAGTCCCCATGGGGCAATAGAATGGATCCAAGAGGAAACTGGGCCATTTAGATACTTGAATGCAGGAATGTCAGAAATGTTGCACACTTGCTCTGAAGGGAAGTCTGAGGGAAGTCTCAGGGTGTTGGGAATGAACTGTGTGGTCAGCCTGATTTAATGATTAAAGAGTCTGTATTGGACTCTCCTGGAGCTTTTTCAGTCAGCTGGCTTTACTGCGAGTCTTTACTGAGAGTTCAGGGCATAACAGATTCTGATGCAAAAAGATTTTTTTTTTTACCCCAGACATAAATTGGGCTAGGTTCCAATATGGAGGAAAAAATCCGAAACATGTGTGAAGAGATTTCTGAAATATTGCATGGACTTTGGGGTAAATCTGGCCGATATGTGAACACATACCCACCCTCCCAAAGTAAAGTCGCCATCTGAAAAAGCTCCTGGGAGTAAAATGCATTTGCCATTGATATAACCGTGAAAGCCGGTTCTTGTCTGGGTGGTGCACGACGCCAAATAATACACACACAAACAGGGAAAAGCTTATGGGATGTTTACTGCTAGCAAGTAAGGCTTTCGGGGTGCACCCAAATCAAGAGCGAAGAACCCCAGTTACAGGTAAGAATTTATACACAGAGGGTAGCTTAGTCATCTATTATGGTGTAACAAAAGTCTTAGAAGGAATGTAAAGCCTATCAGTGCAGATCCACCTTTGTTTACATCAGAACGAAACACTTGACCATCCCTTAACTTGTATCAGTTTCCCAACATCCACCCTTTATAGCATATTCCATTTCCCTTCCCTTATCTTCCCTGCCCCTTCCCTTATCTTCCTAGAGGTGTCAGCGAGTTATATGGGCCCCTTGTCTAAGTTTCTCTCAGCAGCTGCAGCAGATTTACTCCTTAAGAGGTAAAGGCTACCTCCCTGGGCAGAGAGGGCTGGGGGAATTAATCCCTTAGTTTCCAGTGTGGAAGAGGCATAGAGAGTCAAGGGACTTCATATATAAATGGCTGTACTGTGGTTCCCTAGGCCTTAGTTTTAGGTTAGACTGCCCTCCCAATGTGGATGGTTTGCATGGGTATATCACCATGCTTTCCCCTTTTTAGGGCTTCCTAGGTTATTCCAAACTCCAGGGCTAAAACACTGCTTATTCCTGGACTATTTCCCCACAGACACATGCCAACCAGTAGGGGTGTAAACCAACCTGTGTATGTGTGTGTGTTGGGGTATGCCATCGAAACTGGGATCCAGATCCTTTAACAGAAGTTTGATTGTGTGTGTATAGATAAAATATTACTGTCCCAACAGCTTTTCAGTTATAAGTGCAAAGCAACGTGTTTTAGAATGGTTTATATTTGCAGTTAACAATAGGTTTGGAGACTGAAGTATACATGCAACAGAAAATAAGTGGCCTAGGACCAGTTCTTCCTGATTTCAGAAATCAGATTGTTATTGTGCCACTATATTTTCTGCCTATAACTATTTTACATTTCCTTTTTGCTGCTTTTTTAGTGCCTTGCAATAGCACAGGACCAAAGCACAACAGGGAGGTACAGACAGGCTCAGCTGTCAGAGATGAGGGGAGGGAAAATTATTCTCCAGTGCAAGAGAACTGCACAGCAAGTGAAGGTGGATTTATTGCTACACATGGAACCTGTGTGCTGCTTTTCAGCTTGTTCATTTTTATTTATGGCCGAGTTGCATCATTCTGTTTCTGATGGGGATTTAACCAAGAAAACAAGTCTTCTAACTTCTCTTATGGATAATACAGCTGAGATGCTGGCGTGTTGCACCAAATGATAAAGCGAATGAGAAGCTTTTGTATCCAGTGTGAGATCCGAGTTTCACAAACACACCCTTTCTCCTCTAGCTGAAACAGTTTCCTGCCAGGAACACAAATCCTGGGCAGGCTCTTCTGCAACAAAGCAGCTGCGGGAAGAGGAAATGCACTCATACGTTCTTCTGGGGCTACTAAAAAGGATGACTAAAAAGGAAAGGCAGTAGTCTAAACTGAGGAAAGAAGAATGGGCAGTGGAAATCACCAATGTGACCCTCTTTCAAACAGGGAGACAAATTAATTAAACAAATTTTTAAAAACAATGCAAAGCAAACATATTATAAGGTTTCTAGATTAGAGGCCAGGATTCCAGGCAGGTTGGAGCCCCCTTGATCGATGAGTTCTCCTTCTTCAAGAAATTATATGTCCTACCGCAGTTATTTTCTGCTCTCCCTCACTAGTTTTCTCTGCTATTTTGACATTTCCATAGTTTTTATGGCCATTCCCAAGTGCACCATGTTCCATTTCCCTATTGCCCGATGCTTCCTGTGGCCAACACACCCTCTTCCTCTTCTGTAATGCGGCAATCCTAGGCACGTATCAGAAATAAGTCGTCCTATTGAAAGCAACAGGACTTATTTCCAAGTAAGCAGGCAAAGGGTTGCTTTTGTGCTGCACATCATTTTTAATCAAAAGCGCTGAACTCAAATGTGCCTAAAAACCGCTCCTTGACCCGAACCCTGCCCCAACGGTCCTGGGCAAGCGGAGACAGGTTGTCGTAAATAGCGGCACTCTTCACAGCACACTCACAGACACGCTTTCGGGAAAGTTCAAGAGCTGAAGTGTGGCACTGAGGCAGATTATCGCGGCGGAGACCCGCCGCCTGGCTGCAATTAAGACTGGCTTGCCTGATAATATGCCCACCTCGTCATACTTCCCTCCCAAAGTCCCAGAACCTCCTTTCTCAACTGCTGCGACTTGTATGTTTACTACGAACCTTTCCCACACCCCGCTCCTGCCTTTCTGTTCGGCTCTTACTCCCTTTTCCCTGCCGCTGCTGTTCCCCTCCCTGCTGAGTCCACTTGTGTCGGGCCCTTTCTTTCGGTGGTTTTCGATCGTGTTCAGAGCGCGCGCCCGCGCGTGTCCCGTCGGCTTTGCCTTCCCCGGGGAGCCCAAGCGGCGTCCGAGCAGCCCGCCAGCCCGGCGGGGGTGCCGCTCGTGCCGCACTCGCCCTCTAGCGGGCGAAAGGCAGTGGCGTTGGCGGCTGGGCGTGACTTGGCTGCTTGCTTTCGGCTGCCTGCCTGCTTGCTCGCCTGCCTGCCTGCCTGCCTGCCGGGGGGACCGCGAGTCAGTGCGGGGACTAGAGAGAGGGAGAGAAGAGTTCCTGGCAAAGACGGCGCGGCGCGCTCGCCTAGGAGCCTGCGACGCTGGAGCTGCGCAACAGGGAGCGGACTGCCTGGAGGAGTTGCCTGACCGCGGGGACTACTGTGCGCGCCAAGAGGCAAGGCAGCAGCTCTTGGAGGAGTCTTCTCGGGCCAAGGCGGTCGCCGTCGAGAAGGGGCCACGGAGGGGGGCTGAGGCGCCCACTCTAGCCTTCCCCCAGTACCTGGGAAGGCCGGAGGAGGGGTCTTTCTCCAGACGGAGGAAATATGGGGAAAGTTGAAAGTTGCCTCCTGACTTTGGCTGGACTTTGGCTGGCAGCGAGAGCGGAGACGTTCACAGGTAAGAAGACACCCGCGAGCCTTTTCTCGCCCCCGCCGGGCTATTTCCCTTGGGGAGTGATGGTGTGTGTTAAAGGTTAAGACTGGGCAGTAACGGGACGCGCTGCCACTGGGGTGGGGGAGTTGCTGTTTCCCCCACCCCTGCGGGCGTGCCGCGACCCTTGAAGCTGCTGCGTGTAGGGAGAGAGGGCTGCGGGAGAGAAGGGAAGTTCCAGGCGCGGCGGAGGGAGCCCCTTAGCTGGGCTGCTCGGCGCAACAACTGCCCAGACGGGGAGAGGGGCTTGAGCAGAGGCTCGCACTGCTCGGGCGGCCTCGGGACCGGCGAAGAAAAGCCTCCCAAGAAGAGCTCAGTCTTCTGTCTGGAGGGGACTTACCTTTGCCTCCAACCCCCAGAAACTTTCTGCAAGTTGACTGCTGGCCAACAGCAGTCTGGGGGCAGCAGCAGCAGCATCGGGCATCAGCAGCAGCGCCCTTTCGAGTTTCTCCTCTTTGCAGCCAGTGACGCGCCGTCTAGGCAGGGCTGCTGCTGGCACGAGGACTCGCGGCTCCTGCAAGCTCTGCCGAGCCGAGATCTCGCAAGAGGCGGCGAGGCTGGTACTAAAGTACACACTCTTGTTGCTGAGTGCCCAGAGAAGTTGCATGAAAGAACCCTGGCTAGAAGAATGCCTGGCACACACGGCTCCCTCCTCCTCCTTTTGTGGCCATCAAAGTTGTCACTGGGCGACTGTGAAGTCCTTTGAAAGTTGTGATGTGATTGCAGTTGTTCCCGTGGCCAGATGCAAAGGGGGACAGGATTCCTCAGCTCCTGTGCCTTTCAGACTTGTGTAGAAGGAGCCTTGTACTCTGGGACAAATGGGAGACAGCGTCTGTGCTTGGATGCCTTCACTTCTCTCATGCCAGGCTTTAACATCTGCCAACTAGTGACAGGGGTGACCATCAAGGCATAACTTCTTAATTATACCTGGCGGGCTTTTGCTTCAGCATCCTCACTGCTGCCATTTCCTCACCCCCGCCCTTCTGGATCTTCTCCAGTATGTAGCACAAACCTACATGCTTTAATAGTGTGTGTGTGTGTATATATATATATATCACTGAGGCGCAAACCCCTAATTTTGGTCTGTAGCAGGGTTGCGAAACCGTTAGTTGCACATAGTTGGAAGGAATGAGTAACTTCAATTCCTCCTGGTTTTGTTTTTCACATGAAGCTTGAACTGTAAAAACTTATGACCGAAATTGAAGACATCTGGGCTCCATGTTCTACGTGCTTTGATCAGAAGTAGGACTCTGGTTGCCTGGGCTGAAGAGTACTTGGTGTTTTGTGCATTAAGCAGTGCTTGTGTGCAGCACCCTTGTGCAAACTACGTTTTAGGCCTGAAGAACTCCACTCCTACTGATTTTCTTGTGTAAACACATTTTGGTTTACTGGTATGTTCTAGGGACGCTCTGTGTATGAAAGCAGGCTGTGTTTTCTCAAACTCCTTTTCCACATTTGCCCATAAGTCAGAAGGTTCATTAAGGGAGAGACGTTCCAGTGAAATATAGCACTGAAAAATAAAATACAACCCTTCTCGTATCCCGTCTCTGGTTTCAATGAGTCTATATTGAGCTGTGAATTATGAAACTTTACTCTCAGTGTTTTTACTGAAAGCCTTTGAGTCTATACTTCAGTGAGCTTTCACTTTATTAGGATCAAGTCATACTTCAGAATTGGCTAAATAGCTTGAATGACATTTTGTCAAAAGTGCTGAGAAATAGTGCTATCTGTTGAAGAGCATGTACAGGAGAAGTCATATTTGTGTTAGAACCAGACTGTGACATTATTGCATGCTTGCTTAAAAACTGTCCTCCATCAGTGCCACTGGTGTAGTTTTGGGGTGTGGCATTCACTTGAAGATAGTTGTTTGCACAGTGTCTAGTTAAATTGGATGTATACTCTTTTGAAGTATGTCTGTAGATATATTAAAAGCTATATTGTTATAGCTAATACAGTGAACCAATTTCTGTTCAGAATGGGAGGTGCTACATACAGCAATGGTGATTGGATTTCATGGAGCAGAGAATATGGACAATTGCATAAGTTATTGATAGATGTAAAGATAACACAAATGAAATATTTTGTATTGTCCTCTAATACTTATTTAAAATAAAAGTGCGTGGTCATACTGTATTCTGAAAATGTATGGAGGTAATTAGGAACATAGGAAAATCGTTGCACTTTAGGGTAAAGTCACAATATTGTTAAAAATTCTTGATGAAATTAACTTCAGGTTTCTACCTACCTATGTCACACTAAAATTGTAATCAACTCAGTTTATTTTGCAGCTGAGTAGGGAACTTTTGTGCATATCTGCATCTTTATGGGTTTTTTTAACCTTACCTGAAACTTTATCAGAAGTTTTTCAATATTAGTACAGTAGTTATCTTTCAGTACTCATTAGAGAATCTTCCTTATGAAGTAATCAAGAAAAAGCAGGAATAAAAAAAATCATAAGATGTTCTTTCTGCTGTTTTGAAGTTTCTGTTGTTGCAAGTTTTCAAGGAATCTTTTTTGGAAATGACCTTAACAGTTCAACAGAACGTATTGCGGTTTTCTTAACTAACAATTTTTAGATTTCTGAATTTATTTATTTGAAATATAAATTTTCTTCCAAGATTGAAGGTGATAAAATAGCAATGACAATTTAATGACTAAAAACAAAGCAGTGGTGTCTTGAAGTGGCATCAAACAGTGTGATTCTTGTCCAAGGTAATGTCATTTTATAGAAATGTTTTGAGATTCGTAGACCTTCATCCTAAATGCCCAAAAGTCAATCCCTGTTTACCATGGAACTTCTAAGAAAGTGTGATTGACCCTCAGCATGGTTACTAGGCCCAGCTTTTTATATTATAGATTTGATTTGGACATTTTTATTTAATTGTTACAACTATAATGAAATATGATTATAGAAAAAGCGCAATGATACTGGAAGAAATGATGATGTTTTTTCTAGGGCAGTGTTTTTAGTTTTATTTCTTTGGTAGATTATCCATGCCATAGAAAACAAACTACAAATGATTTGTTCGCATAGAAGTAACCTGCAAAACTGAAGTGACAATATAATCCTAAATGTTAGGTTTTTATAACATGAACGGTGTAGATGTGATGTGTTCTGTCAAATATCAGCTACAATGGAAAACAAATAAAGGTATATGGAATTTGAAAATACGTGTTTTTATAAAAGCCTCATTTTTCTGATAGACTTTCTCCAAACATCCTTCAGAAAATTGTCACTTTTTGTTTAAAATGTGAACGTCCAAGAGAGGCCTATTTTTAAGGCTGTATGGCTATTTCATGTTGTACAAAGCGGCAGAAAACTTGCATGCCATCTAATACTGCAATCCTGAAATCACTTACTCTCACTTTAGGATTTCATATCTAATATTAACTCTGTGAAATCCTCATGAAGCTTTGCTGTGTGTGCTGGCACAGTATCTAGACTTCACGATTTTATATCCATTGGCTGACATCCTGACTTACGAAGTGCGGGTGTAATGGGAAAAGCATTGGTGCTTCCGAAAAGTTCAACTAACTCAGCTCCACTGTAGGCTCAGTATTGGAGGCAAATCTGATGACCTCCCTTTCCCCGGGAAGCACTCTGTGCCACCTGAAAATATGTCTCTGAGAGTTGCGCAACCTCAGGGAATACTTTCGAGTGACACAGACTGTTTTTGGAGGAAGGGAAGGTCATTGGAAACCACCCCCCCACACACACACAAGCACTGGTCCAGCATTAGTCTGGAACTCTTCAGAATTACTAGTGCAACTCCAGTGCTTCTTCTATTGTACTGGTGCTTTCTTTGTTAGGATGTCAGCCACTGTCAATCATCTATTTTGGGCTTCTTGTACCTAGTTATATCACTGCAAGAGAGTGTGTGAAATAAAGTTACTGGAAAAAAAGTTCTTTCTTTTTGTAGAATAACATACTGAATTCAGTAAAACGTTATTCATGACTAACCTGTCTTATTGATTTCATGGACTAATGACACTAACTAGACTGGATTTTTTCCACTGTATTTGACAGCCTAGTGGAATCACTTGTACTACTTTCTTATGATGTTTGTCCATTTGCTCACTCTATTTCATTTTTAGGGGCAGGAAGGTACATTAACAAGGAAATCTATTCAGTTTCAAAATGTCTATAAAGGCAAAAGTTAGTTAATTTTAAAAGTGTCATGATAAAAGCATTTAAAAGTTATAGTGCTGGTGCTAATATACATTGCACATCGGGGTCTGTGGGACAACATCATGTATATGTATCTATATACATGCCAGAACAAACCTGTGGTTCTTAAACAAGTTCTTTTCATCTACCTTTTAATTTGTAAACTGATGAAGTGCTGTGTATTAAAATTCTAAAGGCTAACTTGTGGCTCTGTGTCAAGTTAAAATGAGCTTCAGTCCATTCTGTAATTGAGAACGTTTTATTAGGAACACAGTTTCAGATAAGGGAAAGGCATGCTTAAAAGCAGGTTTGCAAGCCATATGCAAATGGTCATTTTCTAAACTGCATAGGGGCTAATCACCACCAATAGTGACATCTGGCCCAAGCCCTTAGTGTGCTGGTCTCACTCCTAAGTGTGCTGGACGTGTATGTGTTGGATGTCACATTTGCATAGGAGTCTTCACACCTAGAGCCCCAAACACCTAGGCAAAATCTGTACACCACAAACCTGGACTATACATATTTCACAGTTTGTGCCTGAATGCATTAGACCCTGTGCATGCAGGCCCTTGTAGAAATGTGATTCCAGTGTGCTCTATCAGGTGCTCTAGCCGGGGAGGGTGGGGCAAGTATGCTGAACAAGTGGGCCAGCTGGTGCAGTCTCAGTTCTCTCTGCTGTCCTATGGAGAAAATGACTGTCTGCATAGGACACTATGTTTATATACATGATAATCATTTAATTATCATGTGTATCATGACTCGCAGCTCACCCTATGAAGTGACTCCATTGAAAAGCACTGATCTGAGTTTATGTGAATGTTCTGTTTATGGAGTTAGATATGTGATGACCCATTCATATATGTAATTCTTCAAGGAGTGGACACACCTGTGTGTCCCTGCTCTTAGTTTGCTTTGAGTATCTGGCAAAGTAGCCTGCTGCTTAGGAACCTTTGTGCCATGGTCAGCTGGTTAGGTTCCAACCCAAAGATGCCTGTAGGTGGCATGGTACAGATGACATGAGGGACTGTGCATGTGCACTTCCATAAGAGGTGACTGATGCCCTCAGCTTTGACAGAGCCAGCCATGTGTTAGGGGATGGGAGCCTCAGTTTAAATTCCCACCCCTTCCTAAATGAGTGATGGAAGCAGTCAAATTGCCAAACATCTGATCACCATGGTTTGGGTCTAGCTATGGGGATGGCTCACACAGCCCCAAATGCAGCAATATAGGGGTGGGAATTGCATGTGCAGCAGTCTACTGTTTCTTCATACTTTGCCTGTTTCTTGGCTGTCTCTGTTCTTGTATGATGATTTTAGTGCTGAAACCATATCAGACTTGTCTTGTGTTACTTATTAAAAAATTAAAGTTTTCTGTTCAGTCACTGATTAAAATGGCACTGTTATTATGATATACAGAAGAGAAAAGTATACCCTACAGAGTATTACAAGGATATAATTACACTGAAGAACTCCTATAATGTATCTTTGGTCTCACAGTTTAGTTATCAGACTCTGCAAGAAAAATTACAGTGCCTTGAAATAACCAAACAAAATATATAGTTTTTTAAAAGAAGTGTTTAATGCTGATGTAATTGACTGGATTGACAATTGCAGAGGCTGAAATGGCAGTCTAGCCACAGAACATAGAGTGCAAACTTGTCTACTCCACCTCATAGAGTAATGTAACTCTCAATGGCAGACAGAGGGAACAGTGAATAACCATTCACCTATATTCTTTGGCTGAGAAAGTCTCCCCACTCCTCTTTGAAACTGAACTGAGGTAAATTACAAACTAAGCTGACTTCCTATAAAAGCAGGCTCTGTGGTTTCCTCCAATTCCGCTGCATTTGATGGCAGTCATGACACAGATTGGATATGGTCCCATCTATCAGCACAGCTCTGTGGTTTCCTTTAGAGGATTATTCTGTAGTTAGTAGCAGACATGAGGACAATTATTCAAAGTAGTCCCACCTTTATAATAAATCCTTGAAAACGTGCCCGTGGGGATTTGTCCCAGCACCCAGCGGACTGGCTGGGCAGCAGGAGCTCACATGCAGCAGGAGGCCGTTGAGCTGCTGCCGGGGGAAATGGCGGCAGCCGTGGTGAGGCGGTGGTGTCCTGCGCGCCCACTGGGGTCAGGAGGCGGCTAGGCTGCCAGGAAGAGGAGGCGGCAGCTGGAGGGGATGAAGAAACCGGCAGGAGGCAGGAAAAACCATGGGCGGGGTGGGGGGAGAAGTGGGCCAAGCGGGTGTCAGAGATGCCTGTCGGAAGGCAGAGTCAGTGAGAAGGGGCTGAAGGGGGGAGAATAGAACTAGGGGTGCAGACACTATGCGCCTGGTCAGCTAGCTGAAACTACAAGGACAAGCTATGCACTTTCTAACTTGTCATTTTAATTTCCGTGGGACTACTTTGAGTAATTGTCCTCATGTCAACTACTGTGGTTAGTGATTAGCACACATTGCAACCATTAAAAAAAGCAGCCCAGGATCCAAAGAACTGTCCATATACAACTGATGCCCATATACCTAGGAATCCTTCTCTCATTTTTTTAAAAAAGTACTTTGCCATGTGGCATTGGGTACTAATTGAGAACCTTGATGTTTGACTTCAGCTTTTTAACCAGTAGCCCCAATGCCAAATGTCAACATATTTTTAATAGCAGAGAGGAGTTCTCAAAAGCAGTGTGTGATAGGAGATGGAGATTTACTGTTCGAACAAGAAAAAAGTTAAACAAGCTCTTGGACATTTGATCTAATCCAGCAGTTTTCTTACGTTCTTATGACTAAAGTATATCCTTTGGCTGCTATGTATTTAAATTTAATTTACAAGTTGTATTGTCTTGGATAATGATGATAGTTACAACAGTAGGCTTGCAACCTAAGTAGTACATGATTCCAAGCAAACAATTTTTAATTATTTTTTGGATGAATGGATGAATGAAAAAAATAAAATAATTGGAAAGGCATTGTTCTACAACTTTTCAGTGTGTCCTATTTGATTCATTGGTAGTTTCTTTGTTTATGCATCTTATTTAGTACATAGAGTTTCCTTTTATTCTTCCTGATAGTTTGTACTTCCAGATAAAAATTCTGTTGTCTTCAGTTTGTTCTGACTCGCGCAGTCAGTAGTATTTTGGTTTTGATTTCAAAGATATGATGTCATTGAGACAGAGAGGTTTGTTTGCTGTGATCTACTGCTGATCACTAGGTGTAGCTGCATCTCTAAATCCATGGTCCTAAATCAGAATGGTATGCTATAGGATTGCATGATAGGTTTATTGAACTTGGCACATTTTGAGCGTGAAACATGAAAAAGTATTTAAGGCATTTGGAGAGATTTGAAAGCTTGATGTAATATAAGTAGTGTACCTTTCTGGAGGAAAATAAACCACTAAAAGGACATGAACTATGCATGTCTGTGTAATAGTATATTTGCTTGCTACTCTATTTATATTTTTAGTCTAGTACTTTGGTGGTGGTCCTAACAGAAGAATAGGTACTTAAACTAATTTTTCATATTTGCTGATGAAGTACTCTGACATTACACTGCTTATAGCTTACAATGTTTGTTCAGATAAGTGGAGAAAAATTGATTATAACTTTTGAGTATAATACTGGCAAAATATACTTCATGAAAAATCCTTCTTTACAAAGGCAGAGGAAAAATTGAATTCCAAATTATCGTTAGATCATTTATGGGCCAGATTTTAAGTCTGGGAACCACATGCGTCTAGTTGTGCACCACCAGAGAGAAACTTTAGACTTGAGTTTCTCCAACAGCAGTGCATTCGCGTGCACGCTCTCTCTGTGCTGAATACTGTAGTAAACTCTTTTTCAAGTGGAGGGGAGTTTCCAAAGGCAGTTTGTGGTATAATAGGTTGCTAGCTACTACAAGGGGTGGGGAGTCAGGAATTCAGCTGGGTACTTCCAGGCCATGCAGTGCATCTAAAGTACATCATTTGAACTCAGCTGAAATGTTATAGGAGTTGTAGTTACTATTAAATATGCTAGGAATTGCATTATTCAGTCCTGGCACTGTGCTCCAAATTTGATGGAAGAGACATATATATTTTGTTTGAGTCAAAGAATTTAGTAACAATGTAGGACCAAAAGTCTATTTGGATTAGCTAGCCAGGATATGGTACAAAAAGTACCCTTTTCATTACACCCATAGTAGCCCTGTGTTGTCACCTTAAGTGGCGTAGTGGGGAAATGCTTGACTAACAAGCAGAAGTTTGCCAGTTTGATTCACTGCTGTTATTATATTGGGCAGCAGCGATATAGGAAGATGCTGAAATGCATCATCTCATACTGCACGGGAGAAGGCAATGGTAAACCCCTCCTGTATTCTACCACAGACAACCACAGGGCTCTGTGGGCGCCAGGAGTTGAAATCAAGTTGCTGCCACCTCTACCTTTACCTTTAGCCCTGTGTCAGTTAAGAAATGATGTGGTGGACTGGTTCCTGCACAATGAGTAACAGGGAGTTTCAAAGGCTGATTTTATAATTACAGTGATAGTAGGTAGAGTACAATTTTAAGGGCTTCGGGGAAAGAGATTTAGAGTAGTCCCAAGAAATTGACAAGCAGCCTTCCCCCCTTACTGTATAAGTAGATTTATAATATTCTTGTAATCGGAGAGGGACAGGAATAGGAGGTCTGAGCAGTCTGCTTACTGGGCACAGCAGTGGTGAAATAACAGTATTCTGTACATGTCTAAAATATTTCCAATAAATAGAGAATCGGTAATTTAAAAGAGGAGAAAGAAAGAATTGTCCCACCACAAAACACAGAACTAAACTATGAGATTCATACGGTTACATGCTCTCTAACCCAAGCAGAGAGATGTTCTAGGGACAGTGCTGTTAGATGAGGGCTGCTTTTAGGGGGGTGGGGGAGGGAGAGAGAGAATTAGCACACTACAGACTTACTGTGTTTTTGTAATAATGGGTTTATTTACAAATGTGTAAGGCAGATTACATAAGGAGACAAACAGCATGTGTGTTTCTGCTAGGCACCGTATCGTCTGCCTCAAATCAAATCAGATCAGAACAATTTCCCACACCTGCAAGACACGTTCAGTTTTCTGCTCTTTCTTTCCCAAATCTCTCACACACCTTGTATCAGCCATTTCCTTTTGCTGGGAGGGACATGGGGTGTTACTTACTCCAAGGTCTGATGGCTAACACTCAAGAGATCTTTCCAGATGTTTCCCAACCATTAACTCCATTAAAGAAACAGCATCTAGGTAACTGAGCTATTAGCCAGTAATCTGCCTTACAAAAGGAGAAATACCAGCACCTCTTAGAACAGTAGATTGTCACAGTGTACTGTGATGATTGATTGCATAGATGTCTTAGAAAGGACTAAATACAGTGATGACAGATAGGCCTTTTCAGAGACTTCTAACCATGAAATACAGCCTGCGCTCAGACCACATGCCTCTCCCTATTAGATGCTATTGACAAATAAGGGGTGGATATTGCCATCCTTCTGTTTGTGAAAGCTTAAATAACTGGTCTCTAGAATAGTTAGCCATTGGCTGACACAGCATGGGAGTTGCTGTGTCATAACAGACACAGCTAGGTGCTTGAGAAAGGAAGAAACTGCTCTGCTTCCATTGGATGATGAGAGCATTGAATTTTAAAGAATATGCTAGATACCATAGTTAACCATGGTCTTAGCTGGGAAAAACAATGGAACTAGTGAAGTCTTTCATATGTATGTTTACATACATATGAATGTAATGTATGGACTGGGGGTGGGAGGCACTGCTTTGCAGGGGTTGCGCTCCTACCTCATGGTCAGATTCAAGATGGAGTCTCTTGGAGACTGTTGTTCTTCAAAATTTGAACTTTTCTATGGTGTCCCTCAGGGCTCCATATTGTCTCTGATGTTGTTTAACATCTATATGAAACTGCTGGGAGAGATCATCAGGAAATTTGGTGCAGGGTGTTATCAATATACTGATGACACCCAAATCTGTTTCTCCATGTCAGCAAGCATCATTGGGAGAAGTCATTACCTCCCTAAATGACTCTCTGGAGGCAGTAATGGGCTGGATGAGGGATAACAAACAGAGGATAAATCCAGATAAGATGGAGGTACTTATTGTGAGGGGTCGGAACTTGGGAGAGGATTTTGATCTGCTGGATCTGGATGTGACACTCCCCCGGAAGGAATAGGTACGCAGTCTGGGGGTGCTTCTGGATCTGAACCTCTCCCTAGTGTCCAGATTGAGGCAGTGGCCAGAGGTGCTTTTTGTCAGCTTTGGCTGATACACCAGCTGCGTCTGTTTCTTGAGATGAATGACCTCAAAATGGTAGTACATATGCTGGTAACCTCTAGGCTGGATTGCTGCAATACACTCTATGTGGGGCTGCCTTTGTACGTAGTCCGGAAACTGCAGTTGATCCAGAATGTGGCAGCCAGGTTGATGTCTGGGTCATCTTGGAGAGACCATATTACTCCTGTGTTGAAAGAACTACACTGGCTGCCAATACGTTTCCGGGCAGAATACAAGGTGCTGGTTATTTACCTATAAAACCCTAAACAACTTAGGCCCTGGGTATTTAAGAGAATGTCATCTTCGCCATGAGCCCCACCACCTCTTAAGATCCTCTGGAGAGGTTCACCTATGGCTGCCACCAACTTGTTTGGTAGCTACTCGGGAATGGGCCTCCTCAGTTGCTGCCCCTGGACTTTGGAATGCGCTGTCCTTTGAAATAAGAGCCTCCCCATCTCTGGCAACATTTATTCACTCAGGCTCTTAATTAGATTTGTAGTTTTAAAATTTTTAATACTGGGTTTTAAATGTTTTAAATGTTTTAAACGGTTTTAATTTTTAATTTTGATGTTTTAAATTATTTTCATTGTAAACCGCCCAGAGATGCAAGTTTGGGGCAGTACAGAAATTTTAAAAATAAATAATATTTATCTATCATATTTCCATACTGCCTGATATAGACATCTCTAGGTGGTGTACAAAGTTAAAAATATAGCAAAATGTAAAACCATAAAAAAATTTAAAATTCACAAAACATTAAAAACTATCTCAAAAGATAAACACGTATTAAATAATTTAAAATTTCAGTTAAAAGCCTGGAAAAATAGATACGTCTTGAGGGTCTTCCTAAAAGCAAAGAAAGAAGGCTTGGTGGGGATATATAACATGTAGTAGAATCTTGTATATACATTGAATTAGTGACACTTTGAATACTCATCACGACCTCTTATTCACTGCTATAATGTGATTGGGATTAAGTGTAATTTTCTCTGGCAATTCATATACACTTTTAATAAAGCTGTTGAATACTTGATTCCTGCTTGCTGTCAGGTTCTGAGTAGCTCATGGAAGGCTTTTATTTTTTCAATTGTTTATTTTATGAGTGCTGCTTTGCTGTATTTCTTGATGGTCTTTATTGTCAAATTTTGCAAAAGTTTACTATTCGGTGTCTTTTCGGTATGTTGCTATGTGGTCAGCATTTATGTTTCCTGCAGTTTGCCTTCTTTGTGTAGAGGGAGCAGATGGAGGACAAGGTAAACATGCTCTGCATTTAATGACATCTGTAATTTCAGGACATATTGTTAAGAGAGACAGAGAGAAGTGAGGTGGGGAGTGAAGCACATCAGAAAAGTAATGTTCACTAGCAATTCTGAAAAGGCCTTACTCCTGTTTCTGTCCCTTCTGCCACCTCCTTAACATCTATGAAAGCAGTGCTAGATGTGTACGAAATAGGTCTTGTGGGCTGAGCTGTTTTAAAGTAACATGTTAGTCTGCGTTAGGGATGTGCAGGAAGCATTTCATTGAGTATAATTTGAGTCACTGAAATGCTTTGAGCTGACCTATCCTAATTGTTTTGGTGGTAGCGTGGCAAGCGGGTGCTTTGAAAAGAGGGAGACATATCTTTCCTGCTCCTCCGTCACTCCTGTGCCACCCCCTGTTGCCCCCTTTGGCTCATGCACCATATAGGTGCTGATTCTGCCCACGGGCTGCTGGGAACAGGGTAGTTCCCTGTTCCCAAGCAGGAAGCAGCCATGGGTGTTTTCACTTTTTCAGAACAGGCAGCGTGGCTGTTTGATACGGACAGTGCCATGGGGGTGTGGGGAGTGGAGGAGCAACGGTAAGGCAGGTAAGCCTTTCTCCTTTTTAAAGCACCTGCTTTCCCCTACCCCGATGTATGAAACACTTCATGCACATCCCTTGTCTGTGTGCAGTTGTGGATATTGTAGTTCTGTCCACCCCCACCCCCCAATTTGTTTATTTAGTGTGTGATGTGAAAAAATGGACAAGGAATATGGTTGGGTTCAATTATGCAGAGAGACTGTTGCTGTGATGATTTACCAATTAATTGTGTCAGAAGTGTGCTCTCTCTCTCTCTCTGGGGCATAGGAAGCTCGCCATCAGCCAGGAGGTAAGGTGCATCTGGCAGAGAAGGGAACTCTCAGCCAGGCTGGAACAAAGCACTGACTGGAGAGAATCAGGAGCAAGGCTGAGCAGCCCCATACCCAGTCACACCCCCTGCATATGATGATACAGGGGGTGTGGCCACTGCTTGGAAGAGGGGCTGCTTGGCTCTTCTCCTGATTTATTTATTTATTTATTTATTTATTAGATTTCTATACCACCCTTCCAAAAATGGCTCAGGACGGTTTACACAGAGAAATAATAAATCAATAAGATGGATCCCTGTCCCCAAAGGGCTCACAATCTAAAAAGAAACATTAGATAGACACCAGCAACAGTCACTGGAGGTACTGTGCTGGGGGTGGATAGGGCCGGTTACTCTCCCCCTGCTAAATAAAGAGATTCACCACGGTAAAAGGTGCCTCTTTGCCCAGTTAGCAGGGGATGCTCCCCAGCCAGCGCTTTCACCTGCTGGACAGGAAAAGGGTGTAGCTTGCACTTCCAGCTGTTGAGCACTTCGTTTTCTGGCTGAGAGAGGGGCAAGGGGGAACCTTGCAGTCCCCCAGACTGTGGCAGCCCAGGGATGCTCATCCCCCCTTCATTGTCCCTATGCTCCTGCATGCACAATGTCTTTCTGTATGTCAGCAATATTGCTTAATTGGAGTTGTCCTCTGACTTTTTCTAAAAATGAATTGTAGAATCCCTTGCTTAAAACTGTGGGCTGAGATTCTACAGAATTGACAATCTTATTGAGAAGAAGGCAAAATTACATAATGGTGGGGATTAATTGGCAGCTACTCTGTTCCGATGAACAGAGGCATATCTAGGGAAAATAGCGCCTAGGGCAATTACTGAAATTGTGCCCCTGTCCAAACATCTGACACCCATCTTTCAGATAACTTTACCATAATATCAGCTCAAAAATACAAGTTCAGACACTTTAAAGAGAAACAGGTTGTAAGCAACACACGCATGCATACACACATACAACCACACATGTGGCACATATGTGTCAGTTGCCTTCCCAAGGATATGCAGCACATCCATGGCAAGGAAACTTGAGCAAATCTACTTGAGATGCACAGGCAATAAAAATCAAGTGCAACTCAGCTAAATTGAAGGGAATAATTTGCAGAACATTAACCACTTATTTCAAAAGACAAGCCATTTCTCAGTATGGTAAGACTGCACAATACAGGGATGGCATTACATTGCAAATGCAACATTTCTGGGTGTGAATTCTTACAACAGTTTTTGTTTAAAGCAGCACACAAGTTAAAGGCAGGTTAGTTCAGCCCTGTTCCTTATGAGAGAGTCTTAGTTCAGCTTTGTTCCTTATGAGAGAGGCTCAGTTTGGCAGATGTTATTGTGTGAGGACATAGTATGAAATATGAAAGTGGATGAATAAGAAGTCTCCAATTGAAGGAGAATTTTGTGCATGAGGTCTAAATTCTAAATGAATGAGGTCAACTATTGTTCCTAGCTTCTTGACAAATGAAAGGCTTACCTGTTAGCATGCTGGAGCATGTAACTATGTAGAGCCATAGCCTTCCAAATAAGCTAGGGCTGCCATATTTGGAGGAAGAGATTAAAAGAACTGCATAGAGAAGCAGTGATTTTCTCAGAACCCACATAAACTTCTATAATCTTCTCATCAAGCATTTAAGTGTATTTTACTGTCTCTGCATTGTTTGCATTGGAAATATTGAATCAAACCCTTTAAAGTAAACCTTTTTATCAACTTATACCATCTTTCTTAAACAGAAAAGTGGCTGCTTGCAGCCTCCTGGCCAGGGGTCTTCTTGTGTGTTGCTGAGGAGCATGGCAATACATGACCACAAAACCCAGGTTAGCAGAGTACTCGCTCCGCTAACCTGGGCTAAGGGGAGGGGTAAGCGGGTGACCCGCTTTGGAGAAACCGGGCTCGCCTGTGAGCCCAGTGGTTCCCACGATCCGTGGACAGCAGGCTAAGCTCCCTTAGCCTGCTTTCCACTGATCATGAGAATCACCTCCTTATGTGAAAATGTTAGGGTTACGGATGAGTTTATGCATGTTAAAAGAAAGTTGAATGCAATATAAAATCCATTTCAAACATCTTGAAAGAATGGTTATATTTCTTGTTTTATAAAAATCCCAGTATGTATTCTTATTAATACACAACAAACAAGATGTACAGGATGGTATACAAGTGGGAACTCACCTGGAATTTCAGTGGAAAAGCAGGAAGGGAGAGCAAATGAATATTCTTGTTTCTTTTGTTGTGTGTGTGATGGGATTGGATGTAGAGGAAACCTCATTGGATCTCTTTCTCGTTTTACATGGTCTTTCTCAAATGAAAGGAAAGCTGAGCTGTCCATTCATGCTTGAAGTGACTTACATAAGAACATAAGAAAGGCCCTCCTGGGTCAGGCCCAAGTCCTATCTAGTCCAGCAGCCTGTTTCACACAGTGGCCCACCAGATGTCTCTGAGAAGCCCACAGGCAAGAAGTTAGGGCATGCCCTCTCTCTTGCTGTTGCTCCCCTGCAGTTGGTATTTAGAGGCATCTTGCCTCTGAGACTGGAAGTAACCTATAGCCATCAGAGTAGTAGCCACTGATAGTCCTGTCTTCCATGAGCCCCCTTTTAAAGCCATTCAAGCTACTGGCCATCACCATATCCCATGGCAGAGAATTCCATAGATTAATTATGCTCTGTGTGAAAAAGTCATTCCTTTTGTTGGTCCTGAATTTCCTGGCTTTCACTTTCATGGGATTACCCCTGGTTCTAGGGTTGTGAGAGAGGGAGAAAAATTCATCTCTGTCCACTCTTTCTACTCCATGCATAATTCTCTACTGCATGCTTAATTCTATACACCTCTGTCATGTCTCTCCATAGTCAACTCTTTTCCAAACAAAAAAAGCCCCAGATGCTGCAGCCTTGCCTCATAAAGAAGGTTCTCCAGGCCCCTGATCATCTTGGTTGTCCTTGTCTGCACCGTTTCCAGTTCTAAAATGTCCTCATTAAGATACAGTGACTAGAACTGTACTCAGTACAATAAAAGCATTATAATATTAGCATTTTTATTTTCAACCCCCTTCCAAATTATCCCTAGCATGGAATTTGCCTTTTTCATAGCTGCTGCACACTGACTTGACACTTTCAACGAACTGTACTCCACGACCCTAAGATCTCTCTCACTGACAGCTCAGACCCCATCAGTGTATATGTGAAGTTGGGTCCCCCTCCAATATGCATCATTTTACACTTGTTTACATTGAACCTCATTTGCCATTTGTTGCCCATTCCCCCAGTTTGGAGAGATCCCTTTTGGAGCTCCACACAATCTGTTTTGGATTTCACTATCCTAAATAGAGGGTTTCATTTAGTTTCATCTGCAAATTTGGCCACTTTGCTGCTTAGCCCAACTTCTAGATCATTTGTGAACAAGTTAAAGAGCATTGGTACCAGTACAGATCCCCAAGGAACCCTATTTCTTACTTCCCTCCATCATGAAAACTGTCCATTTATTCCTACACTCTTTTCCCTGTTCTTCAACCTCTTACTAATCCACACATGAACCTGTCCCATTATCCCATGACTGCTAAGTTTACTCGAGCCTTTGGTGAGGAATGTTGTCACAAGCTTTTTGGAAGTCCAGGTATACTATGTCAACTGGATTACCTTGATCCACATGCCTGTTGACACTCTCAAAGAACTCCAAAAGGTTGGTGAGGCAAGATTTACCTTTGCAGAAACCAAACTGGTTCTCCTTGAAGGAAGGAGAATAGAAAGAAAGCCTGTTCTTCTATATGTTCACAATGTTGTGTTTAAGTATGCTTTCCATTAATTTACCTGGCACAGAAGTTAAGGTAACCAGCCTGTAGTTTCCTGGATCCCCCCTGGATCCCTTTTTGAAAACTGAAGTTACATTAGCTACTTTCCAGTCCTCTGGTACAGAGCCTGATTGTAGGGATATTTTTGCTAAGAGATCAGCAATCACACATTTGAGTTCCTTCAGAACTTTTGGGTGGATGCCATCTGGTCTTGGCGATTTGCTAATTTTTAGTTTTTCAAGACAATTTAGAACATCCTCTCTCGTCACCTCAAATTGGCCCAGTTCTTCAGCTTCCAAGCCTGAGAAGCTCAGTTCTGGAGTGGGTATATGGTCAGTATCCTTTGCCATGAGGACAGATGCAAAGAACTCATTCAACTTCTTTGCAATTTCTTTATCTCCTTAATAATCCCTTTCACACCTTCATCGTTTAAGGGTCCAATCACAGATTTTCTGTTTCTGATATATTTGAAAAAGCTTTTAACTTATGGGAATGAAAGCATTAGAAGGCTCCTAGATCAAGAGTGGGCAAACATTTGGGCTGGAGGGCCACCTACATATAAGAAATTAAATGGTGGGTCATGGCTGCCTCCCATCCCTTTCCCCCGGCTGTTGTCACACCCCTGTTGCCTGGCAGTGATGGTGGTGACAGCTGCTGCTACCTCCAGCACCACCTCTTCTCCTCTTCTGCCACCACTGCCTTCTGCCTGTGCAGCTGCTGGGCCGCCAACCACTCCCTGGCCATCACGGTACTGCCACCACCACCACCACCTCTTCTGCCACTTTTTGACTGCGCAGCTGCTTCTACTACAAGCGGCTAATTGCCTTGGCACGTTGTAATGATAACACCATGCTGGAATTGTTATGCGACACAGTGCCTAGTTGACTGCTGCAGGAACAGCCGCACAGGCCAGTGGTGGCAAAAGAAGAGGAGGTGTTGGCAGTGGCTGCCACTGCCAGGCAACAGGAAGAGAGGAGAGAAGCAGCAGGGGTGAGTAGCAGCAGCCAGATGACATGGGCCAGATGTTGGCCAAGTGACATAGAATAGACTGGAGAAAAATGTTCTGAGGGCTGTATCTGGCCGAGGATTGTTTTTTGCCCACCTTTATCTTAGATACTGTGATTGTCCCTGCAGAGTGCTCCTACGTACTTCCTAGTCTGAGATGAATATGCTTCCTGCTCAGTCAGTACAATTTTCCCATGGCCCAGGGCTAGTGCCTGCGGAGTGTCCTATGCTGCCCGTGATATTCCCTGGAAACATATATGTGCAACTATTTGGGAGAGGAATTTGGGAGAAAGTAGGAAGGCTTGTTCTAACTCTGTTTTTTATTTGCTAAATTACCATTCCATCATTAAGATGTTCAGGATGTTTACATGCAGAGATCTTACTTTTAAAAGTGATATATAGATCATGCTATAAGTACAAAGTCAAAAATAACTGCAAAAATTAGAGGTAGCTTATTTTCTAAAAAGTTTAGTTTTAAACTTACGTCAGACCATTATAAAAAAAGAGACAGTTCAGCCAAATACAAGCCCTTCCAGGCCTCGTCATTCTTAATAAAGGAGTGGTGCTGAACAAACACATGTTGTTTTTCCCTACTGAAGTCAATTAGCCTTAAAAATATTTTTGATTGCCAGACAAATTTTTCTGTGCAGCGACCTGTAAAAAAGTAAAGCTTCTGTGTACACATTCAAAAAGGTAATCGGAGACTCTGACTGATATCCTGACTAAAGAACAGGGATGTGCTTCAAGCATTTCGGCACCTCTATTTCCAGGTGACAAAACGCTTTGAGCTGCCCCAGGTGAATCATTTCGGCTGGGGTCGAGCGGGCATTTTAAAAGAAGGAAGGCCAGTCTCACTTGTCCTGCTGTTGCAGAACCACCACCCCAGGGCAGTGCTGTTTGTATGAAGCAGCCGGGCTCTCTGTTTGCCAGCTGAATTTCTTTAGGAACAGGAAATTCCCTGTTGCCAGCAGGAAATGGTATCTGAGCATGTGTGGATGTGTGTCAGCAATGTGTGTTGCGTGTCAGCATGTGTGTCAGCAATACTGAGAACTCAAGATGGTGTCCGCACATGCTCAGACACCATTTCCTGCTGGGAACAGGAAACTTCCTGTTCGTAAGCAAATGCAGCCGGCAAACGGAGAGCGTGGCTGCTTCATACCAACAGCGCCACTCTGGGGAGGTGAGGGATAGCGGAGCTGCAATGGAAAGACAGATAAGACCTGCTTTCCTCATTTTAAAGTGCCTGCTCTCTGCTGCCCTGGATATGCACGAAACGCTTCATGCACATCCCTGCTAAAGAAGTGCTGGTGCACTGAGAGCATCAGAACAGCAGCACTTGCCAATGAACAGCACGAGAAAGGGCAATTTTTGATGACCCCCCCCCTCAGAAAACCCTCTACGTGTTACTTGAAACTATGTCTCTACAAGCTGTACAAAACTCAGGGAGATATTTTGGGGGTGCATAGGGGGCTTCTTGGGAAAGGTGAGGCTGTCAAAAATTGTCAGATGCTTCTTGACTGAACAGAAGGAAAATTGTGCTTGCAGAAGGGAGTATGAGCAGGAGGAGTTCACTTGTGGAAGGGACTAACAGAGGAGCCCTTACATGAGTGCAACTCTCCTGTTCACAAAAGGAACTTCCATGAGCAGAGCAGTAAATTTTGAATCCAGGCTAATAGGACAGTTAATACACAGCTGGAGAAACTGAGAAGATTATCTGAGAAACCGAGAATATTCTTTGAAATTTCTGCTGGGGAGAACTCTGGAAACTTTGGTGAGAATGTCCACTTTGGAGGAATTTCTCCACATCCTTTGCACCCATCAGTGAAACTGTGGAGTGTGATGCCCTGCTACATGGCCTGGGTAGTCTCCCTGTTCCACTCCTTGGGATGCCTGTCTTCCATCTCTTGGCTAAGTGGGCTGGTTCCCTGCTACTTAGTTTCCAGCCCTGGAAAAAGAGGAGGTTCTGTATCTGCCTACAACAAGATTAAGATGATGATTCTGGATGTATATATGTTGACATGGAGGGAAGTGCCAATATTTGTATGAGTATATGTGTGGGGATGGAAGGGAAAGGGAGTGAGAGAGAGAGAGAGAGGGGTGGGGGTGAGTTATGCATGTGCTTTGGGTTATATCTCTGTTATTGTATATGTTTAATTCTATAGTATCCTAAAAGTGAGAGTGTGCTATAAAGCTTAAAAAGAAAGATAAGAAATAAGTAATTAAGGCCTTTTTCTTTTCATGGGAACAGAATATTAGAGCACTTGAGAGACCATCAAAGGGACAATTAAGAAGCTATTCGCATTAATCTCTCATCTCAACAGAAAGCAATAAAATGGGCAGGATCTGCAAACAGGAAACTTCTAATTAAAGGCACTGAAAAGCTTTAATAGTACTTTGTCCACACTAAACAGACTAGTGCTGCCATTATGTTTTATTACAAAAAACAAACAAACAAACAAACAAAAAAGCCACAAGTCTGGTTTTGAAGAAACCAAACAACAAGGTAATATGGACTCTCTTTAAAAAGGAAGCAGAGTATGGCAATTCTAGGGAAACGGAAATGACCGTAGTGGTTTAAAGGTGGGTTTTAAAAACATCATGAAAAGGTGGTGCAAGTTCTATTCAGTGATTTTTAAAAATCACCCCTTTAGGTACTATGATAGGGAGCATATCAGAGTGCATTAATAGGGTTTTGTAACTTAAAGTGAAGCCATATTGCAGTGTGGGGGGGGGGGGGGGCGGGGAGAGACCCATGATTTCCCCTTTTAAAGCATTCAGCATGCCCACTGTCATAGTGCTAAAGGGAAAACCTTTCAGGATCAGTTAATTACTTTAAGGGTTCTTTCTCAAGAACTCTTCTGTGCCACCTGAAAATATGCCCCTGAGGGCTGCAAATTGTTTTCGTCTGTGACAGCAGGTATTCAGGCCACTCAGGAGACTCACAGAGCCCCTTCTTGTCCTGTTCAGAAATCTTTCAGTTTGTTTGACTTCAGGATGTCTTGCAGACATGCAACCAACCACTTGTGCTTGCCCATCCTAGTTATTTAAAAGAACCAGACCAGGATTGCTTATCTGGATGGCAGAAATGACCAGTGTGTCCCACTTGAAGGACGAGGTTCGTGCTTCGCTTAGGGGGTTGTACACCTTCTCTTTAAAAGAATCATCTGATCCCTCTGCTTTGAACTAAAAGGTAAAGTGTGCCATCAAGTCGATTTCGATTCCTGGCGCCCACAGAGCCCTGTGGTTTTCTTTGGTATAATACAGGAGAGGTTTACCATTGCCTCCTCTCGTGCAGTATGAGATGATGCCGTTCAGCATCTTCCTATATTGCTGCTGCCCGATATAGTACCAATGGGGATTCAAACTGGCAACCTTCTGCTTGTTAGTCAAGCATTTCCCTGATGAAAACTAATATTTTGGGTGAGTGTGTGGTGGCATTCCAGATTCAGGTCTTCCTAGATGATGTGAAATCGATCCTTTATTTACTCCAGTGGAACTAATAAGGCAAGTTGAATGCTTGACCAGAAAGGAGTACCTAACCTTAAAAAACAAACAAACAAAAAACACTGACACTTAAACAAATCTGGAAGTGATTTTCTGAGATACGTGATAATGATTAATTATCACCCTTTTATTTAACTCTTTATATTAGCAATGGAATATAAAAGTATAATAAATGGAAAAATGAATCTTCAAAGCAGCTGGGTACAAAAGCAAACAAATTGTTCTTGTAAGAACTAATCAGCCTACTTTCCTTTCTGTCTCTACAACTGGACTAAATTTGGTTCAAATTGAGGTACACAAGTTAGATCTCTTGCACCTCAAATGTTCACGCATCCACCCATCTTGGATCGGGGTGGATGACATCATTACAAACTACTCCATTGAGGTGTCCCTGTTTGTCACTCAGTACAACTGTTCCTAATTTGGTCCAAATCGGTTAGACAGTCCTCAGGTTAATACATTTGTGCCTCAAATGTTCACACATCTGCCATCTTGGATTGAGGTGGTTTTATTTATTATTTATTATTTATTATTTATTTAGCACATTTTTATACCGCCCTAACCCAAGGTCATCACAAACTATGGCACTGAGGTTTCCCCATGTGCCTCTATAGCTGGAGCAAATTTGGTTCAAATTGGTTAGGCAGTTCACAGGCTAGCCCAATTGCACCTCAAATGTTTGTTTCCACCATCTTGAATTGTGGTAGATGACATCATCACAACCTACATAGTTGAGGTGTCCCTATGAGTCTCTACAACTGTATCTTATTTGGTTCATATTGGTCCAGGCGTTGCGAAGTTGATGCGGGGGTGGGACACACACACACACACACACACACACACACACACACACACACACACACAATGCTGAGTGACCTAATCAGCCTACTGGGAAGTAGGCTGATGATCAGATGATTCTGTAACCCTGCACAATTCTGTGCATTCTACTATCAATATTTGCTAAATTGTACACTTCCTCAGTAAAATCACACATAGAGAATCTATTATATATTTTGAAGAGTTTGTGAATTTGTTCAAAATAAAGTCAGGCTTACCTACATATACCAAGTTTTGCATAAACAACGCTGCTGCTTAAATTAGCTGAATGCACTACCTTTTACACTGGGATATATTGGCTGAAAGCTTTAGGGTTTGGGGGTGGTTTTTTTTTAGTGTTTTCCTTTTCTCTTTTGGAAGAAATGCTGAATATCTATATATATATTTCTCCTGGGTGTGCCCAGGAGAAATGCGTCCTGGCAGCCCAGCTGATTGGCTGGGCTGCGGGGGTGCCTGATTGGTCCTGGTGCACCCAGGAGAATGGCGGCAGCCATGGCCGGGGAGCCAGGCGGTCCCGGCCGCGGAGGCGAGGGTGCGGGCCTGGCCGGGCCCGGCGGCGGCGGCACTCTTGGGCCCGGCGGCGGCGGCACCCTCGGGCCCGGCCACGGCGGTGGCACCCTCGGGCCCGGAGGCGGCACTCTCGGGCCTGGCCGTGGAGGTAAGGCGGCGGGCCCGGCCGCAGCGCAGGCGGTGGTGGGCCCGGCCGCACTAGAGGCACAGATGCTCTGTGCCCGGGCCCACTAGTAATTCATATTTTAACTATTGTCTCAACAGATTTTTAGCACTTAATAATCAGTGTAATCTATACAAAATGACTTTGTCCAGTCAATGATGGGTCTCACCAACTAGTATAATATATATGTGAGGCACAGGGAAAGGCATATGAAAGAAGAGCATGGTTGGGCTCACACTGTCACAAGAATCCTGGTTAAAAAGTTAATCAGTATTAGTGAGTCCTGAGGAGCTGATTGTGAGAACTCAGAATTTCAGGGCAATCCTGGTTCAAACTGCTAGGGCCGACCAGCGTTTAACCAGGATTGTAACTGTGGTGTTCCTGGTTAATCCAGTCCTTGATCCAGGTCAGCTCTTTAATGGTGCTTTAGTCCAGTTCTAGACTGGAGACAGGGCAGATAAACAGGCAGCAGCAGAATAGAAAGCACTTGCCTTTCTGTAAATAACATTTACTTCATTAAACTATTAACATTCTTAATTATACTCCATTGCCAGGTCCCTGTGTGCCACAACTCTTTCCCCTGGGTTCTAGAGTATCCTGGTTAAATGCTGGTTATCCATAACAGTTTGATCAGCCCTGTAATTCTGGGTTCTCACAATCAGCTCCACAGGGCTTACTAAAGCTGATTAACTTTTAAACCAGAATCCTTGTGATTGATTGAACCCAGACCAAATAAAACTACAAATAATATAACCTCAAGATGATTTAAGGCAGAATGAATATATGCAAAGCATTTAAGAATTACTTTAAATACAAGAAAATACAAGCAATAACCTAATAGCCTCATCCCTTATAACAGGGCTGCACAACTTGTTGAACTACAAGTTCCATCATCCCTGACTGGCCATTGAGTCTGGAGATGATGGGAGTTGTAGTCTAACAACAGCTGGGGTGCTGAAGTTGTTTAGTCATATAAGATGGTGGAGCAGGTGAGAGGATAATGACTATGGGCCTATTACAATTGATTTCTGGATTGACACATGATACTGATCACACGCTGTATTTGTTATTTTGCTCTGATTAGGGTTGTGTTCCATGGGTGAGGACTCCTGTCATTTCCCCATTGTCAGTTAAGGTAGGACTAGTTAAAGTAGGACTTACAACCACAACCCACCTCTGCAGGGGTGAAGGACCTATTAGATTCATCTGCCCAAGGAGGTTATTGGATCCAATAGGATTCCAAGAATCCTTGGACGAGTTTAGGGTTGGCTCTGCTAGTGATTTTGTTGATGCTCTGGTGCAGACATGGAATAATGAACTCACTAGAGCAGTAGACACAATCGCTTCTAAGCATCCTTTCCGACCTGCTTCAAAGTCAGCCCCGTAGTATTTGAAAGCACTACAGGAGTTGAAGTGGTGAGGTAGATGACTAGAGCACAAATGGAGGAAGACTCAGCACAAATTTGATAGGTCACAACACAATGCACATTTGAAGATCTATGCTGTGGCAATGCGGGCGGAAAAGAAGCAGGGTATTTAAGAGAGTGCCTTCTTTGTCATGAACCCTGCTGCCATTAAGATCTTCTGGAGAGGAGAATAAATTATTTCTGAATAAATAAGATAGAGTTCCATAAACAGACAAATTCCTTATTAGTCCAAAACTAAATTAGAATTTTTAATTATCTATTTTAATATCTGTCAAAACACTGGAGATCTTATGGAAAGATGAGGAAAAAAATACATAAAGGAGATAAATTTTTCATGAAAGTTAGGTTCTCTTCGAAGAGAAAGAAGAGTCCTCAAATTTAAAAAAAAGTCTTAAAAGGAAAAAAGGGAAAACATGGAAAGGTCAAGAAAAGTTCTTAATAGATTAGCCCAAGTTACAAAAATGAGGTAGCCACCTTAAGTGGCGCAGCAGGGAAATGCTTGACTAATAAGCAGAAGGTTGCCAGGTCGAATCCCTGCTGGTACTATATAGGGCAGCAGCTATCTAGGAAGATGCTGAAAGGCATCATCTCATACTGCGTGGGAGGAGGCAATGGTAAACCCCTCCTGTTTTCTACCAAAGAAAACCACAGGGCTCTGTGGGCGCCAGGAGTCGACACCAACTCGACGGCACACTTTACCTTTACCTTTACAAAAGTGAGGCTAAAGAAAGTGATCGTATATACCACTTGGCTATGCCCTTGTGGCACAGGTGCCATTGAAACAACTGCAAATGTTTTGCTCTATTGCTCATTTTATAAGGATATCCTAAACAGTTTTATTTAGCCTTTTTTTTTTTTAGTAAATTATCCTGGCTATACTGATATGTTTTATCTGCAGCACCTTTTCTCTGATTATGATGATTTCATTTCGCTAAATGTGGCTAAAATTTGCTTGCACAATACGCAAAGAGATGCTTACCTTGATATAGGTACTTACTGTCTGCTGCAAACGCTGTGATGATTGTTTATCTGGTCGATGACTGTAATAAAGGATCTATCTAACTATCTTAAGTTGTCTCAAAGAAAAGAGACATCCATGTCCCTTTCAAAACCTCAATAATGAACAGAAAATACATTTTTTGGTGTGAAAGGAGAGCTCAAAATGCAAAGAATGCAAGCTTCCTTTAAGTTTTCAATCAAAAAGGGATGATGAAAGGACCCAAAATAAATTAAAAGGAAGGGGAAAAAAATCTTCCCTTGTAGCACATAGCTTTACATCTTCTCAAAACATATGCTAATTGTTCAGATATTTTGATTCCATACTCAACTAGCTGTTTATTTCCAAAAATAAATCTCGTCTGAAATGATCAAGGGTGACTTGAGAACCTTCATACAATTCCCTTTGTTTTCAGGTTTCAGTGGGAGGGGAAACAATCCTGTCTGCAGATAAGTTATTAGAGGAGACTGACTCTAGAGACATCCAGGCTTCTTTGCTTTCTTTGCTCATAGACTTCCCAGCTATCTTGCCTGGCAAATGTCCATCATGTCTGTATATTGTTCTCTTTTTGGTAAACAACTTTCCAGCTTGCTAAACAAAAGTCAATTCAGAGCCCAAAACCTCTTGCAAAAGTTATGGTTCAGAGTATGGCCTAGTAAATTCCAGTTAGACCAGAAGACTTCTCCTAGCACCATTAGTGTTCAAAATAAGATCGGACTACAAATGAGGCAGTTTATTGGGATCCCTTTCAGTCTTGTCCTGGTTGCCTTAGATCAGGGGTTCCCAGCCTTTTTAAACAAGTGTACCCCCTTCTGTTGCAAATTAAACATGTCCCATTAATTTCAGTAAGACTGCTTATGAGTAACTTAATCTAGATGTAAGCCAGTAACATTTAAGTGTGTTTATGTGCACAAGCACACACACCACCCCAACTTTAAGTATTACAGTTAGGGAGACAGGCTGCTCCAGTCTCTGGCTCATATCCATTATAAGATACTCATTAGCAGTTTTTCTGAAATTAATGGGAAACGTTTACCTGTCCTGATAACAGGTAAAGTCCTCAGTGCAAATTTTCTGAAGGCTCCCAGTAGAGTTTGGATATTTTTGTGATGGGCATATCCTTCACTCTTTTCATGGGAAGTATTATGTTTCAATAGAATGTTCACATTAAGAGGTAGGTGAAAATTTAAAACTATGTTGAAAATTGACTACCTGGCATTCATTTTTAAGTAGTGATTTTCTGTAGTATTGTAGTTTCTTATTTAACAACACTGCTTCTGTTTAATTCAGTGTCTCAAGAATACATTCTGTTACTGACTCCTAGTTCTTTTTTTTCTTTTTTTAAAAAACTATTTCATTTGAGAGCTAAGTTTGTATAATACTTATGTTGGCTAGTTCAAGCCATTGCTTTATATCAGATGGGAGTTGCCTATGGGAGTTACCGGTTTCCATGCAATAAAGTTCAAAGCACTAACATATTTTCCATCATTGCAATGGTATTGCAAGTAATACCATAACAACAGCACTTCAAGCTGTTCTTATAATAAATGATATTCATATATGTCACATGTGATATGTAATAGTTTTCAGTCTTATACACCATATGAAGAGCAGAAAATTCCTTCTTAATTTTCATGTTGGTTTGAGTTTCCTTAGAATTGTTTCTCTGGAGTGTTAATGGGTTAGTTAATTTGTGAGTAACATTGCAAATTGTATTAACAGTCTAAACCTTATTAAATCTTTGTGGTGAATTAGATCACAGAGCCTTGGGAAACTGCATGATGACTGGACAAAGGATGATGGAAAATAAGCTGGGTTTTGTGCTCTAATGTAAGGAATAAAGGAGATATATAGGAGGAGATGCTAAAGGACACTCCAACAAGGGTCTGGCTTTCAACAAGGAATGCAGTGTTATTTTCTTAACAAAGTGAGTACATTTTGTACATCATATGAACTTGCTGTAGACCTCTTGTAGAGAGAGGTAATCCTAAACTATGGGGGCGGGGGACACGGAATACAAAGCAATGTATACCCCTGAGAGTCTCTAACATCTTAAAAGTACTGTTCATATTGAGTTACTGTGGCACGTTCTTACACAGCTCTCAGCAGTACAACAGCAGTTCTTCTCTGCTTGGCCCTTCTGGCCACAGAACTATCTGACAAACATGGCCACTTTAATCCCCCCCCCTTTATTTTCTTAAAAAAAAAATGTTGTTGGTATTTCTGTTGTTTACCGCCTAGAGTCTTTGGAGGAGGCAGTATATAAGAAGTATAAACAAATAAATAAATTAAATTTAGTATAAAACACAATTTTACAGTTAAATTTTCTCTCTCTAAAACTTTCTTTCTAAAACATTCTAAAAACTTGTTTTAAAAAGCAGGAATTGTGCTCACAAAGCTCTGAGATAATAGTGCCAACTAAGTAGGCCTAGTTATCATGAAGAGCAGATGAGGTGATAAACCTGTTTCATGACTATAACAACTTTAAATTGTTGATGATGGTGGACATGACTGAATGTTCATCCATTCAGAAAATTTTCATGCATTTTATAAAAACTTGTCATTTCAGGTTTACTGATGTTTCATCTGCTGTTTCTGAGAACGGTTTCTCTGACAGAGGCAGCACTGATCAGATTGAGCATGAGCCACAGGTTCTTAGATAGGAAGTGGAGGAATGAGTGTTTTAGACAGTAAGGTTTGATGTAGTCAGGCCATTACATAAGAACATAAGAACAGCCCTGCTGGATCAAGCCCAAGGCCCATGTAGTCCAGCATCCTGTTTCGCATAGTGGCCCACCAGATGCTGCTGGAAGCCACAGGCAGGAGTTGCGGGCATGCCCTCTCTCCTGCTGTTACTCCCCTGCAACTGGCACTCAGAGGCATCCTGCCTCTGAGGCTGGAGGTGGCCTATAGCCCTCCGACTAGTAGCTGTTGATAGACCTCTCCTCCATGAAGTTATCCAAACCCCTGTTAAAGCCATCCAGGTTGTTGGTTGTCACCACATCTTGTGGCAGAGAATTCCACAAGTTGATTATGCCAGGTTTTTATAATATGCAAGTTGAATCTTATTCATCTGTGTACTTTCAAATTCTGATTGCTCTTGAATTTTGTGTATGTATAGTCCATATTCGTACCATCCTGGCGTCGAGGAGACCTACCAATCGGATTTATCAGGGCACTTGGGCAGCATTTCCAGGTGGGTGCATAGGAATCATTTTCTCCCTTTCTCACCTGGAATTCCCAGGGTACTCACCTCGGTCTAGACATCGGCCTATGCCCCAACACCCTTCAAAGATAGGTTTCTGATCTTTCATCAGTCTTGGACCTGAACCTCCAGGGATCCTCCCTTCTTCACCCTCACCTGAGATATTTCCTTAGAGGGGCCAAGAACCCGCCCCCTGTACATAGATACCCCTCCTGGGACCTCAACAAGGTGCTGAAGACTCTTACCAGGAGCCATTTTAACCCGTATGTTCAGTACCCTGCAGCTCCTCTCCTACAAGGTTCTCTTCCTTGTGGCCATAACCTTGCCTCTCAGGGTATTGGAAATGGGGTCCCTATCGGCTCGAAAGGAACTCTGCACTTTTCAACAGGATGCCATCATCCTTCACCTGTACCCTACATTCATCCCAAAGATAAGTTCCACCTTCCACAGATCTCAAGATGTAGTTCTTCCATCCTTTTGTCCTTCCCCTGTCCATCCAAAAGAGAAATGATGGCACACCTTGGACATCTGGAGAGCTCTACGGATCTACCTAAGATGCACTAAACACCTTTGGCATTCTGATTCATTCTTCGTCTCCTTCCACCCCATGTCCTTAGGGCATAAGGTTTCCAAGACCACCCTCTTTAAATGGATCCGGGCCACTATTTCCTTAGCATACAAATCTCTCTGACTACCCTTTCCAAGGGGCATCACTTTCCAAGGGGCATGCACTCCACTTGTAGCACCAGCACATCAGCTTCATTCTCAGCTAACACTCCCCTTCAGGTTATTTGCCAGGTGGCCACATGGGCTTCAACATCTCCATTCATTAAGCATTACAAAATTGCCTCCTTTCGCTCAGCCCTGGCAGCTCTTGGCCATACAGTGTTACAGCAGGTGGTCTGACACATCCGCTCTTCCCTCCTTACTCTCCCTTCTGCCTGGGCATGTCCGATTGTTAAGGATGACCTCAGACAACTGTGGAAAACCAAACATTGGTCTTACCTGTGTAGGGTTATTTTTAACACTGTTTGAGGTTATCCAGCCCACCTGCAGATGTCTGCTTCTTTCCATGGAACTAGGGGCTAGTTGTGGGAGGAGGACGGCTCCCAGGAATTCCCTCAGTCTCCAATATGTAAGAGATTATAGCCTTTGTTTCAGAGCAAGTTCACATGAGGGAAAGAAATGCTGATTCATCCCTGCAGGGCTTTCTGGCTAAGGCTACTCCTAAAACTCTTCTTTACTTTTGGTAGGCTGCCACCACCACCCCTCTCTATTACAGAGCTTGACCCTCCCTGGGCTTGAGGTGGAAATCCCAGGGAAAGCTCTGTTTCTTTTGCTATTTGCAAAGTACAAAAAACCCTTCTACGTGCAAGCCTACATGTGGGGAGAAAACTGATAGCCGTTGGCCGATTGAGGCGTGTTTTCCACCAGAGAAAAAGCCCCGTTTCGCTTGAACCTTTAAAAAGCTTTCAGTCTTTTACAATGCCCTGGCTGGCTGGGCAAAGGCTAGTGTTTCTTAGTTTAGTTACGTTACAGGTAAACAATCCTAGAACAGTTTCAGGGATCTACAAAGCGCACACAAAAGAAACCAAAAAAATCTAATGCAAAATCTGACTAAACAAACTTCCCCTAGTCTAAACTTCCTGAAGCCAAAGTCCTGGCTTTCTTAGTCTTGAACTCACCAAATCCTGGATGAGACTTCAAGCCCCTGCGGGGCTATTTTCCAAGAACTGGAAAATTCTTCGGCAGCCGAACTCTATGGTCACACGTCCTGCCCTCACCCCCAGCCTGCTTCTTCTCACAAAGAAACCTTCTCTTCCTCCCAGCAGTTCTCTAGTTCCCACTCACCTGGTGGGCTGATTGGCTGATCCCTGGAATTCACCAGCCTGTCAGTCAGGACAGGGTTCACTTCCGGTTTACTCTTTAGGGGAGCGGTGGCTGATCACTAAAGATATCCTATGCCTTTTTTCTCTCTGTGTTGGGCTGATCTCCTATTTGTTCTCCCAGTCTCTCTAACCCTTTTAGCATAGAACCTTTGCACCTGGCTCGACTGGGGGTTTGGTGCCTCCAGCCTATCTACTGGATATTACCATCTGTTTTGAAATTCTGCTTCCTGTCTTCCTGAAGCATGATTGCACAACCCATTGTTAAGGATGACCTCAGACACCGTGAAAAAGAACCCTTCACAGGTAAGACCAATGTTTCTTTCTCCCTGCACAGTTAGTAGCAGCTTCAGGTGTTTGTTTGGATTGGGACTGCAGTACAGGAGAAAAGGGTTAGACCCCTTCCCAGTACCACAGTCTTGATCTAAATGAACCCTGTCCACACGGTAGCTGTTTTTGAGCAGATGCATTGATACATTTGACTTCTGCATCACATTGAGTTTGGTCCTAAATAGCAACATCTACATGACTGCTCATTGAGTTCATAAAAACCTACAGAAAGAGGCCTAGTAACCAGTAATCAGATTGCCTTATAATAGTGGAGCACCATGTCCTGGTTTAGGTTCTCAGAGCCTACCTGCCGTCGGTTTAGGAAATGGCTTTTTAAACAGGTTATTGAAAAACTCACAACTCAGTAAAAGATCAGAAATACTTCTTCCTCTACTCTGTATTTGCACTAGAAACAAACGAGAAATAAATCTGCCTGAGATTCACTGTTAGTAAAATCTGCTCCTTACATCGAATTATACCATCTATTAATGGACTTTTGGTTAACTTTTCAATTACGTACATATACTTAGTTCCTTGCTCTTTTAATATAGTGTTGCATGACTTAGGCTGATCCCAGAATGAAACGTTCTATGTTAAAACACCACTTAACTTAGTAAAACGGAAGAGCAGCTAAAACTTCACACAGCAATGTTAGATATTGACACAGTCAGTGTCGTGTTTCCAATCTAACTAGTGCTTCTGGAGTGCAGGTACACTAAAGTATTTGCACACTTACACAAAAGCACAAGATTGCTAGTGCTTCATTTTGAGCCTGCAGCAGCATGGGTGAATCGGCATCACCCATGTTATGTTGTGCTGGATGATGGCCAATGACTGTAAGAGCAGAATGTACAGAAATGTGTCAGGTAAAACTTTTCAACTACAAAAACCCAGGCCAGAAAAGCATCACTTCCTGGGCTGCTGTTAAATGACAGGAACAGAATCAGAGTTAGCAAAAAGGGTGGCAACCCTATTGAGACCATCCTCACTTTTCTATCACAGAGCACAAAGGTCATTTGAACAATGATGTCTGTACACCCAAGTGTTGCAGCAAAGTTAAATAATCCAGCACATCAGTTTTACATTTAAGACAACATGGCCTCATCAAAATGTGGTCACCATACTTTTCCTGTTTGGTACATGGAACATTGCTGATTATGTTGGAGCCAGGGGCATAGTGAGCTTCCCACAGGACATGGGACAAAGTGTAGCCAGGGGGCCTCTTTCGCACACGCAAAGCGTGTGCATGCCCCAGTGCCCCAAGCCATGCCCCTTACGTCTGAGGTCACATGCAAGGGGGCAGGCAACCTAACCTATCCAAGCCTTCCCCTCCCTGTTCCCCACCAAGGGGCTGGTCTCGTTCTTGCAGGCTCGGTGTAGAGCGGGATCCCACCACTGTGCCAACAGCAGCACCAGCTCAATGACATGGAGCAGAGCCAGGCACGGGGCCACCAGGGGTCGCTGTCCTCCACGGGGGGCAGTGGCGGATCGGGGCTGGGCAGCCCTCATCTGCCAGTTCCTGCATGGCTACAGTGGCTTCTCTCCTTCTCTCTTCCCTGGTTGGCCGTCCATCCCGTCCCTCTCAGTGCTTTGTGCCTCACACTCTCTTGGGTGGACACAGGCGGGAGAGACAAAATATGTAATGGTGGTCACGTGCCCTTTGCCATGGAATACGCAGGCACGGAGGGTGGAAGCAGCTGCTCAGCAGGCAGAAGGAACCACTGCAGCAGGCTGTTTAGCTCACCTGGGCAAATGGGAGAAGAGGATTACTTGTGAGGGCAAGGCGGGACTGGCCTTGGGGACCCCTCAGACCCTGTAGGCCAGGGGATATTATATTTCCTAGAACAGCCTGCTAATCAAGCTGACTGCTGATCAAAGCTGAATGGTCTGCTAAACAAGCTGTTCCATCCCTAGGGTGCAACAGCCTGGTTTCGACCACTCCAGGAGCTAAACAAGTTGTTCTGGTAAGAACTAACCGGCCTACTTTCCTTTCACTGTCTCTACATCTGGACTAAATTTGGTGCAAATCGAGGTTCACAAGTTAGATTTCTTGCACCTCAAATGTTCATGTGTCCGCCACCTTGGATCAGGGTGGATGTCGTCATTACAAACTGCACCATTGAGGTGTCCCTGAGTGTCATTCACTACATTTGTTTCAAATTTGGTTCAAATTGGTTAGACAGTCCTCAAGTTAGTGCACTTGCGCCTCAAAGGTTTATGCATCTGCAGTCTTTGATCGGGGTGGGTGACATCATCTCAAACTGTACCATTGGGGCATCCCCATGTGTCCTTTCAGCTGTAGCAAATTTGGTTCAAATCGGTTAGACTGTCCACAAGTGAATGCACTTGCGCCTCCAAAGTTTACGTGTCTACCATTTTGAATTAATAATAATAATGATGATGATGATGATGATGATGATAATGATAATTTATTATTATTATTATTATTATTATTATTATTATTATTATTATTATTACATTGCACACGCTGAAGTTAAAAGAAAAATTGGAAGTGAATACATCAGGTGAGTTAGAAAAATCCTAAAGTCCAAACTCAATGGCAGGAACACCATAGAAGCCATAAACACCTGGGCTATACCTGTTATCAGATACACTGCAGGAATAATAGACTGGACCCAGGCAGAGCTAGAGACGCTAGATCGTAAGACCAGGAAAATCATGACCATCAATCATGCTCTGCACCCCCGCGGTGATGTAGATAGGCTATACCTCCCTCGCAGCTCAGGTGGAAGAGGAATGCTGCAGTCCATCAAACAGTAGAGGAGGAGAAAAGAGGTCTTGAAGAATATATAGAGGACAGTGAAGAAGATGCACTTAAAATGGTCAATAACGAGAAACTATTCAACACCAATGAAACAAAGCAAGCCTACAAGAAAGAACAAGTCAAGAACCAAGCAGAAAAATAAGCCACTGCATGGTCAATATTTGCACAATATAAGTGGAAAATCAGACATCACCAAGACCTGGCAATGGCTTAAGAATGGCAACTTGAAGAAAGAAACAGAGGGTTTAATACTGGCTGCACAAGAACAGGCACTAAGAACAAATGCAATAAGAGCAAAAGTCGAAAAGTCAACAACAAACAGCAAGTGCCGCCTTTGTAAAGAAGCAGATGAAACAGTGGACCACCTAATCAGCTGTTGTAAAAAGATCGCACAGACTGACTACAAACAAAGGCATGACAAGGTAGCAGGGATGATACACTGGAACATCTGCAAAAAATACAAGCTACCTGTAGCCAAAAATTGGTGGGACCATAGGATTGACAAAGTTGTAGAAAATGAAGATGCAAAAATATAATGGGACTTCCGACTACAAACAGACAAACATCTGCCACACAATACACCAGATATAGCTGTAGTTGAGAAGAAAGAAAAACAAGTTAAAATAATCGACATAGCAATACCAGGGGATAGCAGAATAGAAGAAAAAGAAATAGAAAAAACAAAAAACAAAATACAAAGATCTACAAATTGAAAATGAAAGACTGTGGCAGAAAAAGACCAAAATAATCCCAGTGGTAATTGGCGCCCTAGGTGCAATTCCAAAACAACTTGAAGAGCACCTCAACACCATAGGGGCTACAGAAATCACCACCAGCCAATTACAAAAAAGCAACATTACTGGGAACAGCCTATATTCTGTATATGTTCTGTATGCTATAATATTCTGTGTTCTATAATAATAACAGCAACAACATTGATAACAAAATTCAGCCATCTCAGGTCCTTGGGAAGGACTCAATGTCTGGATAAAACAAACCAGTCAATAACACCTTTCTGACTGCGTAAACAACAACAACAATAATAATTTCTACACTGCCCTTCCAAAAATGGCTCAGGGCGGTTTACACAGAGAAATAACAAATAAATAAGATGGAACTCTGTCTCCAAAGGGCTCACATTCTAAAAAAACCCCCATAAGATAGACACCAGCAACAGTGTCTACACCAGCAAAAACACAAGATAGACACCAGAAACAGTCACTGGAAGTACTGTGCTGGGGGTGGATAGGGCCAGTTACTCTCCCCCTGCTAAATAAAGAGAATCACCACAGTAAAAGGTGCCTCTTGCCCATTTAGCAGGGGTTGAGGAATCGAGGTGGATGACATCATCAAAATCTTCGCCGTTGAGTTGTCCATATGTGTCCCTACAGCTGCAGCAAATTTGGTTCAAATCAGTTAAGCGGTTCACAAGCAGGGATGTGCAAATTGATTCGGGTACGCCAGATTCGATTTGAATCAATTTGAAATTTGGATCCCTCCTGTTAATTCCTCCAGTTTCCCAGCTTTCATTTAAAAAAGGAAAAAAAAAAAAAAAGCTAAGCTTGTAGATGTGGAGTTATGGAGCAAAATGTGTTTTCAATGTGTTTGGATTCTTTGGTGTATAATAACTTCCGCTCAATGAATCCCTATGAGGATTCATTACACACCTTCATTTTGACTGTCTTTTCGACAGTGCCAACTACACCCCACTCCCACCCATAAGACAGTGGAGCACTACTCAGTTTATGTTCTAGGATTTTTTTACAAGTGTTTAGGCTCTTTGGTGTCTAATAACCTTTCCTCATAATGAATCCCGATGAGGATTCATTACACACCAAAGAGTCTAAACACCTCAAAAATCCCTAAAATATATATTGAGTACTCAGTGGCTTGTGGGTTGTGGGGTAGTTGGAACATGGGATGCCACTAATTCCTTACTCCCACCTGCAAAGCAGTGGGGTCAAAATGAACAGAAGAAATGAAGGTGTGTAATGAAGACACAAAAGAATCTAAACACTTCAAAAATACCTTAAAAACTGAGTACCCCAGTGTGTGTACAAGGCCTAGAGCTTAGCTTTTTTTTAAACAGTGAAAGCTGGGGATCCATGTTAGGGTTAGGATATGTCAACTTCAAATCCCCATTGTTTCCTATAGTGGGAAAGTTCAAAATCAGTAAAAACTAAAAGAAATCATTAAAAATCAACCAAGTGTCCCACTGCCTTGAAATCTGGGTTGTAGGTGGCACCCACTGGGACCTACCCACCACCCAAATTTGATGCCCCTGGGACCTTGTTAAGAGGCCCAAATTGCTCAAATCAAAATCGAATCTGGGGTGATTTGGAGGGGGTAGATTTGGATACAAAACAAATCGGGTGATTTGTTTTGGGCACAAATCAAATTAAAAAATAATCAATTTGTGCACATCCCTATTCACAAGTTAGCCCATTTGCGCCTCAGAAGTTTATTTGTCTGCCATCTTTAATCGGCATGGATGACATCTTCACAAGCTATGCCATTAGAGTGTCCATGTGTGTCACTCACTGCAGCTGTAGCCAATTTGGTTCAAATAGGTTAGGCAGTCCACAAATTAGCTTTCGTGTACCTCAGACGTTCATGTGGCCACCATCTTGAACTCGAGTGAATGACATCATCACACACCATGCCATTTGGGCATCCCTATGTGTACCTACATCTGTAGCAAATTTGGTTCAAATCGGTTAGGCAGTTCACAAGTTAGCCCACTTGTGCCTCAAAAGTTTACGCATCCACCATCTTGAATTGGGATGGATGACATCATCACAAACTATGCTGTTGAGGTGTCCCTATGTGTCCCTTCAACTGTACCCAATTTGGTTCATATTGGTCCAGGCTTTGGGAAGTTGATGAGGCGGGGGACGGATACACAGACACACACACAGAATGCCGAGTGATCTCATAAACCTAGTAGAAAGTAGGTAGAAAATAGGTAGAAAATACAGCTCCCGAAATTCCCAGGAATTTTTTTTTAACCCATTTTTAAAATTCCTAGAGTGGTCCCTGCCAGGCTTGCGCCCCCCTAGGGATCAAACTGGCTGGAACATCTTCATTAGCAGGCTGTTTCAGCCAATAAGACCAATGAAGGAAGCAATAGGCAAGGTGGACGAGCTGGAGGAAGCTCTGTGATTTGAAGGATTTGCTGGTTGCCTGTCATGGAAGTTTGTGTTTCTCTGGTAGATTTTTTGGTTTATGTGTTTGGTGGAAGGGATGCAAGTCCTGGCTTTCTCCCCCTTGACTTCTCTTTTTTGCCCTTATTTCTCCTTTCTCCCTGCCCCTCTTTCTTTGCTCTCTGCTTTCTGCCCTGCCGTCTCTCCCCTCCCCCTTCTGCCCCCTGCCTTCTCTCCCTTTCTGCCTTTTGACCCCTGCCTTTTGCTTTCTCTTCCTTTCTGCCTTCTGCCTTTTGGCCCCTGCTTTCTGCTGCCTCCCCACTCTCTGGTTTCTTCTTTTGCTCTGTATTCTCTGGTTTCTGATTTTTTTTTTTTTGCCCCTGTTTTTCTGCCTCCCTGCTTTCCTCCATGTCAGTGGGTTCCCCGCCACCCACCGAGCATGGAGGAAAGAGTGGTGGTGGTAGGGGGAAGCTTCTCCCTTGGCGAGTGGGCTCTCCTCTGCCCTGCTAGCCCTAGTGCCCACCAGCGGCCACTGCCCAAATGTCTTGTAAAATAGTGCTTTCCATGCACCATCAACTGTAGTTTAATCATTAGTTTCATAGAACATGAGTTAAAGTTGCTATCTTTCCACATCTTTCCTATACAAAATATAAAAATCAGATAAATACTTGATCAAAATGTATAACAGACAAGTTTTCCTTCTGTTTAGACTTCTGCTGCTGTGCTCGGTTCCTGTTGTTCACTAACTATTCCCATGTCAATTATATCTAAAGAAAATAACTACAAGGGCAGTGTAATAAATTTCTGGATTTCATTGTGCCACCTAGCTGAGCTAGTGCTGTAAATATTTCTCATTTCCCATCTAAGTTGGGAGTGAAGTGTTTGCAGATTATTAGGCAGTGGAATTGAAGAAAATCTTTCCAGCAAATGGATATAGGGGCCCTTTTCTGTGTGCATGCAAGCACTAAAACCAAGAACCTTTGTAGAGTAACATCATTTTGGTCAATTGTCATGGCTACATTTGTCAACAAAACGCCCAGAGACTTGCGTTTTGGGTGGTGTACAAACATGTTAAATAAATACAGGTCAAGAATCCTTTATCCAGACTGCTTTGGACCAGAGGTGTTCCGGATTTCAGATTCTTCCGGATTTCAGAATATGTTCATAAATGAGATATCTTGGGCATGAAAGGTTACTGTTTTGTTCTTCCAAGAACCCCTGAAGCTCCTTCCCGCCTTCCAGCCAAGCTCCTTCCTGCTTCCCCTCTCGCAGACTGCCTTGAGAAGCTTGTGAGTGGCAGTGCAATCCCATTCACAAAACTGGCTTGGCTCCGCCCCGAAGGAGGGCTCTTCCCCCATTCGGAGTGCCATTGCAGACGGAGCCCCGGGTGCTGCTCTGTCTCCCTGGCCCCTGCCCTGCCTGCAACTGCCCTTAAATGCCGCCAGCAAAGTGCCCCTCCATGTGGGAAGGGAATTGGAGCTGAGGCTGAGGAGGGGCCAGGTAACCGCCATTGCAGATGGAGCTGCGGGTGCCTCTTTGCCTCTCTGTAAGTTACGGGTGCTGCTTAGTTGGTTTTTTTTTTTTTTTGGCTGCTTTGCCACTGTTTTGCTGCTTTGCTGAGTTGGGAGGTTTTGGTTTGGGGGCTTTGTGAGTGGTTGAAGCTACAGGTCGAGAATATAAGCAGAAAACAGAAGCGGGGTTTGTTTGTTTTTCTTGGCGTGGTATCCGGATATTGGCGCTTTCCGGATTTTGGGAGTCCAGATAAAGGATTCTCAACCTGTAAATACATTTTGATTTTGTCTGTGGGAGCAGGAAAGCATTGCCATACAGTCTATTATAAGAAGAAGGAGTTTCTGTCAAATGTTAAAATTGCTTCAATGCATGGTTATTGCTTAGACACTCATAGCTTCTAAGGGAAGTCTCTTAGTAATGGTTTGATATGAAAGCTCTTTGTGTCTGCCTGTATATTTGGTTCCTGTAAATTATAGGAATAGCAACACAAAACCAAAGCTCTGTTTATGGTTTTCACGTACAGTTAATAAAACATGGATGCTTTAAAATGGTTCTGTAGTTAACATGCCATCTCAGTGAATTATGTATGTCCCCAATATTTTTTAAAATCTGCTCTCTTGCTAATTATCCGTATTGCTTTATTTTCCTGAGTGAAAGTGGATGTTTTATTTCACTTAGAATTATTCTAGAGCTGTCGTGTATTGGGTAGGTGAAAAGAGAATTTGCAGTGCAGCTGATAAGTGTACAAAATAGACTACTTAGTGACTAATTACCACTACAGTGATTTTGTTGCCCTCTTTTCCCCCCTTAATTGGCTTAATATTAATAAATGCTATTCATTTTTGGGCACAGCAAAGTTTAATCATGTTATAGACATGTATAATAAAAATATCTAAAGAATTAACATAATAAACAATTATTGCTTCCAGGGGTTTTGTCTTAAGATAATAAAATGTTAAAAAGCAAGCCACTTGAGTAGAAAGTAATTGCACTGACAAGCACCACACAGCCAGCATTTACAATAAAGTAAACCTTCCTTCAATGTCAACCTGATTTGCAACGCACATAAATGCTTCCTCACATTATGGAAATGTGCTTTTTCTATCAACAGAAAAGAATAAAACTCTAGGCATCTAATTAATCTTGTCTGACATTTGATTTCATACCCAGGTTAAAGGCACAAGGCAGGTGGGTTTATTTTCCCCCCTCCATGTGTATGACCACAGGCAAATCTCTCCATTAATGTCAAACTGCATCTGTGTGTCTTGGCGTTGTTGCCACATGTCAGTCATTAATGCATTAGTGCTACTTGTATTCAATTCATATGCATCGGTTTTCCTGTCCAGAGGGCTCAGTGCAGAGGGAAATGCAAACGGTAATTATACATCACAAGCATTTCACCTTGAATCTTTCCATAAAAGAAGAGGTGTTTTCTTCTGACTAAAAGTGGGTTTAGAGTGGTAACATACCGCAAAGGGAATTTCTACAAGTGAGTTTAGTACCTTGTTTAAAAGTTACGCTTTCAAGAGTTCTGGATGGCAAAGATGTTGCACAAGCAAGGACCTGCTCTGGACTGAGCATTTTTATTTCTGTCTGTGAGGCCTTTCTGACTCCACCTCTTCCTGAAGTGCTCTGTGAACTTCTGTGAGTATTCAAAGCTTGACTGCTGAAGTTGCTTTTTAGCATACTAGCCAGATGTACCGTGCATCTTCTGGTGGTCAGCTCAAGCTTCAGTACATAAGAACAGCCCTGCTGGATCAGGCCCAAGGTCCATCTACTCCAGCATCCTGTTTCACACAGTGGCCCACCAGATGCCACTGGAAGGCTACAGGTAGGAGTTGAGGGCATCCCCTCGCTCCTGCTGTTACTTCCCTGCAACTGGTATTCAGTATAAGTATTATGTGGTCCAGGAAGGGGTATTCTTTGGTTTTTGGTTTTTTACACCTGCCTGCTATAGATGTATGTTCTGTTCACCATGCTGCACTAGTGGGAGATGACTTTTTTGCCAGCTTATTTTAAGAAGCCTCCTGGAGCATTTTCAGACAATAGGCTTTACTGTGAGTTTACTGCGAGGCTTTAATTCGAGTTTGAAGTTGCCCCCCCAAAACAACACAAAAAGTGGGGTTTACTACTTTTTAGGTCTACACTCAAATGTGCAATGCAAAACCTGAATTGTGTGTGAAGTGCTCCCTGATAGCTCACAGGGACTAAATCTGGGTAAATCTGGCTATTATGTGAAAGCACACCCTCCATTCCAAAGGAGAAGTGAACGGAAAGCCCTGTGTGAAAAAGTTCCTGATCTTTCATTCAGCTCCTCTTTCCTGTGACCATTTAGTCAGGATTGTCAGAGTGCCTAAAAGTTTTTTCACCATCTCTTGTAGCACCTAGGTACTAACTTATTTGTATTTGGGTTTAGACTTCTAACTCAATTTAAATGAATTTGAAGGCGAGGGGCGCTTTTCTAATGGATCCCATGGTTTTAAATTCAAATAAGCAAATTGTATCACTATCTTGCTCTTGTTCAGAATAGATAGATAACCTGTTATTAAATACAGAATAAAGTAGCTTTTCTGCTTGCTTAATTATAGCCCAAGAGTTTCCCATTGCTTTCAGATGTTAAAACCCTAGTCAGTGATTAGTTCTTTCTGGAGGGCACAATAAGAAAGGGGTGAATACAGGATGGTGTGCAGAAGTCCTTGTCCACCAACATAGATGGCTATTAAGCCCCATGACCACAGCTGCTACTCTGACCCCACACCCTTCTTGGCTCTGGGTTAGCAGTGGGGAGTGAAGGAAGTGGACCACGTTTGTCCCGGGGTCTACTAGTTCCTGATTCTTGTGTTAAAGCTTTGAAAAAGTGTTCTGTCTGCAGCTATTAATTGTGCTCCCCAAAGCCTGATTTATATTTTTCCTGAGAAGTGTGGTTGAATTTGCTGCCAGGGTCAGCCCTGCCACGTAGCAGGGTGAAGTGGACTCCTCAGGCCGCAGTCAGTGGGCCAGTTCTCAGGAGCAGCACAGCAGCCCATGCAGCAAATCCCGCTTGCTAACATTGCCTGTAGAGGAAGAAAGCTCAAATGGTACCTACTGTGCTGCTTTCCCTTTCCCTTATCAATTAAAAAGGCAGGAAGTTGGAGATATTTGGAAGGAAGGAAGGAAGGAAGGAAGGAAGGAAGGAAGGAAGGAAGGAAGGAAGGAAGGAATTAGGGATGTGCTTTTAAGAGAATAAAGAGAAAGGAGTGGGAATTGAGGTTGGGTTCTCTGCTTCAGGCAGTAAAATGTCAAGGGCTGGCCCAAATGTTACACTGCCCCCCTGCCCCGGTAATTCCCCCTTGCTATTCTGATAATGTAAGAATCAGACCCAAGTGTCCTTGACATTCTCATATGTGGTACACGAATTATGATTCTGAAACAAAGAAGATACTTTTGGATAAAGCAAACATATTGTAGTGGTATTTAAAAAAACTGATCTTGAGCTTTCTGACATTGCCTATAATATAAAGATGCTGTAATGTAAGAATCGTTTGTTTTGTAATTCTGGGGCAGGGGTGGGAATCAAGTCCCGTCCCCCCCTTAAAGAAACTAACAGATGATACGGTAAGAAAGTGTTTCCAACATGTACAGAGTGGAAATCAACGTGTGCCGTGTATCTTGGTCAAAACCCTATTGAGAATTGTAGCTCTTCATCTTCTTCTTTGTAGTCTACCACATGGGTTTTGCCAGTCTTGGGGTAACTTGTTTTTGGACTACAACCCCCACCATCCCTGGCCACAATGGCTGAAGGCTGGGGATGAATGGACCTGTAGTCCAAAACCAAGAAGTTACCCAAGACTGCGTTTTGCACCTTGTCACTATAGTTCTAGTTCCCTAACCAGTGAACTGGCACTCAGTTTGCTTGTTCTGAAAGAGTGTTCGCTTGTTCTCTAGCCATCTAAATGCCTTTTGAGGAGTGAAGTGAGCACCTTTCTGTTTAGTTCTCTTCTACCCACAGCAAAAACAAGAGCTCTGAGAACATTCTCAGTGAGTTAAACTCCACAGCATGCTTTGGCACTTTTTATTTTTATGCTAGACAAGGACTCCCCTACCCCTACCCCCTTTAAGTTCTCCCTCAGGATGTGAGCTGTCAGATTCAAGTCCAGCTGCAGCAGTCAAATGGCTTCAGTGGCAGGTGCATATATAGTTAACTCATGAGGGTACAAAAGAATGATTTTTGCGTGTAAATACATTTATGAATTTCACTTTTGATAAGTGGGTGGCTGCATCCTGTGGATAAAATGAGGATACAGTATATGAACGACAATACTTACAGTATGAGGGATTATGTTTTTTACAAAGAAAAGCACATTCCTATTATGTGAAAGATAAAAAAGAAATAGGAAGTGTGTGTGTGTGTGTGTGTGTGTGTGTGTGTGTGTGTGTGTGTGTGTGAGACCTGTGAACATCTGGATACTTTTCTGGTTTCTAACAAGCCTGGATTTCCATGACCATTTTTTGGAGTTGTGTTGTAGGGGTCAACTAGGTAAGTTTTTTTAAAATTCTCTGTTCTAGTGTCATCATAATATCCTGAATATCATTTCTCTCCCATCAGTATATATTATTGGATTTGATGTGATTTTTCTCCAAGAAGTATATTGTATTGGATTCGGATCCTTAGGCATGACAGATGGACAAGACTAATGGGTCTAAAGCAGGGGTGTGCAAACTTGGCCCCCCTGCTGTACTGACTACAACTCGCATCACCTCCAGCCACAATTTATTTGCAGTTTGCCCAGTTTGCCCAGCCCTGGTCTAAAGAGTTTAGGTGTGGGGTTAGAATTGTTCCCCAAATTCTACCTAGGGTTTTCCCAGATGGCAGGATTAATCGTGGGATTATACGACAAATCATTAGTCGTATAGAAGCTGCAGCCTGAAGCTGAAATAATAATTCTGAGTGTGTTTGCATAGGGCTGCTTTGATGCTGTGTCCCCTCTGTTCCTCTCTAATGTTTCCCATGGAGTGTTCATACGACTTGCTTCCGGGTCTTTCTCTGGCCAGTGGCTTTATAGAGTAGGTGGGATGCCACATCTCCTTTCCCCTGCTACCGCACATGCATGGTGTGTGCTTCTGAAAACATTCATTTCAATGAATTGAAAACATTGTGTGTGTGTGTGTGTGTGTGTGTGTGTGTGTACACAAACACAAGTTTTTAGGGAGTCTTCCACAAGATCACCCAGCTGGTGGCCTCCCTCCACTCCTCCCTGCCCGCCCTCCTGGCTGGAAAGCAGTTTAGGGGAGGTGGGGAGAGCAAGCCAAGCCAGTTGGGTGAGTTGAGTGAGTGGAGAAAGCGGGCATGTGGATCCTTTTTTCTTTTTCTTCTTGGTGGTCTTGTGGAAGACCACCAACAAGAGAAAGAAAGAAAAAGATCCACTTTCCTGTGGAATACCACCAACTCAGAAAAGATGGTGGTCTTCCTGGTGTTCTGCAAGATCACCCAGCATTAACCCCCCCCCCAAAAAAAACCACACACAAAGAAAAAAGTCATTGCTTTATCACTATGGGCCCTCCTTACATCGCAGGAGAAACATTTGGGTAGTTCAAAGTATCTCAAAAAGCCACCATAGAGTGTGGAACTTTTTAGCACGGGGATAATTTGGGCTAAACTCCAATGCACAGGGAAAAATCCGAATTGTGTATAGAGTGCTTCCTGATACCTTGCAGGGACTTCGAGGTAAATCCCCTTGATGTGCGAATGTGCAGCCACCACTCCTGGGGAACATGGAAATAAATTTGTCACCTGGGAAAACCCCTGTAGGCTAGCTTGTGACATTGTAACAATGTTATAGGCAGTGCTGGCAGATAGACTGCTTCCCTCTGCCTCACTTTCCTTTTGTCTATACTGAGAACTTAAGGCTTGCACTAGAAGTATCCCAGCATAGGCAGGCATTTGATGCCACAGAATGAGTTTCAAGTAGACCTGTTGTGCACAAACTAGACTGGTGGAAAATCTACCTAGAAATGAGAGGCTCCCTGCTGTTGTCATGGTGCATCCTGGAGAAAGCTTGAGTTTCTGACAAAAGAAAGAAATGTTAGTGTGCTGAAGTGCATGTGGTACTACAGTGTGCCTTAATCTATTCAAACACCCTGAAATTATTATTATTATTTATTATTATTACATTTATATCCCACTCTTCCTCCAAGGAGCCCAGAGCGGTGTACTACATACTTAAATTTCTCTTCACAACAACCCTGTGAGGTAGGTTAGGCTGAGAGAGAAGTGACTGGCCCAGAGTCACCCAGCAAGTATCATGGCTGAATGGGGATTAGAAATTGGGTCTCTCCAGTCCTAGTCCAACACTCTAACCACTAAGGTCCTGAATCTTCAGCTAGGTATTCGGATTATAGAAAATAGAAGCCTTTGTTATGAACATAGGAAGCTGCCATATACTGAGTCAGACCATTGGTCTATCTAGCTCAGTATTGTCTTCACAGACTGGCAGCGGCTTCTCCAAGGTTGCAGGGAGGAGTCTCTCTCAGCCCTATCTTGGAGAAGCCAGGGAGTGAACTTGAAACCTCCTGCTTTTCCCAGAGCGGCCCCTGAGGGGAATATCTTGCAGTGCTCATACTTCTAGTCACCCCTTCATATGCAACCAGGGTGGACCCTGCTTAGCTAAGGGGGAAAGTCATGCTTGCTGCCACAAGACCAGCTCTTCTCTCAGGCCATCTGAATGAATTTCACACACCACATCCCTTTCAAGTCCATGAAGCTGGGTTTTAAACGAAGTATCTTTCCTGCCTTTGGGGACTCTACACTAGACAAATCCTATAAAAGGTATTGTTTCCCCCTGGTCAGGGTGAGCTTTGTATTCTTGGTGTGATCTCTCTCAAGACATGGTTCTGGTTCGATTGCTCAGAGAGGTAGTAAGGCCTGCCACTGCTGCTGCGGGGATTTGGCAGTGTGCGTTGTCAAATCACAACTCTTGAGGATTCATGCAGACTGCATCTGCGTTCACCCCCTTTCCCTCCTTTGAGCCGAAATCACTGGGTTGTTGAGCCACAAGTCGGAACCTTCAATCACAGGACCTAGAAATGCTAAGCTGAATCACTAGTGTTGAGCGTGCCTTGCGTGGAACAGGTGCTTTCCTGTCCTGATCCCCCTTGGAACCTCTGCCCTTGGTATACTCTCTGTGTGGGGCTTACATGAGATCCTTCTTGGGTTTTAACTATCTGACCGCCCTAAGGCTCCCTGAGTGGAAAACAGAGAGCGATTCCCAAACAGAACCCCAGATAGAAACTTCTGAGGCTGAGTCATTCCCAAAGTGGGTCTGCCATGAGTTAACCAACCCCCCATGCTCAACTGCCTGGGAATTTCAGTGCTCCCCTTGCTTGCTCTGGGCTGACACAGAGCCACAGTCTTGGCTGATATGCCAGCACCTTGCTGCATATCCTTGTCCTCCACTGTCACAACCTAATGAGGGACTCCTTGCTTCCCCCATGTTCATTAGGAGGGAATTACGCCTTGGCATCACACACAAGACAGCAGACTAAGGGAAAGTAACTGGACTTTCTTTCCTCTCTCAGTAAGCTCCCCCCCACTTTTTTTTGCCCAGACAATCAACTCTCCCCTTCCCCCTTCGTATAGTTTCAGGGGAATTGTTTGTATTCCTTGTGCTTGCCAAATACTTCCATTTGCACTGTACCTCTTTATAAAATATACTTCTTTGTTTCAAAAGTCTTGTCTCTGAATCTGTTGCTCGCTGGAGTATCCCAATGCTGACATTTGCTTGTGTCCAGATTGTAGTCCTTGATATGCATAATTGCAAGACTGGTTTTTTAGAGTAAATTTCCCCAGTTCTAATAAAGGCATAGATACAGATGTGGTAGCTTAAGTTACATGTGTATGGAGGAAGTGTGGCAACAGCAAAGATACCAGTACAGATGTTTAGGTGTAATATAATCCTCAGCCATACATTTCAGTTGCAATGTAAAAGTGGGACATTGTATTGCAATGTAAAAGTGGGACATCTTGCCACATTCAGTGCTATATTTAATATCTTTATTAAAGAAGAAATGCACACAGAGGAAAAACAAGCATAAAACTAAAGGAAGAAAAAGTGCATATTGCTGGAGGCAACTAGTGGCTGGGGCATGGAAGCAATGCACTCTTTCTGATTTATTTTTCATTGTATAGCAACAGAAGGCAAAGTATAGTTATTCACTGTTTCCAGAGTTTTGCTCTGTAGGGGACATAATAAAAGATCATGAAGGCCTAGGGAGATTTGTGAAAGAAAAACAAATATTTTTTCCCTTTTCCTTTCATAGCTCTTGCAAGACCTTGGATGCCATTTGATCACACCATTCTCAAACTTTTTTTTCTATGTAATTTCATTAACTACTTTTTACTGTAGTTAGGTTTTTCTCACTTGGCTAGCTGAAGAAGCCCAAACCTGCCTCTCTCTCTGCAGGCCATATTGATGAAGACCCACTAAGAAGGACCTGAATAGACTTGATCAAAATTCAGGGACACTGATATCTTCTTTTTAAATGTTTGTGTCTTCTGAATTTCTTTCTGACTTCCTCACACATTATTAGTTCTCTCAGTAGGTACTGTTGTGTAGTCTATTTTTAGTCTACTTTCCTTAAGGAAAGTAAGCTTATGAGATCACCCTGCATATACTCTCTCTCTCGCTCTTGCTCTCGCTCTCTCTGTATATATTTATTATTTTATTTATTTATTTATTTATTTATTTATTTAAAATATTTCTATACTGCCCAAAACTTGTGTCTCTGGGCGGTTTACAATTAAAATCATTTAAAACATTAAAAATATTAAAAACCCAGTATTAATTTTTTAAAGCTATAAATCTAATTAAAAGCCTGGGTAAATAAATGTGTCTTCAGTGCCTTTTACAAATTTGCCAGAGATGGGGGAGGCTCGTATTTCAACAGGGAGTGCATTCCAAAGTCCAGGAGCAGCAATGGAGAAGGTCCATTCCCGAGTAGCCACCAAACGAGTTGGCGGCAGACAAACCTCTCCAGATGATCTTAACAGGTGGTGGGGCTTATGGAGAAAAACATGTTCTCATCTATCTATCTATGATGTGTGTGTTATCTCCGTAATTCCTGGGCCAATATGAACCGAATTGGGTACAGTTGTAGGGACACCTCTACATCATAGTTTGTGATGATGTCATCCACTCTAATTCAAGATGGCAGATGAGTGAACTTGAAAGCACAAGTGGGCTAACTTGTGGACCATCTAACTGATTTGAACCAAATTTGGTACAGTTGTAGTGAGTGACACATAGGCCACCTCAACGGTGTAGTTTGTAATGATGTTAACTCCGATTCAAGATTGCAGACGTGTGAATGTGTGAGGTGCAAGTGGGCTAACTTGTGAACTGCCTAACTGATGTGGATTTAGTCCAGTTGTAGGGATAGTGAAAGGAAAGTAGGCAGATTACTTCTTACCAGAACAACTTGTTTCCTAGTTCAAGTCTTGGAAGTGATGGTATAAAACAGTGATTCTACAATCACTACTTTGACAACTCTGTTATTCAAATTATGATTGGAACAATCATTTTCATCATTTTCAATATGCTGAATTTCCGACCTTTAAAATTTTAGTCTTGTTATCTTTTTCTGAATGTGAAAATGTTGTTTAGTACTGAGGAAGAACTCTCTGATTCAGTTTTTAGTTTCAATATATACATTGAAAGTGTATCGTTTGGTGATGGACTGGGAAGGATGAGTTTGGCTGTATGGAATTATTTATTTGTTCTTTTGCTATTGTGGTTCATTCCATGGTCAGGAATCTGCTATTGACTGTAATGTCAAAGCACACACATTCTTCTTTCCCATGTGCCATTTTGGTGTTTCATGCATATATCACAGATTGATTTATTATACACAGCTTGCTAACAATGGCTGGCATCCAGACAAAAGCCTCACTGGACAACAACATTTTTAGTCTCGTGGAATGGTTTTTGGAGATAATTCGCTTCCCTCTGCAGCCATCTGTGCCTCCCCAAAATAGGACTCCAAGGTTTGATAGGCCCTCAGGGGCATATTTTTGGAAGCCATAGGCAACTGCAGGGGGGAGGGAGATCTGCCAACTATTGTGTCCCCCCTCCTGCCACTGTTGTGCCAGTGTGGCAATGGAAACTACTGTTGTTTGTAACTGTTGTTGGAAACTAGTGCGGCATTTGCCTGTTGGCCAATGTTGACAGTGTCTGGGATAAGATGCTATGTTAGCGTCACATGAAAAGGCCACAAAATGAGCAGTGTTAGGCTGAGCTGTTGTGAGGGCAAGGGAATATTCACACATTCATCTGAGGTTATTTTGCAGTAGAGTGAAGGTTCTGTAACCTTCTGAAGACCAGAGAATCCAATTAAGTTGAGGATAATTGTAACTGATTTTGATTGACCTTGTGTTTCCAGCCTTTAACTGTATACTAGATAACAGTAGTGAGTGCCTAACAATCTTTATTTTAAGAATTTATTTTAACTATACAGAATCTCTCATCTGAATCCACTATCCATTTTGTTGTAGCAGTTGCGACACTGTGATTTCCTTCATGGTTCAGTGCTGTAAGCCAACTCTGCACATTGTGCTGATACAACAGAGTGTGTCTGTGATCATACAGCAGCAGATGCTACTACTGCAATTTTGTAATATCTGTGTAAAGGTATTCTGTGCAGGAAATCTGGCTTCTTCCAAAAATTGGATGAATCCATCCATATCTAGATGCATCATTTACTTGAAAGATTGGGATAAAGTAGATGTGAAAAATAGAGATTTATATAGGCTTTCTATAGGAAAACCTGTTGTTTTCCCAGCAACATTTTACGGATATAGCATTTGTATGGGTAGTATCTTGATTTGGGGTTGGAAGGTGGGGTAAGGTATACCATTGCTTATACTTGTGTGCTGAAGACTAGAAGAAGTGTACAAGCTTCATGGCCAAAATTTTGAACACTTTCTCCTAGTCCCGTGCTAGTTATTGCCACCACCACCCCCATACACTGGCACAACTTAAAATTATCTGCTCACTCTTAAGAACAACCACCAGTCTCAGATGGGTTGGACATTTTCTCTAACCCAAATGTCAAACATCCTGCAGCCCTGCCTCTTTCTCTTCATGGCAGATGAAGAAAGCAGCTTTGCCATGATTTGTCTGCCACAGCATCAGATGATATGGGCAGGGAATACAGACAACCCTTTTCTCTGTTCCGTCAGCCAGAGTAGTTAGCAACCCCGATTATGTGGCATAGATATTTTATAGCATTTTGAAGGTACTGGGGATGTATAAATATTTATTTATTTAAAATATTTCTGTACCACCCAAAACTTGTGTTTCTGCAAGTTTATATGCAAACTGCAAAGAAAATTGGGCAACAAAGGTAGCTTCATGAAGGTATAATGCTTGTTTTGGATTGTAGCCGAAATACAGCTTATTAGGACAGACCTGACCCACTTTTTTCTCACATGATGCCATCATCGTGATATCAGTACATACCACTTGGTGTTTAGCCAAAGCAAGCTGTATACAATACACATTCAGAATATTTGCAGTTGTGACATCTGAAATATTTTGAGCATGCTCATTTCTGTTTGAGTTGCATTCAACATTGAGCAATGTCTAATAGAAATTTTTAACCTTTGTCTTATAATTTTTAGAAATCCTTCCAAATTGGGCAAATATGGATTTGCATTCCCTTTTTCAATATTACTGCCTAGGTTCTAATTGAGCATGAAATGAACATGGATTTGTTTATTAGCCTAGAATGTTTTATTCATGTTATCAGTAAAGACAACACAGCTCTGGGGATATTGTTTGTTAGTCTGAGCTGACTTGGTTTTGTTTTTCTAGGTCGTCTGTAAACAATTATTTCTGAAGAACTTTGTGGCAAGAGGGATTTGAGGCTTCATTTCAGGAGAAAGACAGTATTCTGGCATTTGTTTGTTATGTTGGTCTATTTAATTGTGTATGTAAGCCAAATGGTTGACTTTTTGTTTCAAAACAAAACTTGGAATGAAACCTTCTTTTAAGAGTTTTGGACTAGATTGTGCAAGATATATTTGTTGTTTTGAGGTGATTTACATTTTGCTCTTCTCTGGATTTTAGTATCTACTGCATCTTTCTCTCTGTGTCTCCCTTCTTGGGAATATAAGATCTCAGGGACAATGTCGCAATAGGATTTGAATGAAACCTTTGTTTCTTTGAGATTATGGATATTTATAGCATAAGAGTCTATTTACTACAGGATGGGATCATTTTTTTGTGTCAGCAGTCATATTAGAAACTAGGCAGAGACTGCAGAAAATCCATCTGTTTCAGATGTGCGTAATTTTAAAATGTTATGCATTTATACATGTACATCCAGCATCTTCACATAAAGTTGGGCAGATCTTGTACAATCTGGATATATATATATATATATATATATATAGAGAGAGAGAGAGAGAGAGAGAGAGAGAGAGAGAGAGAGAGAGAGAGAGAAATGTGGTGGAAAACAGCAGTGTTGTTCTGGTGTTTCCTACAGCAAATATGGAAGTTTTGGATGTGATATGTGTTTCTTTAACACCCATGTATGCGTTTCTGGGACCCCTGGCTCGATCAGGGTTTTCAGATGCATATGCATAGGTGTTTAAGCACAATCCAAAGGTTTGTAGGCATGAGATATCAAAACACACACTACAGTTTGGGCTTCCTATGATATATCTGCAGAAGTATCCCGTTCCCTGACAATGCTTTGTTTGGGAAGCCCTTCTTCTGAATGCAGCAGCTTTATGTGTAAGATTGGATTTCCCATGTATGCCAGTAGTCCCTTTAATTTGAATGGAACTAAATGGTTTGTGTTCCACCCTGTCATTTTAACTGAATTTTGAATTTTCTTTTTTAAATTTTGTATTGGTTGTGGCAGTGGTGGACAGAAGGAGATCGGGATCTGTAGATAGATCTCTTGGATGATTTGCATTAGATCAACAAGAGTTTCTGGCTCCCAGTTGTTTAACAACAAAAAAGCCTCCCCCCCCATCCTAAAAATTGTCTGTTAAAACCAAACTGCATGTGATGTTTAAAGCTGTATTAGGCTTGATGGGCTTAGTTTTTCCTTTAGCCACTATCGGCTATATTGGAACCTCCAACTGTTATAGCACAAGGTGATGTGGCCTGATCTGGCAATTTATGGCCAGAAAAGCTCTCATTTGGGGGGAAAAGCTCTTTTTTTTTTTTTTTTGAGGGGAGGTCTCATTTGCACCAATGGGAGTGTTTTTTTTCCTGGATTAGCGAGATTGGTACTAAAGCAAAGGGCCCCACCAGTATCCCAGTACATGGTGGGCCCTAATCTAGATGCTGTTGGCTAAAGAAAAACTAAGCCTTTCCGATCTAATAATTATTTAAAAGTCACATATAGTCTGTAATTTGATTTTCTCATCTGTAGTTCTTTTATATGGAGATTTGTGCTTCTAAATGAAGGTCATTCTAATGTATGGCTCATGTGGTGCAGTAGATAATTGGCTCCATCTTGAGGATTTGTATCTGGCTCTAGTTGAGGTTCTAGTAAAAACAAAAACAGTTCCTGCAAGACCAGTGTTCTCTCTAATTTTTTTCAGCTGTGCGCAGACCCCCCTCCCCCCCCGGCTGCATTATAAAGGCAGTGTGTGCGCACATGCATTCAGAGTGGGGCTTTCCTGATTCAACCTGAGTGGGATCTAAAATTAACTGAGCGGACATAAAAAACTTGTGAGTACACGCATGTGAACACGGTGCAAGACTAGTCTGCCAAAGGCTAATTTATGGCATATAAATTACTTAGACAGAATTCTACATTTTGAACGAATTATGGATAATTCTGAAGAGCATTGGAATACATTTAATTATTAAATCAATTTAACATGTTGTAATTGCCATGCAGGGAGTACCCTGTCCTGAGGGTGGGATACAAATACTATTAATAATCATAATAAGAACTTTTTCAAATCTGTTAATTCATGAATACATCCTGGATGGCTCATTGGATCGACTGCAAGTACAGCAATGACAAGAGCAGAAAAATTTACTCAGACAGGAAATCCTTTGTGACTCTGAGGATGAAATATCAATTTCTCAAACCCTTCATTCCTTGTTTCAAGTCTTAGGAAAAGAACAGATGAGTGTCTGAAACTGTGCTCCTATGCTGGAACAGCATATGGTATGGACAGACCATGGACATGGTATGGTATGGAATGGAAATGGTCTGCATGGTATGGTCATGTATGGATTGGACATGGTCTTTATGATATGGGATGGTATGGACAGCCCAGGGGCATTGCGAGGGTGCCTCCCATTATTGCAGCTCCGCCCTAGGACAGCCATGAACGGACTATGGCACTCAAAATACATTATGGTTGTGCAGAATCCAAACAAATTAAAATAATAGGGAGAGAGAAACTGAATACTTCTTTGTCCTATTATTTCAATATGTTTGAATTGTGTGAAAATGTTTGTTTGAAACAACTTTTATCATGCTTTTTTTTTGCTTTAAAAGCACTCAAAGCAACTTATTCAATTGTGAAGTTGTATCTGAACTGCAGTATATTTCTGAACTGAAAAAGAAAGAAACAAGAAAAGAAAAAAAAGTAAAGAAAAATAAATGTATGGTTTCAGGGTGGAAGAACACAAGGAGGAAACATGGAAGGCAATTTTAAAGAATTGACCAATAATAAGAAATACTCAAATTGGATCATAATATAAATTGCAGAGAAAAGGAGATGGGTGTCATAAATGCCCTTTGGCCTTATAACTAATGGAACAACCCACCCATACATTTAAAAAAAATATTCGTGGGATGTGGGCTGAGAGATGCACTATGACACAGCAAACTTGAATACTTGTGGGTAGCCAGTCACGAAGCAGAAGTCTGGAATGGCAATAGGCATATGGATGTGGGGGATGAAAATAACACAAATTGGGGGTGAGTAGAAGTGTGAAAAAATAAAAACACATGGCTCACCTCGCTTCACTTCTCAGTCTTGGGGAAAGCATCTCATGTGAAGAGATAGAGCAGGGCTATATAACATGTGAAGAGGGAAAGAACAGAGCTCCCATCCCCCATCAGAGGATTGGGGAGTAGCTCAGTGGTAGAGCATTTGCTTTGCATGTAGAAGGTCCCAGGTTTAATCCCTAGCATCTCCAGGTAGGGTAAGATTCCTTCCTGAAACCTTGGAGAACTGCTGCCAGTCAGTGTAGAGTAGATAATACTGAGCTAGATGGAGCAATGGTCTGATTTGGTGTAAGGCAGCTTCCTATTTTCCTATGCAACAAACTGAAATTCTTAAAGTCTGGGGTAGAGCAGTATTTGAGAAGCACAAGTACAGAGTGAAAAAAGAGACCCATTGACCCACAGTTAACACTGACAGCATGAGTGTAACACCCATGTCCTTATGTCCATAATAACAGCATCTGTATTGCTCTTTATGAGTGTGCAATGCTTCTTCACATGTAATTTTGATGTAATACTTGCATCATCCTGTGATGTATTACCTTACAGTAATGTCATAATATTATTCCCCTGCTAACTGGGCAAAGAGGCACCTTTTGCCGTGGTGATTCTCTTTATTGAGCAGGGGGAGAGTAACTGGCCCTATCCACCCCCAGCACCAGGGGTGTAACTACTATTAGGCAAGGGGAGGCGGTTGCCTGAGGGCCCCCATGCCTCGAGGCCCCCCCGAGGCAAGTCACATGACTATATATTGTGAAGTGTGTGTGTGTGTGTATCAGCGAGGGGCCCATTTTAAAATGTTGTCTCTGGGCCCACTCCAGCCTTGTTACGCCCCTGCCCAGCACAGTGACTGTTGCTGGTGTCTATCGTGTTTTTTTTTTTTTTTAAAGAATGTGAGCCCTTTGGGGACAGGGAGCCATCTTCATTTATTATTTCTCTGTGTAAACCGCCCTGAGCCATTTTTGGAAGGGCAGTATAGAAATTGAATTAATAATAATAATAATAATAATAATAATAATAATAAATTAATCATGTAATATTATTTCCATATTGCAGTTGAGGCGCTGAACTGGAGAGGAAGTGGATTGTCTAAAGCCACTTATAGTGAGTTTGTGGTAGAGGCAAGATTGAAATTGGGGAAGTCTTGATTTGAAGCTCATTCTCTTAATCCAAGGCTGCACAGCTTTGGCCCTTCAACAGTTGAACTATTGCTTCTGTAATCCCCAGCCACAATGACCAATAGGCAGTGATGATGGGAGTTGTAGTCTAATTTGCAAGAGAGCTTTAGTGCAACCCTGTTTTTACCAGCTTGCTGCACCAGCTTGCATGTCCATGGATTTGATTTTCTGCATTCCTTACATAGAAACTTCTTTGTAGGCAGTCACAAACAAGTAGTGTAAGTAGGAACTATCCAGGGGGGAAAGAGAAGAATAAATCTCTTGTGAGCACTTATGGAGGGTAAAGTTGTTGTGCATTTACCATGATCGACTCTGGATTGTCAAACTGGAAGACATCTCATGCCTTCCGAGTAATAAGACACGACCTCTCACAAAAGAAAGAACAGCAAGCCTTCAGTTTGCCCCATTTTCTGTTTGTCTTCACATCATTTGGCACGTTTCTCTCCATTATTACAACAGATGAACCCCAGACTTTCTCTTCTGTGAAGTCATTTCAAAGTCAACCCTTAACTCAAAAAGCCATTCTTAGGGCTAGTTTGAATGACAATAGTCGTAATGGGTTGAAAGCTTTTTAAAATGGGAAGGGGATATGTAAAGTTCATCCAGTCAGGGCTCAGTTGAGATTTAGAAGCATTTATGATACTAAGTTATTAATGATCTGAACAAGATTTCAAAACAACTCCCATTTTTATGCAGTATTTTAAAACCAGCAATAAAACAAATGGGAGAGTATAAAGCCATTAGATTTGAAACCTCCTCCTTTTGACTTTTGAAAGATTTGAAGGTGCTTTTTATTAGCAGAGACACTATTGAAAACTTTCAGATGTACCTATTTCTGTTTTTGTTTTAAAAGTTGCACTCCTGTATACACTTGCAAATAAATCTCATTGTGTTTAGTTGGTCTTCTGATTAAGCATGCCTTGGATCAGGCTGTAAATCTTCTCTTGCCTGGCTTTATACTTTTGATCCTAAGCCTGGCTTAAATTTCCTTCCTAATCTCCTTCTGCAACACTTTCTCCCTGTTGTCATGCCCCACATCAGAGGAGAACATTGCTGAGTGGAATCAAGGATGCACAATTTTTCTAGGAGTCTCATAGGTAAGAGCCAGTAATAGCATTATGATGCTAGTAATGGCATTATTATAGTTTCTGTTATTTTAGAATATTTATGTACTGCTTTTCAACAGAAAGTGGTTTATATAACAAAAGTCAGCTATGTAGCTGCGGAGATGATTTATTGTCCCAAAGAGGCTCATAACAACACATATACCCCCCCATTGGGACAGATATTATGCTGAGATGAATAGGAATGGCCTTGAACTATGAGGAGATACTTTGCTCAATGTTGTTATTATTATTATTATTATTAATATTAATAATTTGATTTCTATACCGCCCTTCCAAAAATGGCTCAGGGCGGTTTACAAAGAGAGATAACAAACAAATAAGATGGCTCCCTGTCCCCAAAGGGCTCACATTCTAAAAAGAAACATGACACACACCAGCAACAGTCACTGGAAGTACTATGCTGGGGGTGGATAGGGCCAGTTACTCTCCCCCTGCTAAATAAAGAGAATCACCACGGTAAAAGGTGCCTCTTTGCCCAGTTAGCAGGGGTTGGCTAGTGAATCCATAGTGAATCCATGTTGGCTAGTGAATCCATAGCAGAGATGGAGCTGAGAGATGAGAGAACAGATCTGAGATGGATTTGAGTTACTGCTAACAGCATAGCCTCTTGAATCATGAGAAGACACTTAACCCAGCAGTGTTCAACGAATCCGCAATGGAGATGTTTTGAGCCAGAGGATATTCTCTGGCACAGTGGTCATACAACTGCAAGAGTTCCCATGGAGGTTTCATGGGCTTAGGCAGAACCTGCCCCCGCCCCCATGCCAATTGAACAAAAGCTCACAGTACCCAAGTGACTTGCCATGTGACTTGAATGGCTGATGATTGTACAAAATTAAAAGGAATCTAAAGACACTGTTGTAGGGTTAGAAGTAGACCAGGCTAATTCTCTATTGCTCTTTCATAGGACAAACATTTCATTGGACTGGGTAAAGCCCCAAAGCATAGATAATAGTGCACCTTGCTTCAGTGTGAAAAGTCCAGAGGGTAGATAACTCTCAAGGTTACCACCAAGCCTGAGGCTTTTATTACCCTCAGCAGACAGATACATCCAAGAGTTAGGCTTCACATTGTTTTGCTAACTGTTGGTTTTATTCTATAGTGTAATGCAATTTCTGTTGTTATTTATGTCCATAGGAATGGAAACTGTTTTGATTCCTTTCATTTCCTCTATTGTGATGATGGGGATAATAAATATGTCAGTAAGCATAGTTAACACTCTCTTGTGTGAAATTTCTAATATTGGTTATATAAAATATTTTAACTTTGCCATCCAACTTTGTAGACCTTGTTAAGCTTATTGCCTCTGCAATGGCAGTTGCTCTGAAATACAGAAGTGGTTGCTTTTAATCCTTTGTTGGCAATTTAGTGTTGGATTGAGTATTGAAATGCAGCAAAGCAAATAATGAAGGCATATGTTTACCTATAATTCTTTTTACCTTGGGAGAAGAATTAAATAGGAACAGTTTGGTCGTTGTCAAATTCTTAACGGTTGCTTTCAAGCATGAAACAGTCCCCCAGCTCTCGGAGGATTTACTTAGCAGTTTGAATGGAGAGGTCTTTATTGCTAATGGAACTGAGATGGCAGGTTTAAGCAATGGGGTGCTTTATAGCCTCTTTCGCCACTTGAGAAGATGTAACATCAAATAGCTGAAATCATCCTGGTCTCCAGTGGTGTGCGGAAAGTTGCACAGAGATTGGTGAATAAATAATTTAGACTTGTAAGAATGTCTTCATGCCAGAGTGTTGCATGAATCTAAAAGCTTGATTTCACAGAAGATTTAATACCATAAGACGTTCAGTAGGGTTTTGTTTTGTTTTTTGCTTGGGCTGTACCTCAGGGACCATTTACTGATTTAGGGAGAGCTGCACTCTGTATATAGTAACGGACTCTTATTAAAATATATATAATTAGCAACTATAACACTGAAGGGGAGGTTACTTTTATCAAAAAAGCTAGCACATATTTAATCAACATCAATGACTTGCAATTGCTGAATTTGTTTCTATGGAAATAGAAAAGTAGCACTTGTACAGCACACACATTAACCTATAAATCTCTTCTCTATATAATGACAAGTTTTAGTACACCAATTGTATAAAGCCCATAAATTAAAAATTGGCATGTTTAGTATGTAAAGTATATCCGATTACTTGTTTTGGAAGCCAAGAATAGTTTTTTAAACATTTTAATGTTGCTGTTCCTGTTAAATTTTTTCTGCACAGTACCTGTTCACATATATAGTATTATATCCAAAGAAAGTTAAGTCTCATTGCAGTTAGCAAGAGCTAGATTAGTTACATGACTGACTCAAAACCCACTAATTTCAGTGTCTAGTTACCTTTGGATTACCTATTTATTTAACAAATAAATAAATAAATAACCCACAATTAAACAAATAATTAAACAAATTACCTGTTTTTAACCCATTAATTTCAGAAGCACATCACCACTTGGCATCTTTCTGTTAACAAAAGTGGATCCTTCATTGAGGAGTATTACTGCTAGTTTTACTTCCCCTGGTGTCACTTTCAGTTAGAAGCGGGTTGGCCAGCTCAGAATAGTTCCATGCATCATGTTGGGTGCATCACAGTACTATCACTGAAGGAATGCCAAAGCTACAATGAACAATATTAAAAAAACAAGCCATTTACTATATTAGGCATTCAGGCCCCCCTACCAGATTTGGCCCTGTGTTATGCTGAAATTAGCTGGAGCTTCCTAAGTATGAGGAGCAACAATCCCTTCTTTAAAACTCCTGCAATTTTGAACAGGGCAGTTCCCTTATATGGCAGTAGTGCTAGATGTTAAGAGATAAATACATCCTGTGCTTCCATCCTATTATGTGGGGGCAGAGAGTCCTAGGAAGGGGGAAGTGGTGAGTGAGTTGGAGGTGCTTAATCCTTCCCTGTCCACTGATCCTCCCCTGCTAACATATGCACTCCTTCAGCTGTTTTAAATCATTTACCCCCAGCCATTTCTGGGAATTGGCCCAGCTAGAGGAAAATGGTCTGAGAAGGCATTTGCATGGGAGACTTGGCAGGCATAAGAAAGATTATGTGCCCCTACCTCCCACTGATCTTTGAGCTGTGTGACCCTCAGGGACATATATCTGGATGGCAGAAAGCACTAACGGAAGCAAAAATGGCTGTGTCCTTGCCCTGTGCACGCTCTGCTATTTGACATGATGGTTGGTTAAGCTTGGAGCAGCTTCACTGTGCAGGGACAAAACTGATTTATGAGAGCAAATGATTGTGCAACATGTGAGTCAGTAAGTGGCTGATGATTGTGATATGGCTCTTAATCAGCAGGTGAGAAATAATTGCTTGTGGATCAGGGATGGAGACTCCCACATCCTCTGAGGCTAAGCTGTCATGCTTGTATGCAGGAACTTTAGCTCAAGTGGAAGAGGTTTATAGATTACTGAGAGATAGACACTGCAAAATCTTTGAAAAGCCCACATCTAAAATTTATCTGAATGCAAAATGTGCCCTCTACTCATATATCACTTATCACAGTAATGTAGCACAGTCATAATACACATGTAATACATGAACAAGTCTCACCAGTCTCTAATGGTAGAATGTAATCTCCATGAGAGAAATGCAGGAATGCTTAACAGAGCTGAAGAATTTTTTTATGCTTTACCACTTTGGTTTGCCTTCTGAAGTTACAAATCATGCTAACAATACTGATGCATCATGGATGGTGCAAATAAGATCGATAGTGCATTGCCTTCAAATTAAATGGGTCATGCTATGAATTTGGGTCATCCCTGGTTACATCAAGATATAAGAAAATAAAGCCGCTTTGCCCATTACTACCTTGGCTGTGCACAACTGCACTTAAAATTGATACCTTACTGCTGTGTTTTCCCCCTTAAAGTGTCTATGTTGATTCTGTTGTGAGGAATTCCCATGTGGCAATATTTGAAACCAGCTTTTGCTTCAGGGGACAAAACCCTTTAGCAATTGATGAAAGATCACATGAGGTAAAAGAACAAACATTCTCAGCAATTCTGCTGCACTTCAGAAATAATTTTTAGGTTTTAAGGTTGTTCTATTTCAGAATTTAATGGCTGAGAAGTATTCTTAAATTGTAGCCAATGGATCGTCAGTGGCCTGCAGTGTATTTCTATTCATTAATATAGAATGGGGGAGAATGTCTAGAATCAAACCACGATGTTAACGACTTTTGAAATGTTTTACATGGTAACATCTTTAGAAGCTAGAACCTTTCCTTGAACTTTTAAAAATCTTATTTTTAAGAATGCAGGTGAGCTACTGTTTTTGTGAGCTGTATCCAGTGCTTAACTTGTATTTTGCAGTTTTGTTCAAGTCTACCTGAGAACTCACTGGATCCCTTGATCTAGAAATTCTGCCATTGAGCATAGAGCTGGCTGGGGTGGTGGTGGTGGTTAGAAAAAAGCATTACAGATAGACTGCGTTACCTGTGAATTCATTATACACGGATTCGTGTATCCACAGTTGGGCAAAAGACACCCGACCTTGGCATACATGGCGGAAAACAACAACAGGTCGACCTCATGTATCCACAGGTTGGAAGTGGCCGGAAAGGACTGTGGAGGTCATTTCTGGTCACCATTTGGTTTCTTGGAGCTGCTTTAAAAACAAAAACAAAATTTGGCAGTTTTTGGCTGATTTGGGGGCATTCCGGGGGTACACAGGCAGACCAGCAAAGCAAGGTAAGGAGCTTTCCCCTGCACCCATCACTCAAATTTGGCCCAAAATCCGCATTTTTCTCATTTTCCTGGCTACCGGGGAGCCTAACTCTCAGTTCCCCATTGACTCAGTGCCTTGATATTTGTGGTTTCAGTATCCGTGGTACAACTGCGGAACGGAACTCCCATGAATATCGAGATCCTCCTGTATATGTAATGGAGAGGTACCACTTCACGTGGTCCACATGAATGGAGCAACAACAACAACAACTAACAACAAAAAGTACCAGAAATGCATATGAACCATGCAGGTTCTCATATCAGTTTGCAAAAAAAGTAGAGTGGAAAAAATAGTTCTAGAAGTTCACCTTTTACAATTTATATTAAAAAAAGCTCTGATCCTTTTATTAGCTTTTAGCTCTATTCCTGTGTTTGATCGTTTGACTTCTTTCTTTTTTTAGTGACCCTTTTAGTGGTACCTCACTGTGTAAGATAAGCAATTTTCTATAGGTCAGGACACTCACTTGCAGGATTTTAAAAGGCAAGCAACTATAATTCCTCCTTGGGGATTCTCATGGCCGAACTTCATAAAAAAATATAAAACTTAAAGTTGTAGCACTTTTTTTAATCCACAGAACATGATATTCACTGCTTACTGTGGGCCTGCTTACTGAAGTAATAGCATAACGTATAGGAACGCATGCCCTGCGTTTGGGCTCCTGTACACCCATGCATGAACATTTTACTTTGTGAATCAGCTCTTTACCTGATCATGTATTTGCAAATGTGGTTGATTTCTACAATTGCCGATTGTAGATCAAACTGTGGTTGATTTCTACAATTGCAATTGTTTTTATAGGATATTATCAAGATAAACCATGTGGTAATTCATAGAAACCAGTAGGGATTTGCAAAGAATAAATCTTACCAGACTAATTTCAAGTTTATTTTATTTGATTGGGTTATTTATTTATTTTTTATTTAACATATTTCTATGCTGCCCAAAATGCACACTTAATTTCAGCAGAGCATTTGATAATGCTCCCAATGATATTTTGGTTAGCAAACTGGTCAGATACAGGCCTGATGAGAACGCAATCATTGAGTAGATTCACAACTGGTTGAAAAAAATGTACTCAGAGAGTGATAATTAGTGGTTCCACATCAAACTGGAAGAAGGGTTTGGGTGGGGTGCCACAGGGCTCTGACCTTGGGCTGGTAGTCTTCCAACATTTTTAAACCATATTTTAGATGCAGTGGTGGTAGAAGTCCTCATCAAATTTGCAGATGACACAATACTTGGAGGGACATATCAGAAGACATAAATACAATTCAAAATGACTTTGATAGAAAAGACAAGTGGGCTGAAACAAAATAAAATGCAAAGTTCTTCACTTAAGTTTAAAAAAAATCACATGCATAGGTACAGACAGGGTGATGAAAACTTGGCTTTGCAGTAGTACACGTGAAGAAGATATCAGGATTGCTATAAACTACAAGTCAGCATTTGTTTCTAGAGAATGTAGAGAAATGGGAATGTTCAAACAAGGATAATGAAGATGATCAGGGCCTGGAAAAATCCTCCTCTGAGGAAAGACTGAAGGAATTGGACATACTTAGCTTGGAGAAGAGAAGATTGGGAGAGGAGATATGATAGTATTCCTCAAAAACTTGAAGGGCATAGTAGAGGGTAGGAATCTGTTCTCAGTTACACCAGAGCACAGGACTAAATATAAGGAGCTTAAGTTACAGGAGGCTAGATTTTGGCTGAATATTAGGAGAAGTTTCTTAATGTAAGAGCAATTCGACCACAGAATCAGTTGCTTTGAGGATGGTGGGCTCTTCTTCACTGGAGGTCTCCAGGCAGAGGCTAGACAACCATCCAGGTCCTTAGCCAGGGGCTGTCCAGGTGTGTCCACCCCCCATACATTTCTCTATAATCCTCAGCTGCAGACTCCCCCAAGTTTCTCTGTCTCTCCAGCTTCAATGCTGAAACTAGAATCTCTTCTGCTCCAGTCTCTTTGTAAATCTGCAACTTGTCTAAGGAAGGTTGTTTTGCAGAGCAATTGACAAATAACTTCCTGTCTGTCCCCTATTGTTTACTGTTTTTGTGTAATGGCTGGAAGCGAAAGATATTACATTTCTTTCCTCTCTGTAAAGACAAAGCATAAGAACAGCCCTGCAGGATCAGGCCCAAGGCCCATCTAGTCCAGCATCCTGTTTCACACATTGGCCCACCAGATGCCACTGGAATCCTACAGGCAGGAGTTGAGGGCATGCCCTCCCTCCTGCTGTTACTCCCCTGCAACTGGTACTCAGAGGCATCTGCTTCTGAGGCTAGGGATGTGCACAAAACCGGTTTGCCTGGTTCGGTTCGAATTCGAACCAGGTTTGAACCAGGAGGGGGTGGTTTGGTTTTGGTTTTGCTCGAACCTCCCCCTGGTTCGGTTCGGATTTGATCTGTTTCAGACATCCAAAAATTGGTAGGATGGTAGGTGGCACCCAAGGGTACCTGCCACCCAAACCCCAAAGCAATCGGACACTCGTACAATTTTTTATGAATTTGTGAAAATTATTATTATTTTTTCCTCATAGGGTATAATGGGACCCGAACCAGCTCAGATCCCCTATTTTGGAGCACCCAGGGGCACAAAAGTGGGGTGGGTGGTAGACAACCAAGGGTGCCTACTATCCACCAAATTCCAAGGCAATGGGACACTCCTCTGATTATTGGTGAATTTTAAAATTATTTTGGAATTCCTCATAGAGAATAATGAGGATTGCAGCAAATGTATAGCTTCATGTCGTGGAGAAAGGGGTGTCCTAGAGTGGAGTGTGGTGGGTGGTAGTGCCCAAGGGGGGCCAGCTAGCTATCAGAATTATTTGAAAGGAATTGGGCAAAGGGCTGATTTTTAAGTGATTTTTGAAGTTTATGTGTCTTTAAGGTTAGCAGATGAGAGTGGATTCATGGTTTATCATTGAAAATCTTATATGCTACCAAAGAATCTACACTCAGAACACTTCAGAAACAACAAAACCCAGTACCCCATGGGTTAGCAACCCATGGAGGTGGTTGGCACCCTCGCTCTGGGCCACCCCAGCACACCCCCAGTGCAGTTATGGGGCTTCTGAAACCTCCATTCTTCCCTATGGAGAAAAACCTTAAAGCCACTTGTGGGGTGCTGGGGTGGCCCAGAGTGAGTGGTGGTCTAGTGCAAAGAGGGTGTCAACCACCCCCATGGGTTGCTAACCCGCCACACTCCACTCTAGGACACCCCTTTTCCCCCGACGTGAAGCTATACATTTTGTGCAATCCTCATTATTCCCTATGAGAAATTCAAAAATACTTTAAAAATTCACCAATAATCAGAGGAGTGTCAAATTACCTTGGGTTTTGTGGGTGGTAGGAACCCCTGTCTGTCTACCACCTACCCCGCTTTTGTGCCCCTAGGTGCTCCAAAATAGGGGATATGGGCTGGTTCTGGTCCCATTATACTCTATGAGAAAATTAATTGAAAATATTTCAAATATTCATAAAAAATCGTAGGACTGTCTGATTGCTTCAGGGTTTGGGTGGTTGTTGGCACCCATGGGTGCTCCACAATAAGGTGTAATGGGCTGGTTCGAGTCCCATTATACCCTATGAGAGAAAAAAATAATTTTCAAAAATTCATAAAAAATCGTTCGAGTGTCTGATTGCTTTGGGGTTTGGGTAGCAGGTACCCCTGGGTGCCAGCTACCATCCTTCCAATCTTTGGATGTCCAAACCAGTTCGAATCGGTTCGAATCAAACCATCCCCTGGTTCGGTTCGAATTCGAACCTGCATCTTGAACCTGATGGCTGGTTCGGTTCGAATTCGAACCTTCAAACCACCCTGGTACGAATTCAAACTGGTTCGAATTCAAACTGGTTCACACATCCCTATCTGAGGGTGGAGGTGGCCTAAAGCCCTCCGACTAGTAGCCGTTGATAGACCTCTCCTCCATGAAGTTATCCAAACCCTTCTTAAAGCCATTCAGGTTGTTCGCTGTCACCACATCTTGTGGCAGAGAATTCCACAAGTGGATTATGCATTGTGTGAAAAAGTACTTCCGTTCGCTGGTCCTAGATTTCCTGGCAATCAATTTCATGGGATGACCCCTGGTTCTAGTGTTATGTGTGAGAGAGAAGAATTTCTCTCTATCCACTTTCTCCACTCCATGCATGATTTTATAGACTTCTATCAAGTCTCCCTGCAGTCATCTTTTTTCTAAACTAAAAAGCCCCAGATGCTGTAGCCTTGTCTCATAAGAAAGGTGCTCTAGGCTCCTGATCAACTTGGTTGCCCTCTTCTGCATCTTTTCCAGTTCTACAATGTCCTTTTTTAGATGTGGTGACCAGAATTGTACGCAGTACTCCAGATGTGGCCGCACCATAGTTTTGTATAAGGGCATTATAACATTAGCAGTTTTATTTACAATCCCCTTCCTAATGATCCCTAGCATGGAATTGGTATTTTTCACATCTGCCGCACATTGAGTCAACACTTTCATCAAGCTGTCCACCACGACCCCAAGATCCCTCTCCTGGTCAGTCACCGACAGCTCAGATCCCATCAACGTCTACTTGAAGTTGGGTTTTTTGTCCCAATGTGCATCACTTTACATTTGCCAACATTGAATCGCATTTGCCATTTTGTCTTCTACTCACCCAGTTTGGAGAGATCCTTTTGGAGCTCCTCACAATCCGTTTTGGATTTCACTACCCGAAAGAGTATGGTATCATCTGCAAATCTGGCCATCTCACTGCTTACCCCTACTTCTAGATCATTTATGAATAAATTAAAAAGAACCAGTCCCAGTACAGATCCCTAGGGGACACCACTTCTTACTTCCCTCCATTGTGAAAACTCTCCATTTATCCCTACCCTCTGTTTCCTGTCTTTCAACCAGTTAGCAATCATGTACTTATCCCTTTATCCCATGACTGTTAAGTTTCTTATTAAGCAAGTTTCTTTATTAAGCATGAAGAGCATTCTTTCTGAAATTTACCTTGAGTGAGCTTGGTGTTCTCTGGTCTTCTGGAGGGCATGTAGAGTGCTTAGCTGGCTTCCCAGTTTATCTGGCTGGTCACTGTGGTGGGACACAAAGCCTCAGCCTGCCCTGATCACAGCAAGCAGCCCTGCTTTTAGACTGGGTTAAAAGTTTCTTCAAGTTTTGAAACTGATCCTTTCTGCAACTTAGGTTTTTTATTTGTTCTGCCCCGCATTTGCATATATAGATAATGTTTGTGCCTTTGTAAATTTGATTTTAATGTCTCTGCTGTTTAACCCACTTTGGGAATGCATTGCTGAAAAGCATGATATAAATAAGAAATAATTAGTTACTGTTCTCTCTGCTATGAATTCCTTCTGACTGCCTTGCTGTGTGTGAGATTCAGATCCATAGTTTACTTTTGCTCTAATTATCCTTTACCTTGGCCTCTGTATTTCTTATATGTGAAATGGGCACATTTGTTCAATAACGTTTTCATGCTTAATTCAGAGGCAATATGCCATTCACTGCATGCAAGCTGCAGGGTAGCAAGGCAGCAGGAAAGGGAAATCCATAACCCTCTCCTGCTTGTGGATGTCCCAGCTGCTATCTGGCTGCTCACTGTAGAACACAGAACAGTAGGCTAGACAAGGCCTTGGCCTGCCCTGATCACAGTAAGCAGCCATGCTTTTAGAGTGGGTTAAAAGCTTCTAAAAGTTTTAAAACCCAGCTTTCTCTGAAAAAGCTAGAAAACTTGTTAAAAACTAGAACTACTCCTCTCCTCCTTACCGTGCCGAATCTGTGCACCTTGGTACATACACAAGTTTGGTCTATGCACATCCCTAGTTGTGGTTTCTTAATAAAGACAGTTTAGAGTTTGTGGATTTTTATTTGTTATAAATAACAATACTCTCTTGTAGTTGGTTAATGAAAATCATTAATTGCAATTTCTGTTTACTTTTGTACAACTTCAGTATAAGTGAGTAGATCAGAGATTCCCTGTTGCTGTTTACAGTAAACTGGTTTTGAAGGAACGGGGGATATGAAAACCCAAGCCAAACAACTTGGTTTGCTGTAGAATGACTCACATTCACATATTGGTTCACTGAGAATAGGTAAAGTTTGCTACACCTTCTTCCAAGGCGTATCTAGGGAAAATAGCACCTAGGGCAAGCACTGAAATAGCGCCCCCTGTCCAACCATCTGACACCCATTTTTCAGATAACTTTACCATAATATCAGCTGAAAAATACAAGTCAAGCTCATTAATCTTTTAATATTTCAAAAACTATTTAGCAGTGGATGTAGCCAGACCAAAAAATGCTGGAAAACTACAAATTTCAGTATGCTGGGGCTCATGAAATACCCAAATACTATGTGGAGGTGTACTTGGAAAACTAAACAGAAGTGCCTGTCTAATTCTCTACTATGCATTGTAGCATCACTATTACATAAGTTTTAAAAATAAATGGAGAATTTGGCTTTCCCAAGATACTCTGAAAATAATTAAAGGATATGCAGAGTAAACTGTGTCACTGCTTGGAATATATTCTATTATTTCAGAAACACAGTTAAAATGAGAGAAAGAGAGCAAGAAACTCCCAGTGGCCTTAATACTAAGGATTTCAATGTTACCAGTACACATTCAATTTTACATTGTGATTTTTTTAAGGAAGCCCGCTTGAGATTAATCTCCCCGTTATTGTCTAAGTTTTTAGGACACTCAGATGATTTTTATTTGAAGTTTTTATTACTTAACCCAGATGAAAAAAATATTAATATAGTTACCAGGTTTTGTTTTATAATCTGCAAAACTCGATCTGATCTTTAGCAATGCATTTCATAAGTAGTTTATATATTTTTCTCTTCTTTTTAAATTTTATTTACACGATGCATTGTTTGTATTTCTTGTATATTGGTCTACAACCGTAATTCTGTTCTGTTCTAAGGATTTCACACTGATTCAAAGACAAACTCACCATTAATAGCCATATTATTAAGACATCACATTTAACTCACTTATCACAAGAAGCAAAGTAAGAGCAAATGAATACAATCCTAGCTCATAAGCTTCAGCTCAGTATTCACACGCCCTGATTCTCTGTCCATAGTGCCAATCTGAATATGTGTACAGTGACTTATATTATATAAAAAATTTTTTAATTAAAAAAGTTACCAGTAGCCCCTTCAGGGGGCTTCCTAAAGGCTGTGGGGAGGTCTGCAAAGGTTCCCCCTCCCCCCGCTGGCCTCTTAATTCACCGCTGCAGCCCGTCCCGGGCTAATTTTCAGGTCTGTTTGGACCTGCAAAGATCGGTGTGGTGGCCATTTTGGAGGCTGCCACACATGCTCAAATGGCCTCTGCAAGGCCTGGCAAGGCCTAGGGCCTTGCCAGGACCATTTGAGCATGTGTGGTGGTCATTTTTTTTTTTAAAAAATTTTTTATGGCCACCGAAAACATAACGGCCACCGCACATGCTCAAATGGCCTCTGCGAGGCCTAGCATGGCCTAGGGCCTCGCAGAGGCCATTTGAGCATGCGTGGTTGCCATCTTGTTTTCGGTCACCATTTAAAAAAACCTTCATTTTAAAAAATGGTGCCCCCCTTCAAGTGGCGCCCGGGGCACGTGCACTGCCTGCCACACTCTAGATACGCCCCTGCTTCCACATACCCTTGCTTTTTAGGCCACTGTCTAAATAGCTCCTCAACTCTCCCTTTTCTTGCCTAGTTTCTGATAAATGTTCCTGTTCAGCTTTCTCATTCTTTCAACCCATCTTGTCTTGGTCTCAGGTGTGAGAGTGATTTTGTTTGTTTTTATGAACCTGACTTTGCACCTCCATCACAAAAGGACTATTTTTTAACATTCTGTTGACAAATTTGTTCCTTCACCAGTTGAATCTTGGTTAGATTCTATGGCATGAATGCCAGTTGTTTCAATCATCTCACCTCAACAAAATCATATAGTGAATTACAAAAAGTATGATTAGCTTTGTCTGAGATTGCTAAAAACGTATGTGGCTAACATTACATTTTAACAGAAATAATGATGTGGAACTGTAGAGGTGGTTTTTTTTTTAATAGAACAGAAAACTAGAGACTTGCAATGCAAGTCTCATTTTTAATATGTAGCTTGAATTAAAATCATACCTACAACCCTGCAACCCCCAATTGGGAATCTGTTATTTCTTCTTCAAGGTTTATAACAAAAATTATATCCAAGATAATCCAACCTTAATTATGCGTGATATTTCCTGACCTTTGAAATTCAATTAAAAAGGGAAAATGGGTTCCAACATGTCAGTTATCCATTACATCATATTCAGATTCTAATCGCTGGTCCAACTGCGTCAGTGCAAATTCAGAACAACATCATTAATTTCACATTAAAAGGAACAAAATTTGATCCATACTACAATACGAATGATACATTTTCATTAGCTTCAAGCAGAGTTTTTAGCTGTCATTTAGTCACTTCATTATTCATTATGGTTGCCACTTCTTGTGTAACTGCATTTGAACAAAGCACTAGAACCATGCACTGCAATAATAAACAAAAATATTGGCACATTTCAAATAAAATGGAGGGAAAGGTTCCCTTGAAACCAGGGCATCCAACCTGGAGATGCTCAGAGAGGCAGAGAGTTACATAGATTAGACCTTCAGGGACATGATAGATGCACCTCATTCCCAGGCTTCCAGCTCCTCTGTTGCCACAGAGAATTAGGTTCTCAGGGAAGGAGGATGTCATTTTGAGGAAGAGGAAAATGCTTCTTTGGAAGGGACCCATTCCTTGATTATGAACCCATGTTCTTTCACATACAGAGCCCTTGCTGACTAGGCGAAGAAGCACCTTTTGAAAGTGGCGATTTTCCTGTCTGTCTGTCTGTCTGTCTATCTGGCTTAGGACTGGGTTACCTGGAAGAGCAATTTCTTCTGCATGATCCCCACCGCACATTAAGGTCATTGAGAGAAATCTGTCTCCGGATGCCACCAACTTGTCTGGTGGTGACTCGGGAATGGGCCTTCTCTGTAGTCACTTCTGGGCTGTGGAATGTGTTCCTTTTAGACATTCATGGTTTAACATCTTTACCAGCCTTTAAAACAGCCCTTAAGACACATTTTTAGCCAGATATTTAGTAATCTGTGAATGTTTTAAATTGTTTGTTTTAACAGTTTGTCATACTTTATTTTTGTTGTGTTTATATCTGTGAACCGCCTATAGCCTTTGGAATCCGGCGGTATAGAAATTAAATAAATAGAAAATACATATTTCAGGGAGAGAGTAGGGATGTGCACAAAACACTATTTGGATGCCTAATCGCAGCACATCTCTTTAAAATCTTTAAAATGGAGGGATTACACGGAAGAGAACAGGTCCAAATACCTCTCTTTAACATGGAAGAGAACAGTTCCATACTTTGCTCTTTCCCCACCACTTCCTTCCCCCCCCCATTATTTTCATGTGCCCATCCCTAGGGGAAAGCAACTGGCCCTATTCAGCTCCAATGCAGCATCCTTCCAGCGGCTGTTCCTGGTTTCTCCCTTGTATTTTTTCTGAGATCGTTAGATGGTCCTGAGGAGGAGTCAGCAGTCAAGGTGCACATTGGCACCAGTGGTCTTGGGAAATGTAGTCAGAAGGTTTTGGAAGCCAAATTTATGTTGCTAGGTATCATATTTTCAAAATGCTAACTGTTCCTCACACAGGGCCAGTGAGAGAGGCGAAGCTGAGAGATTTCAAATGCCTGGATGAGACTGTGGTGCCAGGAAGAGATGTTTAGATTCATTAGACACTGGGGAACATTTGGGACAACCTAAGTCTGTACATAAAGGGGTGAACCAAGGTTTCAGAGCAGCTTTTAATTGACATTGAGGGAAAGCCGACAAGAATTGGGCAGCATCCAGTTCGGTATATACAATCAGATACAATCATAGTAGAAATAGGAAACAAGCAGACAGAGCATTATGCTAGCCATCCAGAGGCGAAAAGATCACAAGGGAGATAGCACACTCTGAAAGGGACACAACGTATAGGTGTTTATATGCCAGTTCCAGAAGTCTCTGAGCCAATATAGGTGAGCCAGAGTGCCTGATTGTAAATTATTTATTTATTTATTTATTTGATTTTCATACTGCCCTTCCAAAATGGCTCAGGGTGGTTTGAAATGAAATGAAAGCAGGTATAGTGGGCATAACAGAAACCTGGTGGAATAGTGAGAATCAGTGGGACATGATGGTTCCTGGTTACAAACTGTACAGAAAGGACAGGGATGGGTGCATTGAAAGTGATGTAGCACTGGAAGTTAAAGAAGAGATATAATCTAACAAGCTAGAAACTAGACTCCTCCACAGAGACACTGTGGGTAATAATATGAGGCCTGAAAATAAATGTATTATTAGGGACATGCTGTTGCTCTTCTGATCAAAATGCTGTAGGTGACATGGAGTTGCAGAAATAAATCAGGGATGCTATTAATAATAATAATAATAAAATATCCTCAGCGATACACTGAAATATCTGCAAAAAATACAAGCTACCTGTAGCCAAGAATTGGTGGGACCATAAAATTGAAAAAGTTGTAGAAAATGAAGATGTAAAAATATTATGGGACTTCCGACTACAAACAGACAAACATCTGCCACACAATACACCAGAGATAACTGTAGTCGAGAAGAAAGAAAAACAAGTCAAAATAATCGACATAGCAATACCAGGGGATAGCAAAATAGAAGAAAAAGAAATAGAAAAAATCACCAAATACAAAGATCTACAAATTGAAATTGAAAGGCTGTGGCAGAAAAAGACCAAAATAATCCCAGTGGTAATTGGCGCCCTGGGTGCAGTTCCAAAAGACCTTGAAGAGCACCAACACCATAGGGGCCACAGAAATCACCATCAGCCAATTACAAAAAGCAGCTTTACTGGGAACAGCCTATATTCTGTGACGATATCTATAACAACTGACAATAAAATTCTGGCACCCCAGGTCCTTGGGAAGGCCTCGATGTCTGGATAAAACAAACCAGTCAATAACACCTGTCTGACTGTGTAAACAAGAAAAAATACAACATATTTTTATACCAACCAAAACTTATGTCTCTGGGCAGTTTACAACAAAACAAAATAAATCAAAATAGAAAAGGTTAAAACATTAAAACAATTTAAAACTTTAAAACAATGTTAAAACTATTAAAGCAGTAAGTAATTAAAAGCCTGGGTGAACAGATGCATTTAAAAAAACTTTTTAAAAGTCGTCAGAGATTTAAGAGAGACAGTATTGTAATAATGAGTGGCTGCAATTCGCCTCACATAGACGATAGATTCATATTCAGGTAACAACAAAGAGACCAAATTTCTAGACACACTAAATGACTGTTCCTCAGAACAACTGGTCATGGAACCAACTAGATGGTAGGTGACGCTGGATTTATCCACCAAAATGTTGGAAAAGTGAAAGTCAAAGAAAATGTCAGGGTTCCTCCTGAGAAGAAACATATAAGAAGTTTTAAGGGTTCTCTGACATAAGTAACATTTCTCAAGGGGTTTCTCTATAACCCTAGAAGTAGAGGAGTTAGATAAACTGGGACAAAAATTTTAATCAAGGGATACCATTTTAATTGTTTGATTGGACTGATTAATCAATTAATGTTGCAGACTTAGTACTTACCTGAATCTAGATATCCTGTATATTACTGATTTATTTTGTATCATTCTGTTTGTTCAGAAGAAAGTTGCATTGATCTAGAGTGGAATATATGGCTAGGTAAATATGCTCAGGATCAGAGACCTAACATTATTTTGATCATAGACCAATGCTTCTGTTTTGAATAGCCAATTAACATCTGCAAATAGTCAATTAAATTTTCTTTATGTATGTGAAGAAAGCATAATAAAATAAAATAAACAATTAAAATGTGGCTGTGGGAACTTTGTTCCGCTACAAAATAGTTTTAAAAATTAAGTTTAGACAAAGCTAAAGGTGGCTTCCAAGTTTAAATTTCTTTAGTTTGTTCCTTAATAGTTTAGTTTGTTCCTTAATAGTTTACTTGTTCCAGATTTTCAGCTGGTTTCAGGAGTGGCTTATCCTAGCGAGCCGGGGTGGGGTGTGCCATGGGAAGCACAGCTGTCTCTGCTTCCTGGAGCTCCACTTGCTCTTCTCTCTCCCATCCCACCCCACCTCAGCATTAATGACAGCTGTGCTGCTTGTCTGCCTAACAGCCAGCCTGCAGGCAGTATAGTTCTCATTAATGCTGGGGTGGGGTGGGATGGGACAGAAGGGGGCAAACTGGGAAGGAGAGGCAGCCGAGCTAGGTCTCTTTTGGTGCCCGCTCTGCTTATTAGGATAAGCCACTCTTGGCTGGCCAGAAGCTGAGGATTTTTCAGAGAGTTAGTGGGTAGACTCCTCTGTGTTTGGGTGTTTGGGGATCAAAGGAGCCTTTAATTATTTCAGCTTATTGAACTTATTTCTCATAGCATACCAAACTGTTCTTTAACAATATATTACTACATCATTATCCCAGTTTGGCAATTATTGTAAAGCACCATTGCAGCATTATAGAAGAGAAGCAATTTCCTTATTACGGAACTAGGTAATTCTACTGCACATTAGAGCACAGTTTAGCTTCTCCCTATTCAGCACATGCATGATACTAGGTGCTGACTAATAAAAAAAGCTAGAAGTCACAGCCACATAATTCCATGGATACTTTACTTTCCCACTAAGCCAAAAGAAGTTCCCAAGCAATGTTTGGCCAAATGCTGACATGTAAAAATTGCCTTTGATACAGCTCCATAACGGGGGTGGGTGGGTGGCAGTCCATTAGGGCCTGGTGTGTGTTACACACCCTATTATCCACCCCTCGCAATTCCCTCACCCTCTCCCATTTCCTCTCGAACCCCACCTATATTTAATTTTCCTTCCCCCTTAGTCCATCCTTCTCTTCAGTAAAAAGTGCTCTTCAGGGTGTTTGTTTGCCTTGAATGTCCTCGATAGCATAGTCAGGTCCTGCCCATTTAATGATGCTAGCCAATCAAAATTTGCCATTTTGGTTACCATTTTGGGGCAGGGACAAAAGGAGCTCTAGCCAATCAGAGAAGAGAGGAGGAAAAACTGCAGCCAATCAGGACTCCTTGGAGGCAGGAGCAGAGATGTGGGCTGCGAGGCCAATTTAGCATGCTCCGTTTTATGCAGTCCGGTGTGAGCAGATGTTATTTGACTCTGAGTTGGAGACTTGTGTCTTGGCTGCAGTATGCAACAATAATCTCTCTCTGAATGTGAGGCTACTCACACTGGCGTGCAAAACCAGGCTAAGAAAGCCCAGCCTGGTTTTGCACACATGTGTGAACCTCCAGGATCAGGCTCGATCCCAGTAGCAACATGGCAGCAAACCCACCTGTGAAGCCACCGCCTCAATCACCGTGCTTGATCTCCTAACCTCATTTTGGCAATTGTGTGTCAGCTGCTTGCAGCAGTGTCTGGCACACTTGTGGGGTGGGGAGAATCCCAGTAATGCACTTGTACAGTGCACTATTGGAGCTCCAGTGGGTGGGGTGACGTGCAGCAGCACTTCCCTGCACCCTGAACCCTGGAGCAACCAGCAGGAGCTGGTCATTGTCTGGGTGGGCAACCCGCTCTCCCGTCTCTCCCTGCTGACCGCCCCGGAGTCCTTCTCACTGATTGTGAGAAGAGCTTGTGTGTGTGTGTGTGTGTGTGTGTGTGTAAGAGAGAAGAAAGTCGAAGAACAAAAAATGTAAAGGGCTGTTTGCTTTGTCTTGTTTGCCTGTTGAGGGGTCTTTCTTGGACTGGAGAGCAGCAGGGAAATGGATGCATCCACAGTGCAAGTGGGCACAAAGGAAAGATCAGGGGAAATGCCCCCCCCCCGACATGGTCAAAGTGCTTCCTTCCTAGCTGACCCGTCCTGGACTTGCTTTGTAGTTTTGTGGGGTGGGGAGGGAGAGAAGGGGCGAGGGGCTGCTTGTTGATGGGCTCTACTCTTTAGAGGAAAGGCAGACCTGGCAGAGCACATATGAGGTGAGGGAAAACTCATCTGGCTGCGCAGCATTTGTTTATGGGAGAGATGAGGAGGGGTGAGGGGCTGTGTCATGGGCATGCTGGAAGACTCCAAGGAAGAGTTGGAGGAGGGGATGGAGCTGACAGCAGAGGAGGGAGGGCAAGGACCAGCAGTTGCAAAGGAGAGTGGGTCCGATGCACAGGGAGTCGAAACAGCTTTTGTGGAGGAGGCACGACCAGTCTCAGCTGTGGACAGGCGTCGGTCCAAGAGACAGCAAGAGTTAAAGAGCTACATGCATACAACAGCAGGCAAAGCTGCTGACTCAGGAACTCTTTATTAACAGCACCGGGGGTCAGCCTATTTAAGACGACTATACCACAGCTACCCTGCTGATAGCAATGTCAATTTCCTGTGAGCTAATCGGCTGTGTTCATGTATTTCCTTGACTGTGTTTGGACACTGGACTGTGTTGACCTTGCTTGTGGATTTCACTTTGGACTCTGTTGAATTGATTGGATTGACTCAAACTGGCCCTGGTTTGGAGAATTGCTTTCTGTAAGTGTCACGCCCTCGATCTCAGACAGTGAGGAGGAAGGGGAAGCTGTCAACTTTCCAGCTGATGCAGGAGTGTCTGAGGGGCAGAGCCTGGCTGTCAGTGTTCATGAAACGGCTGTGGTAGATCCAGCTAATGATTCAGAGCAGGCACAACAACCTGAGATAGCAGAAATCCTGAAGGACCAATCCGAAGAGGAGCTATGCAACCAACCCCCACTGACTCCAAAACAGCGGCGTCTTACGAGACGCAGGACTCAATTAGAGACTATTAGGAGGAGCAAACGCCTCTTGCAGAGGGCTGATAAGCCTTGAATTCCTGCCAGCTGGGAGCTCTTGGCTTGCACTAAATTACGTCACCAGCCTTCTACTCACTGCTGAAAAGCAACATTTGTCAACCTCCGTGTCGACAGCGTGCAGCCAAGTCTGATCAAGATGAACTTTCCGAGCCGTGTTCTGTTGCAGCAGCTCCGTTTTGTCCCGTGATCTTCCCTGGCAGTTGGCCAGACCCCAACAGTAAGACTTTACTGTTATACTTCTGCCTGCCTGTTTTACGCTCCGTCTGGCTAGCCTGACAGATTTACGACAGGCTGCTTGGAACCGGGCACTGCTCTCAGTGGTGACCAGTCAGTAAGGGTAGGAGGGACCACACCCCTCCCCCACCAAAAAGAAAGAAAAAGAAAACGTATACTTTCTAGCCAGCCAGGCACACCTGGTACACTTGCACCAGACAGCCAATCTGCTGCAAGGCAGGGAACTTCCTGTTTCCTCCTTCCTGCTGCTGCAGCTTCCTCCCTGCTCTGTTACTAGAAGGTACAGCCTGCTAATCAAGGCTATTCCCTCACCTTGTTGCTTGGGGCATCCTGCATCACCACCTCCCCAGATTAGAGATAAAAGGGTAATGGGGGCATGTGTGCACTTGTCTTTTTTGTCCTTTTATGTCTAATACGGGGAGGCGGTGATTGATGCAGAATGCCCAAAGCATTGAGGTGAGAGAATAGCCTTGATTAGCAGGGTGTTTTCCAGATTGTATGCTGCAGTATAGTTTTGCAACGTGTCTGCTAAGTGCCCCTCCGTATTGCCCATGTTTCAACATCGCGGTTGTAGGGTGCCATTTATATTTCCGATGCCTTGTTTCGGATTTTATTGATTCATTGTTGCCCTATGTAGTTGTATATGTATTGCAGGAAAGTAGCTGTATTTCTCCATTGTAGGAGGCTTGCCCCATTGTTTATGCATTGCAGTGTGTTGTGGTGTGGACAGTTCAAATTGTCGTGCAACAATTTGTTGATTTTATAGCCCCTTTCTGTCCCATTCATGAAATAATCTTTCCGTGAAATGAAATTTGTAAAAAACTATTTTTCCACCCCGGTTCTTGCACAAAGGTGCAATCTGATTTTCATCTGCTTTTGGCTTTTGATTTTGCTCACATTTGCTTTTGCTTTTCATCAGACTTATTTTTTGGACATGTTCATGTTTCCTCCTTTTTTTTGTCCTCTGTGGATTGGCTGGCTCATTAGGCAGATCAAGGATCTTTTGATATGTAAGGCCACATATATATACTTTTAAATATTATTGCTCAAGGGCAATATTATGATTTTATATTACTGGCACAAGGGTGCAATCTCCCCTCAATTTCAGCCCTAGGTTTTGTCTCTGGAATTTGATAAGTAAAGCCACTTTAAATAAATAAATAAATAAATAAATAAGAGAGAGTGTGTGTGTGTGTATTCCCCCCATTTCTTATGCAAGGGCACAATTTCCTCTTGTTCTCTTTTCAGCTTTTGGCCCCAGTTTTGGTCACATTTGTCTCTGCAATTTGATATGTATTTTAAAAATATGTATTTCAGCTCCATTTCATTTCCGCTTTTAGCCTTAGCTTGGAGCTGATCTTCCCCCTGTTCACGACTCTGCGCAAAGACACTGAGAATATATATTATTTTAATTTCAATTTTTTTGAAGACAGTTTCTCAGGAGCAGTTCCCCACCCCCTCTGCAACCCTATTGGCCCAAAATGGAGGAGTGAATGCTATTCAGGCGGAATATGGACACCCCCTGCCTGGAAAACCCACTGCAGTGATGGGCAATATGAATGGCCCAAATTTTGTCACGATGCATTGAAAAACACAGAGAGAAATGCTGTACTCACAGTTTCAAGCTGCTGCCTCATACCATCACACTTTGCAACACTTTAACTGGTGCAAATCTCATAGTTTGGGAAATGGCCAGTAACAGAGCAGGGTGGAAGCTGCAGTGGACGGGTGGAGGAAGCAGGAAGTTCCCTGCCTCGCAGCAGATCAGCTGCCTCTTTTATCCCCTATTAGTTTCCTTCTGGGCTAGCTGGACATTAATAGTTGTCTTTTACCAATCATTGGCTGTTTTCTTTTCTTTTTGGGTGTGTGTGGGAGAGATGCTGGCTGCTGCTAGAAAGGTGGAATGACTCAGATCACTCGGTGGCTGTTAGCTGTGAGCAGACCCATTAGAAACAATGAGCTTTGTCATACGTAACATTTGCTGACTGGTTTTTCAACTAGCAACCTTCCTCTCACCCCCCATCCCAGATGGCAGCGACCACCACTGTGTAGAAGACAGAACTTTGGTAAATCAATAGCAGATGATACAGTAATATATAGAAATGAGAACAGAAAACACTGTTCTGTGAAGCTAAGACAGCACATTGGTTTCAGATTGTGAGGGGCATGAGAAACAATCACTACACATTTTGAATGTTCTTCTCCTGATAATCAAACTCCTATCATTGAAAAGCCTGGCTCTTTAAGCTTTCTTCAGTGTGCCGTGTAAGCATTTGCAAAAACAATGCAATGTAATAATGATACCATTATGGTTTTCTATGTATCTTTTGTGCTTCTAGCAGATTAGGCTAGGATTGCCAACTTTTGAACCAGGTTTTTGACAGCCGTTTGATCTGCAGCAGTTAGCAGATGATAATACTCATCTCCATGCCACAGAAAGCTTCATCAGCTGATTTATACATATCAAACTTATGTTCAAAGGACAAGAGCAGGTCAGGTTGTGATTGGTTATTTGGCAACTTTCGGTCAGTGGAGAGCAGCATTACTTTAACAAAATGCAGTGAATTGTATACCATATCCTAAAGAATATCAAGCCTTTTGATCATTTATATACATATCTTATTAGCTCTTCAATATCTGAGCAATGGGAACAGTAGCTCCTGGAAACTATTTCTATAGCACTGTTTTACTCATTTTCATTGTATTAAATTATATTCATGGAAGGCTTATTTCAGTAATTTCTGTACTGATGTGTATGTTAGGAACAATCAGCACTTAAGTGAAGAACAACATACTGTAATTTTATCTTCATGCGAATCTGGAACAAGTCAGCTTTTAAGAAGTGGCAGGGAAGGCCCAAGGGGCCTAACTGTTGCTGGTAGCAAAGGTCAGAGTCAATTTCTTTTTTGCTTCTCTCATCAGCATGGGAATATATCAAGAAGTATTTATATCTTACGGTGATAAAGTTACAACTCTTTCTGATATTCATATTCTCAGAAAGGTTAGGTTCTATATTGGTAATAACTTCAAAATCAGCATTATAGAGCAACATATAAGCCCTGTTCAGACATTTTGTCCGTACACATGTACATGATTTTGTGTGAATGAATGTACATGCAATAATTTTAAAAGTGAAGTTGTTATGGAAGTTCTTTTTCGGACTCTCCCTTTACACCCCTACAAGAGGTGTCTGGCAGGGCTTGACCTGTGTTCATCTGCAGTATGGTCTGGGAAGGTACAGTGTATCACACTAAGGTGAAAGAGTAGCTGAGGGAGTCAGTCACAGAAGGAAGCAGAGTGTTAGTTTCCTGTCTATTTGGGGGTCTGCAAACAGCCACCTTGACACCCCAAATAGATGTTCTTGCATAGCTGCTCTTAGCTGTTCTTGAGACTTACAGGCTCAGCTCTCCATTGCCTGTCAAAATTTCCAACACATTCCTGCATTCCTTCACGTTCCTTCTCCAGATCCCTGAGCCCAAAGGCAAACAGAATGCCTTCCTGATACCAATTTTGAATATTAAGATTAGCCCTTTTTTTTTACGTAGCTCCTCAGAAACTGGTTGTGGCCATTCAGATAAGCTTGTCTCCTGGCTCGCATCTTTTTGATTCCAGTTTTTACCTTTTTGATTCTATTCTTCTTTTGACCCACATGGGAAGTACTTCCAGGTAATCAGCAACTAGAGGCTTTTTCAGTACCCCTGGAATGTTCCAATGTTACCCCATAAAATATGCCCACTGGCCCCTCAAATGTACAATCTTTGGGATTAGTTCTCAAGATTGCTGCTCTTCACCTCGGACAGGTAATTTAGGAGGCCCAACTCCCTACCTTCCCATGCCTCCAGGAGTCTCCTATTTTTCTTCATTCAGACACCCTTCCCATCCTGTGTGAATGGATGTGAGTTAGGTTAGGATCATTTCCCCAAGCATTCTCCATTTTCAAGGTCTCTATTGTACCAAGGTTTTGGGGAAGGTGGGGCAGGCCCCTTCCCCCATAGGGAGGGCAGTCAACTCCTCCCCAAAGTAAAAAGGATATCTCTGTAGGGACTCCCAACCAACCGGTCAACTCCCAAGTACATGGACTCTTGATGAGAGAGATCCAGAAAGGAGAGGGTGGCCGTCTAGGCACAGAGTGCCTCCTTTGTAAGAGTTATAGTCATTTTGACACTCGTATATCATGTCACAACAGTGACCTTTCTCCTATTGACCACTCTCTCATGAGAGGACAGATGGCAGAAGGGTGTGCAGACATAAGCAACACAGTCTCATTGTGATGATTATGTCTTAGCTATTGGGCTTTTACCGTCTCGCTGAGAATGATTTTTAGGCAAATTTCTCCTGCCAGCAGCCTCCGAGCAACATCTCTTGATGTTGGTGGACCCCAGCTTTCTCTGCCAAGCCCTATCCCCAAACTAATTTTAAACTGAAAATGTTCTTCCATTCCACTCATGTGCTCACCTGTTCAGCCAGAGAGTGCCCCTCTCCTGGGCCCCCTGGCTCAGAAACTAGTCCTGCCCCAAAAGTCAAACCAAATTTACTCCATTTACCTAGTCCTGCCCCAAAAGTAGTCCAGAAAGCCAAGCCATGGCCTAGCCACAGTACTAGGGAAACGTTTCTCCTCAACTTGTCCAAGTCTTTTTGGGCTTATCTCTCAAATTGGCCCTACTCTCTTCTATGCCCACTGGCCCAAGTCAACCTACAGAGATCATGAGTAGGGTGTCCTTGCCCAACAAGGATCCCTTTCTTCCTGATGTCACTGAATGGATGAAATATTTTATTGCTAGGCAGTGCTACGCTACTATGAAAATCATGTCTTCCCCTTCCACACACCCCTCAAACCGCCCTGTTGAGATTCCTGCTCCCACAAATCCACCTCCCCCGCCCACCCCTTGGTTCCCAGGGCTCTCAACTGTGTCTGGACTGGTCATCCTCCCCTGCTTCCAGCCCTGCAAAGAGGACTATTCCTGTCATGAGGGGACAAAGACACAGAAAACGCAATAGGTCTCCCTCCTCCTCCTCTTTGGGCTGTTTCTCCTCCTTCTAAGACCCCCCTTCCTATCCTTGGCTCCACTCCAGTCCCTCCTAGTGCCAATCAGATTATTACAGCTCCGGCCAATTCCTTGCTGGCCAATCAGGTTCCAGCAGTCCCAGCTAATACTGTGCAGATTGTTCCTATCCATAATTCTGAGGACTCTCGGTCTAATATACCTGTACCAAACAAGGTGGCAATTTTGAGCAATAATAATGTGTCCTCTGATAAAGAGGAAGGAGAACTTTCAGATGAGGCTGCTCCTTCCACTTTACCAGCCTCCACGTGCTTGTTCTCTTCTTCAGATTTTGAGGTCCAAAATCTGAACCTTCTGATTTTGGCAGAAGCCAGACACGCAATTAATGATGTGGCACCTGCGGATGCTCCTTTGAACTGTCTTCCCTGGACCAAAATGTTTTTCCCTTTTCCTCAGGCCAAACATCGGTAGTGTCTTTTCCTCAAATCGTTTAAGGAAGTTGTATTGGCTGAGTGGTCTGCTCCTGCGTCCACCAAACCTTTAAACGGTTCTGCTGGGAAGCGATATATTTTATCTCCGGATGTTTCTTCTCTTATAGCAGCTCCTTCAGTAGACTTTAGCTCAACTGGTGTCTGGGGTGGTGGTGGTGAAGGAGAGGGAGGAACAGCTGAGAACACTGGAAGAACGTAAATCTGATTTGTTACTTCATAAGAGTCACACAGCGGCAGCCACTGTCATCAGAGTGGCCACCACAAATTCTATTTTTGCCCGGGCCTCGGTTCTTTGGACTAAAGAGTTAGCTCAGTATGTTCCTCCTGAGAATACTAAACTCCGTCAAGGGCTCAACAAGTTGGCTAAGGCAGCGGTCCTTATGGCTGATTCTAGCCTTGATTGTATTCAGTATGCATCATGATCTATGGCTGCTGGGGTGGCTGTCTGAAGATCTCTGTGGTTGAAACTTTTGAACATGGATTCTAAATCTAGAATCAACCTAGCTGCTTCCCCCTTTTTCAGTTCCCAGCTTTTTGGAGAACCCCTTAATCCTATCTTAGTAGAAACTAAAGATAAGGAAAAGGCCTTACCTACGCCTCGGAAATTTTTGTAGGCCCTTCTGCGCTACCTACCAGCCTTTTGGAAGTTTCCCAGATCCTCCTCCCATCAGCAACCTCCTCCCATCAAGAGGCTGTCAATTCTTGATGGGAAGACTGCTTGATTTATAACTATGCCTTTCGATCCCCACCCCAAGGGGCTCACAAATTTCCCCCTAGTAACAAACTGGGTCTAGGCCAGTGTTTCCTCTAAGGCTTGTGCATGTGTGCATGCATAGAGGGTTTTTTTTTTGGTTTTTTTTAAATTGCTCAGTTAATTTTAGATCCCACTCAGGTTGAATCGGAAGGGCCCCACTCTGAATGCAAGTGTGCATGCGCACTGCCTTGATACTGCTGCCCAGAACAAAACCCTTTCTGCATATAGATGAAACAAATTGGAGAGAACACTGGTCTAGGCTTATTCAAATGCAGGCTATAGATAGTAAATGTGCAGCTATACATATGTTGAACATAATGTGTGAATAACTGTACATGTGTACAGATCAGTATGTGTTTACAATGTACATATTTTATATGTTTGTTGAACATAATGTGTGGATAGAGTTTATAAATCCCTTATGTCAGTATTTTATTTTTTATGAAAATGAAACTTGCATGCACAGCTATAAGAAAGTATCTACAGTAGCTGTAATCAAGTATGTAAAGTAATTTTTTTCCTGATAGAAATGCTGTTGCTATGAAATCAACCAACCTTGAATATAACATAATTGCATATGATGTTTCTTGTTCATAAATGTACCAGCTTTACAGAATAGCATTAGCAAAAACATTTTTTAAAACATAATGATGAAAGCCAAAAGTATATATTTTTTCTGTACCTAGAGTAGTGAAAAGGAGTATATTTAGAGTTTGGCTGAGAATCATTAGAATGGATGAATGGTGCAAGCATGGGCTATAAAACAACTTTTACACTGAGGACAATTCAGAACATGCAGAATGGAAGCAATTGTGGAACATTTTCTAGCATTGAAATAAGTGGGTAGCCCCTACCTTTGTGGAGCTCTGAGTGCCAGCCTGAATAAGTGCATATCAGATGAGCATAGGATAGACACTACCTTTATATTGAGTAGGATCATTGGTCCATATGCACTTGTGCAAGTCAACTGTGCATTAACCTATTGTACAGTTTGTTCATTCAGAAATAGACATTCATCCTAGTCCAGTAAGGGAGATAGGCATACAGAAGCAATCTCATGGTTGATGGAAGTACCAATGCCTATTTGGGTGTGCATTCCTATTTGCATTACTATGCCCATTTAAATCCCATCGAATTAGCTACATGAGTCTTTTGAAACAGATGAGGACATTCATCCCATTTGGGACCACTAGTTGTGAGTGCTTGCTTGTGTAGAACTAGAAATGGTTCATGACCAATATCTGTCTGTCTATCTTAATTCATGTACTAGATATGCTACTGATTCTAGAGTATTGTCAAGCAAATAGAAAGTACTAAGGCTTCTTAGACTCTTTAACTCATTTATTGTGGCATTTTATCCCCAGACTGCCTTTTTCTGCTGTCCTAACTGCTGTTAATGACATACTGTAGTGTGATGGAGCTTGGGCTAATCCTGAGGTTTAAACAAGCGATTCTCTATTATCTCTGCTCTTCGAATGTGCCACATCAGAAATCTGATGGATTAATGTAACATTGCTACTGCTAATTGCTGACACAGGAGTATTTAGGCCATTGAAGCAATCACAGGAATGTGAAAAAGGAGATGTTTTCATAGCTTTCCAGTGCAGTGTGTTAATCACTCATGGTAATTCCAAGAGTAAACAGTGCATGTCTGCTGTGAAGAATCTTTTAAACTGTTTTTTATTGCTTAGTTTCAAATGAAGTAAGCATTTCACACCTTTAACTGTTTGTTTTCACGTTAATAGAAGTATTAACAAATTTAGCCACTGGTGCTTAAAATGGCATATATGCTCAACTTGTATTTTTGAAATATAACAGTAATTTACATATAAACATATGATGATGAAATATTATTGAGAGAATCCTAAAGGTGGTCTGGATTGTACAGGCTAACTTGTGAATGATAGATGGATGATCTTGACTTGTATGCCAAGGGGTTCTATTTTTGCTCATTTCCAGTTTTGGCATTCTCTCGCCAACCCACAGGATTTATATGTATGATGGGTATTGCCATTTCATATAGAGACAGGCTAAGAGACAGTGGATAAGGGACTTAGGTCAGGGAAATCTCACTATGACCCATTTATAATGAGAAAAAAGCCACACACACACCCCGAAATACAATTCCCAAGGACTTTTGATGTAGTTAACAAGTCAAGGATGTGGTAGGAAAAAAGAAATTGAGCAAAGAGATGAGACGTGACAGGGTGTTTGGAGGACAAAGGAAACAGGAGCAAGAAGAAGCTGGAGAACTGTTGATGGGGGAGGCACACTTGTCTTGTTCATATCAGCCACAGATGGGTAAGATAGAGGTTAGCAGTAGTACAGGAATTATCAACTGGCAGCGTCAGGCCTGAATCTGCTCCCTTGGGAGATACTTCCTTCCTCCCATTGCCTTTTGCCAACCTGCTCTCCCTTTCAAGGTATTACTTCTATACCTTGAAACAATTCAGATAGAGGAGGTTTGGGAGATTTAAAAAAAAAAAGTGTGTTAAAGCCTTCATATACTCCGATTGCTCCCCTTGAGTTTCCATTGCCATAATCAACTGTTTCCAAGCAGTTGGCTACCTTTTGCTCCCCTGAACCCTCAAATCATTAAGGAGATGTTCAGTCTTGCAACATAGGTATTCTCTGGACCCTAAGGGAAATCCTCCAAGTCCCAAAAGTTCTATGTGGTGGTAACCAAAGCATTGTGCTGGTTGGGTGAGTTCAAAACCAAGCACAATCTGGTGTTATAGTAAAAAGGTAAAACAACTTAGATTATTGCAATAAAAAGAATCCTCACTGTACTTTCTGCTTTCTCATTTTATTTTCCTGTTGTAATTAACCATTTAAAGCCATTATTATTATGGAAAAAGACTCTCCTTTAAACCCTGGTTAGGATTCCTCTAGCGTTAAAACACCATTTCTCTTAAGCCTGGCAGTCACATGTGCATTTCCTTACCATTTGGGTAATGATAGTCATTCTGTGAAACATTAGGATTCATGGATGCAAATTGCAGTTGGGGGAGGGGGGAGATGGGTGCTCTTTCTTGTATTTGTTCTCCTATTGCTGTAATGACTGGAAAATGTTGTTCTCTTCAGAGAAGAGGAAAGGAAATATTGTGCTGTCCAGTTGGTGTCGACTCCTGGCGACCACAGAGCCATGTGGTTTTCTCTGTAGAATACAGGAGGGGTCTACTATTGCCATCTCCTGTGCAGTATGAGATGATGCCTTTCAGCACCTTCCTATATCCCTGCTGCCCGATATAGGTGTTTCCCATAGTCTGTTTTTTCCCATAGTCTGGGAAACACACCAGCAGGGATGCGAACTGACAGCCTCTTTCTCCCTAGGCAAGTTGCTTCCCTGCTGCGCCATTAGCTCTTCTCCTGGAATTCTCTTCCAAGAGAAGAGACTTAGAGGCTTGTGGTGCCTTGCCATGTTTCTTTTTCTCCTGGCTTGGACAAAGGACCTACAGCCAGGCTTTTAGGGCTTAGGTTCTGAACTCCTTTGTAAATTTAATAGAATTGCTTCCTGCACCCTAGATCAGGAAGTAAGCAAGAATGCTCTTTTTTCCCTCCCCCCTCCGCCATTTTATCCTGATTTTTATTTACTTGTAAACAGTGGCACTCTTACCTCTGGACTTCGGGGCTGAAGTCCAGGGCCTCCACACCCCTTGGGGACCCCCAAGTCCTCTTTAGTCTGTCCTGGGTGGTGTGGTTGCCGCTGGCCAAGTGTGGTTGCCGGGTGGTGTGGTTGCTGGGCGGCCAAGTGTGATTATGACCTGTCCAGGTGCTTTAGAGACGGCGGGGGGGGGGATGCGGGGGATGTGGAATGGGAATACGTTAAGTTGCATGTTGAAATGTTTCTGCCCCTGCATATTTGCATAAATATACCCCACGTGTTAAAAAGACAGTGTTTGTCATGGTGTGTGTGTAGAGGATGATGCTTAATTTGCAGTGGGAGGGGGGCCTCCAGTGAGGGTGGGAGGGGGCTCCAAAGGCCTTTAGGTCCAGACTCCAAAATTACCTCAGTGCACCTCTTCCTGTAAAGTACAGTGAGGATGCTTTGTAGAATAGCTTCAGCTCTACTTTTTCTTTTGTTGTTCAGTCTCCATCTAGTTCCAGGTGAAACTGCTTACATTTGACAGATCTTTTGAAGTCTGCACAACAGGATGTATTTGGAGGGGAGTACTAATCCAGTCATAACATGAATTAAAGTTGATGTGTCTCACAAGTAGTTTTGTTTTCTGCCATACAAACCTTCCCAAGAAAAAGGTTTTATGGTCCCCAAGTATTGCCCAAACAGAACTATGCCATGAATTGCTTTTTGCTTTGTGAAGCTGTTGGTCTCAAGCTGGGGACTCTGTTTTATTGTTTATTGTTTGCTGCATGCCCTCCCCTAGTACAAACGAGATGCTGTATTCTGCATCAGTTGTAGGGTATATATTCTCTAGTTGCAAGTAGCCTGCTACTAGTGACATTTTTTCTTTACCCCTGCTTTTAACTTTGGAAGGTATACAACTTTATACAATAATTGAATATAATAATAATGTCACTTAGAAATATATTTACTATGTGGGTCATTTGGCTGACATTTAGCTAGCTTCCATAGTATTTTTCTTCTTAACTCCAAATTTTTAAATGTTCAGAAATCCAACAGCAACTTTTAAGTTTGCATTAATGTGTATTAGTTGAGCTGGGCAAATAAGCAAGCCTATTTAATACTAGAGGTGACTCAGTTCTAATGGAACTTATACAGAGATCTGTTACCTGCTCTGAAAGCAATAATAATGAGGCAGCATTAGAGCTATTTTGTGATTTGAAAAGTTGCTCAAAGTGAAGCAGATGCAGCCCCGCCCCCCCAAAAATCTGCCAGTGTAACGGGTCCTTGGATTTAAAAAAGAGTGAGGAAATGCATACAAGAGCCTCATATGTTGTTGTTCTGATATGCTGAATTCTCTAGTGTCATTACTGTTATTAAGAGCACCTATCCTAAACATGCTTCTGTTTATATTTTTTTCTATATTCTGCATTGTCTTTGTCCCACAGTCCCCATCTGCTTTTAAAAATTTCACTCCGCTTTCATTTTAAAACATAGTGATTACAAGATTAGGTGATATTATCTGTAGATGAAAAAGTGAATTACAAAGCTTTTGTTATAAAGAATGATGGGGCTACAGTTTCCTATTATGCACAACAATATGTGTACATTTGTACTATTGTGTACTGAGGAAGAACTGAAAATCTGCCGATTCTGACCCTTGATTTAATAATCCTATTTTAAGTTATCATAAAAGGCATTGTTATTATATTAACTTAACTTTTGTAAACTGCCTTGGGGTTGTCTTTTAACGAAAGGTGGTATATAAATGCAAAAATAAATAAAATAAATAAATAAACTGAGAGGAATTTCCTTCTCTTACTATCCAGTATCATTTATGTACAACATGACATCCATAAAAGCAGTGAACTAAAATATGGAAATAAAGTGTGCCTGCCCCACACTTAAAGCACAAGTTACAAAATTATGCATATTTACTCAGAAGTAAGTCACTGTGTTTGATAGGTCTTAATCCTGGGTAAGTATGCACAGAATTGCAGCCTCAGTTCTAGAATATTTGCTCCTACATTTGGAAAGAATTAGTACTGTAATGATCCCTTTAAAATGGTGAGGCGGGGGAGGTAAAGTGACAAAATCTCTGTAAAATTGGAGGGAATTATGGAAAGATCCTTTAAAAGTTGGTGGTAAAATAATGAAATGACCACTGTTACACTCCATATGTTTTATCTGCTGATCTGTAGGGAAAATACTCTGACATGTTTTTTCATTGTAGTGCTTTATATCTGTTTTTTCTGTGCTGTACAGACACCAGTAAGTGTCTCATGCAACTGAGCAATGGATTTTTTAAAATAAAATTATAATTTAAGTTGTAAGATTTGATATAAACTCTGTTTTGCACAAGTCTTTGATCCACTATTTTTAAATATGTCCCTCAGGGACATATATTTGGGAGGCACAGGAAACTGCGGACAGCAGGGGAGATTGGCAAAAATCACCTCTTCCCTCTTGTGCAGATACCACATTAGTCTGATGTCAGCCACTGTTTTCCCCTCCATAAAACTTTAAAAGTCAATTTAATGTGTTAATATAGTATTACCATGTGATAGTGATAAAGAAGAAGCTGAGTGATGAAAACAGTGAACAGCTTAATTTGGAGATTTCTCAGGTTGGGTTTCAACTTGCAGGTTTAATCCCATGCCATGCAAAGAACATAACCAGAAACAGGATGACTGAGCAACATCCAGTTTACTTTAGTCATGATTAAGCACCACTGAAGTCAATGAGATGATAAAGTCATAGCTAACAAATCATTAATCCATTCATTTCTGTGGAAGTTTAGTCATGACTTACCTCATCTGAATGTTGCACTCTGGTTACTGTTTGGTACGTGCTGAGCTGAATGAATGGGATCAAGACCTCAAGTTGAAATTGCTTTTGGTTGTATGGCTTTGGGAGTCTACTAAGAGCATAGCAGAGAAATAAAGTAGGACTATAAATGCTTGACAGAGGTTCTCAAGTCTCCCTAAATTCAGCTGGATATTCAAAATGGGGCCAGGGAGCTTTCTTCAATTATGAGAGAGCCCTATAGAGACAGCATTGCCCTTTGATTAGTAAGAAAACACTAGGAAACAAAGGAAGAATACATTTTACAGCAATGGATTATCCTAAAATATGTCCCCAAAACATAAAATATATGCGTCTATATTTCATATAGGAGATATTTTATCCTAAAATATATCCCTCAGGGACATATTTTTGGGAGGCACAGGAAAATGCAGACAGCAGGGGAGATTGGCAAAAATCACCTTTTCCCTCTTGTGCAGATACCACATTAGTCTGATGTCAGCCACTGTTTTTTTCATAAAACTTTAAAAGTCAATTTAATGTGTTAATATAAAATTCCCATGATTTTATCACTTTCTTTCTCTCTCTAATATAAACAGTTTTTTCTCTCTCGAGAAGAAGGCGGCTGATCTAGTGTCAAAAGGATTGAGCCCACAATCAGTTATAGAGTGTGTGTGTTTGTGTGTGTATAACATACTAGTTATAGTATAATTTGCTATCTTATCAGAGAGGTTCACAATCTGTTATGAGAATAATCCTGATGGCACTCACAGAATTTTAACTTTTAATGCATAAGTAAGCTGTAGGACTTGTTTAATAGATGCAAACTCCTGACACTACAGAAAATCTTGGAAAAGAATCAGGAAGATGAAGAAAACAAGATGGCCTTATACAGAATGCACTACACACACAAACAGATTGACTAGGCTGTAGTCTAGTGATTCATACTGATTAATTAAAAATGATAATATGCAATTGAATACTTTGCAGTCTTTAAAAATGGTTTGTTGGATTGGTTTTTCTATTAATCAGAAAAATATAGCTTGACATTCTCTTTTTGGTAACCCTTACATCTGAGAGATTATGCATTTAGAAAACTATTTCAAGTGGTTTGCCTTTGCACATGCAATAGATTTTCTTGAATTTAATCAAACTCATGGTTTAGCTTATAATTCCTCCTGAGGAAAACACAAAAGAAGGTAGGGACACTCATACAACTTTCCTTATTTTTAATCTAAAGCAGGGTTGCACAACTCAAATAAATCTTAGAGACATTTTATGCTTTTTATTAATTCAAGGGGGCCTCAGAAAAAGTATGTACAGTTATTAAACCTGTATTTCATTTATAACTCATTATCTACTGACTTCCATTTTCTCTTTTCTTTCCTCATCACTTCATCTCTCTGAACTGTTGCTTTCTCTGTTACACCTGTTAGCACAGGCAGAAGTGCACGTAAGTAATTTTGGAGCCTGGACCAAAAGGCCTTTGGAGCTCCCCCGCCCCGCTGCAAATTAACCATCATCTGCCCCCGCCCTGCCACACACACTGTCTCACACACACAGTATTTTTAACACGTGGGTTCTTGAGGGAAAAACGGCAACTGAACTCACAGAATGTAAGAATATAAAACAGGTATATTCAGAGGTACACCTAGGTGATTTTGGAGCCTGGACTTAAAGGCCTTTGGAGGCCCTCCCTCGCCTGCAAATTAAGCATCATCGTGCTCAGCCAGGTGATCACACCACCCAGGACAGACTAAAGAAGATTTGGGGGCCGCCAGGGGTTGTGGAGGCCCTGCACTTCGGCCCCGAAGTCCAGGGGTAAGAGCGCCTCTGGAGATATTTATGTAAATATGCATTAGCAGAAACATTTCAACACAAAACTTAACATTTCCCATCTCACTTATTTCTTTCCCCACTCCCCGCCCCCTGTCTCTAAAGCACCCGACACCGGTCACAATCACACTTGGTCACCCTGTGCAGTGCGGGCCAATGGCGACCACACCACCCAGGACAGATTAAAGAGGATTTGGGGCACCTAGGGAGTGTGGAGGCCTTGACTTCGGCCCCAAAGTCCAGGGGTAAAAGCACCACTGCACAAGTTCAATCCATCTCTGTATAACACTATTTCTTTTTTTCTTCTCTTATTTCACAGGTCATCTCTGTTTCCCCACTTTCTTTATTCAGTCTCTTTATATTCTCTTCTGTCCCTGTATTCCTATCTCTGAATTTGATCTTAGTGGCAAGATCACACAATGTGTCATAGTTGGGCCTTGTAGCCTGACTGGATGGCTACAACTTATTGTAAATTTGGCACCATCTCTGCCTATGAATCTAGGGAGAGGAGAAGCAACGTTGGCATACTCCCAGAAGTGGAAGCATTGCGTTATTTGTGGTGAGGCATCCAATGTTGTCTTATTCTGCCTTCCTGGTGGGAGCCAGCCCCCTTTTCAAAACCAACTTTTGCAAGTTTTGAAAGTGGCAGGAAGGAGGAAAGGTTGCCAGCAGCCTTATCTTCTCCTTGTCCTTCTTGGAAGCTGCATGGCGTGTGAGGAGAAGCATCCCTTGAAATGGACATATAGATCTTAAAGAACTGCTCAGATGACAGCAGCGTGGGGCATCTTGCTGTTATGCTAGTGCTCCAGTAATCTGCTGTCTGAGGCAACCTCATCTTCGCTCTTGCATTCTCCCATCCCATCCTTATGGTTTGGGTAGCCCATAGGTATCCCCACAATTGTGGGAAAACTCTGCAAACAATCTATATTTGGAATTTGTGGCATGGGGAAAAGGCTGCAGTAACCTAAATTTGTAATTTATAGAGGAGTCCATAGTAGTCTCTAAATTATATTGCTTATCTAAAACCAGTTGTATGCTAGACATACAAAATCAGGTTGTGCATGTAAAGCCCAGCCTAGACTGCATTTTGTTGTTTTTAGGGATGTACAGAACCGATTTGAATCGAACTGGGTTAAATTCAAACTGGCCCAGTTTGACCTTGAACAGGACTGGCCTCAAAAAAGGTGGCCAATCAAAATTTGAACTGGACTAGGCCTAGCCTGATTCGTAACGGTTTGACCCTCTTCAAGGGCTATGCTTATAAAGGGGAATCTGGTGAGCATTTCCCTTTCCAAGCAAAGGGTTGGGGGGAATTCTTTAAATTTGGTGGCTGGGGGTGGGTAGTGAGAGGGCACCTTACCAGCTTTGTCATTGTGGCGGTGACTCTTTGAAGCCCTGCTGGCACATTCCCCCTGCCGAGGAGCCGCCGAGTTCTCCCCATCTTTAATTGATCTTAAATTTAATTGGCTGGGATCCCAGTATGCACTCCACTGCCCTGGCTCTGCTCTTCTAGGTGATGGAAGGACAATCGGCAGAGCCAGGCGAACTACCTAAGGAGGCAGCTGTTGGTGTCCACCATGGCTCGCCCAGCTTGGCTGACAGCTGATGGAAGGAGGATTGGCAGATCCTAGTGAGTGGTGGTGTGTGAATGTAAGCCATACAGGCAGCCCTGGAAATAACATTTTAAAACACCAATAGAATTCAACAGCTGCTGGGGAAAATTTATTAAGCAGAATCAGATAATAGTCCCAGTGTGTTTCAAATGTGTTCTCTTCATTGGGTTAAAAAAAATCACAGAAAGAATAATAGACATCTGTATACCTCATATACTCGAATAGAAGATGACTCCGAATTTAAGATGGCATGCTTAAAAACAGAGGTTAAATACAAGTTATACCTGTGTTTACCCAAAAGGACTAGGGCTCTGAATTTAAGATGAACACACACCCCTCCCCCTTTTCTAACATCAAAGAACTTGGAAAGAACCTAATCTTTGATTCAGATAAATGTGGTAAGTTCTCTGTTAAACAATATGTAAGGTAGACAGATCTTACATATAATAAGCACAGCAGTAAACTAAGAAATAAAAACCAAAGTAGTACCTACCAGAAAATCTTAGTATGTACTTTTTTTTTTTTTTAACAGAATTGGCTCCATTGAGAGCCAAAAGCTTGCACAGAAATTCCTTACAGAACATTTCTCATAAGGCTGTATATATTATTCTAAGACTGGGATTATGAAGACCAACCTTCTCTGTGTTAGGACACTCATTGACTCAGAGCTCTGAATGTGATCCTAAATGCTATTCTGAATAGAGAAGCCATCAGGGTGAAGTGACATGTATCTCTCTCTCCAGCTGATAGGAGGGGGCCGACCTCAACTTGATGTATATCTGTACTAAGGAACGGGGGGTAGGGGGATTAATTATTTTTAGTAAGACAGGGACAGACTGAACATTAGAAGGTCTGACTGAATGGAGAAGTTGAGTGGAAATACTTTGGGGTGCAAGGTCAGTTTCTTGTGATTGGATGTGATCCTTTGCTGATGTCTATGAGTACATTACTGCTTGTCTTGGTCCAATACTAAACTTGCATATTTGGAAATAAACAAAATATTGCAGAGCCTACAAGCCTCCAGTGATCTCTCTCTAAATATTATCTAAATGTTATGCTGTGATCTCTCCTTCTAAGGTAGACAACATCTGGGCAATGCTGCTGAACGTTTTCCCTGCTCAGAGAAGTGGGCCAGTATGTAGATGGGAATTAGTTGCCTAGAAGAAAGTTGCATCTTCCTTGCTTTTGAGCATTATGCCCATTGATGCAATTGATCTGTGTCACCACAACATTTACACAGACCTCCCGCCATTATGGTCTCCTCCATTTGTAGCCATGGGAATGGGTAGATACTAGGGATGTGCACGAACCTGTTTGGAGGCCCTTTTATGGTCCTCCAGACAGGCTTGAACACCAGGCGGTTCGGCGGCTCGAAGGCACGGTGGGGGCGGGGGAGACTTAGCTCTGCTTTCCACCTGCCGGCATTCTGTTTGGGAAGACTTCATCAGGGTGGCAGCATACCTCCCTGCTGCCCCATTTCCTCCTTGGCCAGAAGTGCCGGGTGCACTTCCAGCCACTTCTGGCCAAGGAGGGAACAGGGCGGCAGGGAGGTATGCTGCTGCCCTGATGAAGTCTTTACAAATGGAGCACCAGAGGGGGGGAAGCAGAGGGAGGGGTAAGTGCACCCTCCCCTGCCCTTAAGGTTGCCCCAGCCCACCCCCACCTTCGAAACAGCCCCTGCTGGTTCCGTGCTCATCCCTAGTAGATACACCCACATACCCCTTTTTGTGCATAGCAAATTTGGTAGCTGGATGAGGGAGCTCTATCTTTTCATCAGAACTTTTGTATTGAGGAACTTTCTATTTACTTACTGGCATATCTTCACCAGTTAGACTTTCCCTGTTTGGAGCACCCCACTCTTGGATTCAGAAATAACAAAATGAGATCCTGGTGGATCAGATCAAAGGCCAGAGATAAGAAGAGGGTTAGGTACCAAAAATAAGATATAATCCTGAACAGACAATCAGTAAGTACCTAACTGATAATGAATTAAATTATATTATCAATTGAATAGGGATATACACACAAACATGATACAATATAGGAGATTATATAATATATTGAACAATGTGAAACTGGTAGCACTAAGATCAAGTTTTGAAATCTTCCAGAGTCAATGAAGTACAATCAATCTAGCCACTTATTTTGTAATTTATAAGCACATTCCAGAGTCCTCTTAAATCCAAAGGGAGTAAGTAGTCTTGAAGTTTTACTCAATAGATTGACAAAGTCTTTCTCAATCTTCAGATAGGTGGTACTTTCAAATTGTGGACTCTTAAAAACAAAAAGGTACATATCTAAACATCCTCCTTATTATCTTTCCAAGAAGCAAATCTAAATAGCACTTTCCACCTCCAGTGTCTCTCATTTAGCATAAAGTAAAAGACAAAATCCACTTTCTAAAGAACCCAGCTATATTTTGTTATCCTTAAGCAGAGTACTGACCTACAGTACCCAATTCCCACCCAAACTGTAGCCAAGTTTGTCTTTCACAAGTCTTTCACAAGACAAACTTGTGAAACTGCCAATAAGAAAAATAGTCTCTGAACTACTTGTTCTTGTAGTTAATGCAGCTCCCCGTGAGACTACAGAAAGAGTTTAGTAAACCATAAGCTGTATCTGGTCTCTTTACCTATCAAGATTCTGATTCTTAAAGAGACAGAACACATATATAGAGAAAATCACACATATACAGGTGAAACTCGGAAAATTAGAATATCGTGCAAAAGTCCATTAATTTCAGTAATGCAAATTAAAAGGTGAAACTGATATATGAGGCAGACGCATTACATGCAAAGCGAGATAAGTCAAGCCTTAATTTGTTATAATTGTGATGATCATGGCGTACAGCTCATGAAAACCCCAAATCCACAATCTCAGAAAATTAGAATATTACATGGAACCAATAAGACAAAGATTGAAGAACAGAACAGTATCGGACCTCTGAAAAGTATACAGTGTACTGTGCTTGATTGGCCAGCAAACTCGCCTGACCTGACCCCATAGAGAATCTATGGGGCATTGCCAAGAGAAGGATGAGAGACATGAGACCAAACAATGCAGAATTGCTGAAGGCCGCTAATGAAGCATCCTGGTCTTCCATAATACCTCATCAGTGCCACAGGCTGATAGCATCTATGCCACGCCACATTGAGGCAGTAATTGCTGCAAAAGGGGCCCAAACCAAGTACTGAATACATATGCATGCTTATACTTTTCAGAGATCCGATATTGTTCTATTCTTCAATCCTTGTCTTCTTGGTTCCATGTAATATTCTAATTTTCTGGGATTGTGGATTTGGGGTTTTCATGAGCTGTATGCCATGATCATCACAATTATAACAAATTAAGGCTTGACTTATCTCGCTTTGCATGCAATGCGTCTGTCTCATATATCAGTTTCACCTTTTAATTTGCATTACTGAAATTAATGGACTTTTGCACGATATTCTAATTTTCCGAGTTTCACCTGTATAGAGAAGCCCAATCTGTCATTCAGACCTGAAGGAAACAGACTTTTTGAAAAGAACATCCATTTCATTTCCTTCTGAGACAGTATTCTTTGTGTTTTCATTCTGTGAAACTTATAAGGTTGAACTTGATCAACAATCATGACTTTAAAATCTCTATAGTGATGATATTTATGAAAATGCTTTATAAGAACAGTATCCCAGTAGTGCTTTTAAATGTATTTCTGTGCTCTTGGATCCCGATTTTCAACGGTCAAGTAGTTTGGCCAGGGATGTAACTATAATTAAGCAAGCCGGTTCAAAGAATCCTGGCCCTGCAACTCCCTAGGGGGCCCCAGCTCCACCCCTCCCTATTTTCTCCGAGTATGTCCTGTGTCTGCTCTAACTAATTAGTTCTTTAGCAATGACCCCCCTCTTGAAATCAGTATTAGGGTATCTTGGTAAATGTAAATGTTGAGTGCATCTTAGTAAATGTTCAATGGGATGCCAGTGTTTCAATATAATATTTTTTAATATGATAAGATAATTGGGTAAATTCCATACACCAGAATATCCTATCTCTGCTGTTCCTAGATGTATTTTTATTTTTAGAAGCAAGTATCTTCTTCCTGGATTACTGAAAAGTTTTAATAGCTGCTGTATGAACAATTTTAGTGGGGTAATTTCTATGTACAAATTGTGTACTAAGTTAAGTGCTTCGTGTTAAAAATCCAGATTTTCTAAGCAATTTCTATGCAATCTCAAGAATTGTCCACATGCTAAATTGGTTTTTAAATTCCTTGAATGAGAACTATTAAAGTGCAAATAAAAATTCTTTGCAGTGGTCTTCCTATAGTTACAAACTTTCAAATGATTTTCATTTTGTATCACCAACACATCCAAAAAAAGGTATAAATTATTTGTGGACATGACTAGTGAATTTAATGTGATTATCCACAGAGTTAATCCAAAATAAAAATTGTTCAAAGGAATGGATAGTACCCCTAAATAAAAGGAAAATATCATCAATATATCTCCCATAATATTGGCCTCTATATTTAGGCTATGTTTCAATACCAAGGACATAAAGAGGTTGGCTGTAGAGGGGCCAGCCACTCTGCTGCCCATAGCTACTCCATGTTGTTGTATATAGATACTCCAATCATATCTAAAATAATTTTTTCTAGTACAATATCTAGAAGTTAAGGAAAAAATGTGTTGGATATATAAATATTTATTTATAATATTTATATCCCGCCTCTCCAGTGCAGTACTGCTCAGAACACTCACAAAAATGATAAACAATGGGCTGGTTCACATAATTGGGTGGTATTAGTTATGCCTCTGAAAGTTGGGAGGCGTGGGCTGTGTGCTCATGGGAAACCTGGTTGTTGTGCCAGCACCAGTGTCAGCTGGGTGCCGTGTGTCCCCCACTGGACATTGAACTGTGATCTGCAACCTAGATTGAATCTTTTATAACTGATTGTGGCTTAATGTCCGGTGGGGCATGACACCCAGCCAACATTCAAGCTGGCATATGGTCTGACATTGCCTGATCATGAGAAGCTGATCAATGCCCCCAATTGATGTAATAAAACAATATGGCCTTAATAAAATCCCATGAATTAGTCATCATGTGAAGTACTGCTGTGTCTATCCTGAACTTTCTGCCTTACTGAACTTACTGTCCTGAACTTAATTTCATTAGATAACCTCAAGTTCTACTATTAAGAAGGGAGAAAAAGGTCTATCTACTTTCTCCACAACATGCATAACTTTATAAATCTCTACCATATCCTTCCTTACTCACTTACTTGCTAAACTAAAAAAGTCCCAAATGCTTTCGCTCAGGGGTAGGTAATGTGTGACTATTCAGATGTTGTTGAACTGCAACCCTCATCACTGCCAACCACAATATATTACAGCAGGGGATGATGGGATCTGCAGTTCAGCAACATCTGGAGAGTCATGCATTGCCTATTCCTGCTTTAGCCTCTCCTTGTGGGAAGGCAATTTTGATTATGTTGGTTTCCCTTTTTGGCACCTATTTGAGCTCTATGCCACCCATTTGGAGATTGAGCAATCAGAATTGTGCACGGTGTCACACAGTGCGTTGAAGGAAGTCTACAGTCAGGGACACTCCTTCCCCCAGCCTCTATGATTGGATGGGCTACTGGCAGCCTGCAGTCTGTTTGTGCTGCCACACGACTAGGACTGGGGTAAGAGTGCACGTGTGCACCCTCTTATCTCAGTATAAGTCTGGGTAAAAAAACCCAGGTTCCTGGGGGCGGGGAGCAGCACTGGGATCGGGCCCGATCATGACGCTCTGCATGAACAGCCTTTACCAGGTAGAGATGCTCATGTGAACAGTCCCAGTGTTTTCCTTGCGCTATCCTATGACCCCTAGATCTCTTTCCTAGTTAGTCACTGTCAATTCAGACCTCATCAGCATTCATGAGAAGTTGCAGCTTCCCTGCTTGCTTTAGTGTGCACTTGCCTTTACACTTATTATACTAAAATTAATTTGCCATTTTGTTGCCCGTTCATCGAGTTTGGAGAGAATAGAGATAAAATTTTCTCCTTAAGGCCACAGACGGGAACAGATGCCCATGGAATCAAGCCTAGACAAAGTAGGAGGCCAAGGCCTGCTCCCCCACCCCTTTATTTTTGTGAACTGGAGAAAAGATTTAGTGCAGTTTACTTTGGCAGCAAGTTCAAAGCAGTGAACTCGGTGTTCCTGTGGTGGTTGTGGCATGGTAACAAGGCGCATAAGAGGCAGCAAGCTACATTTCTTCCCAACCATGTCACAGGCCCAGCAGGGACAATGAAACAAGAACAAAAAGATAGTGAAAACTGTGTCTGAGTGGTACCATTAATGCAAGTGAAAATTAAATGCTCTTCCGTGTTAATATAAATAAAATCCCTGCACATAGAAAACTGGATGCCAGAGAGAAGTAGGGTTGCCAGGACTCAGGGTTTCAGGCCCTTTCTCAGAGTCTCCAGAGGAGAGAGACATCAGGATGATGCACTAGAAACAAAGCAGCAAGTGGATTTCCACAGGGCCCATTCCCATTTGTCTTATCCCATTCTAAGATTTAAACCACACGTAGTTTTTGGTATGTTCTTCTAGTTTTAAAAATCCTTTTCTCTATTTCTGTGTGAGAGAGTAACTGAGAGATGCAGTCTATAATCTCTTTTGAAAAAAATATGGAAAACGGCAATAATTTTGCAGCTGAGACTAGGTCATAGGGAAGCTTGAGCTCTTTTAGAAATAATCAGAACTGTCTTCTGATTCTTTCTGATTAGAGACATTATGCTCTTTGAGGAGAGCAAATGCATGAGGGGTTCAGAGGGCTTCAGGCCTGCTTACCACACCTTCCTGCCACCATGCCAGCTAGCTACACTCCTAAGCGTTCCCACAATCAGCATTTGTCTACAGTGGTAAGTGCTGATCCCACAAAGAATGAATGTGGGAGCACATGGGGGTGTGGCTTGCTGCTGACAGTGGACAACTTTAATCCTGCTCATGAATGATTATGCATTTGCTCTTCCTGGAGAGCTTAATTTTTGAAGGGGGCTCAAGTGTCTCCAGCTTCTGCCACCTGAATCGACAGTCTCATAGCTTCAGGCTCAAGCAAAGTGGCAGTCTTCAGAAGGAGACTAGGCATCTTGTTTTCTGTCTGGAAACAATATATTTGTATGGAGAAGCATTCAGTCATGTGAGCCCCCACCTGCCTTCTGAGTAGACACAAGGTTGCCACCTTAATGAAAACAAGGCTATACAAACTACTAGTGCATATAAGTTATATTGCAAGAGAAAAACTACTAATCATGAACAGTACTCCATAACAAGATAAGAAACGACTTTAACTTATAAGATTTCCCCCAAATCAATTCCACAAACCTATTATAAGTATGAAACAGCAAGACCAAAATAAAATGTGATTTAAAAAGTCAATTCATAACTTGTTTATTGTGTCCTGATCCTGTACCATTTTTTTAATGCTAAACTTAACCATTGATTTTGGTATGTTCTTTTGCTAATCCCTGTAAGATGGATCCTTCTAGAGAGAGCTCATAGATTGTCGCCATCACCTCTTAGGTGGCAGGTTTAATTTGAAAATAAGTAGTTTAGAATTGCATTATATTTCTGATTCTGATGTGATATGCTCCTTTGGACAAGTTAATGAAAATAACCAGTGTTTTAAATTTTTTTTGAAGAAATAGCTTTTGAATCTAGGGGGCCTTTCACATGATCAGGCAGGCAGGGAGAAGGTAGGGTTAAGCCTGGGAAACCACAGATGATCCAGACTGGCCCCTGCTGCACTGCACACAATCGCCACGGTGGCAACTGGTGTGGAGGATTTGGAGGCTGGGGGAATCCCGCAATGTATCACACAATGAGTTCGGTGCATTGGGGATCCTCCCAGGAGACTGGCACTCTAGGTGCTCGTCTCTGTGTCAGTGCGGGTTACAAGCAGCCAGTGCTGATACACGATCCCAGAGCCCGGGTTAATAGTGTGCTCGTTCCATTAACCCAGGCTAAGAGGTGGGGTTTGGTGCTGGGTTTGGCGCTGTGGCACCACCAGGATCCTGACAGTTCTCATGAGCAGCCCAGGCTTGGCTGCTTGTGAGAACAGCCTCTAAGAGTACAGTTTTCTTGAAATATGCCTCTGTTAAATCTGAGATACTTCACATTAAAGCCCTTTCCAATGTAAAAATTAAAAAAAAAGTATTAAAAGTATTCCATTTTGAAAGGTGCTATTGAACAATTTGCTATTCTTTTTCTTCACCTTTTGTAAATTGAATCGTTGTGTCTTGTATGATCTTTGGTAGCCCATGTTATCTTTAGCAAACTGGGTGTGGTAAATCATGCTCTTCGCATTATGAAAGATATACTGTTATGGAGAAGTGAGGGTGAATCAAAATTACTTTTACATTTGGATACCATTGCAGTATGCAGTAATAACCCATTATATGAGGAACAATTTTATGATGTGCACTGAGAGAAAAGATCTATCTATGAAGCTCTCAAGCTAAAAAAAATAAAAATCTTTCCATCTCGGATGGATGGTGAATCAATAATCTCCTGCCATATACAAAGTGGCCCATAAAGGCATTCTGTCTCACAAGAGTAAATTGTGATTATCTCTCCTGTGATAGAAATGTTGTGTGATATGTTTCCAGGGCTCAACTCCACCCCCTCCTTGCCTTCCATTTGGTTTCAGATAGCAACATCTGGAGTCAGCATAGAAAGAATAACAGCCAATCATAAATTTCCACTTTCAGGTCTTTCATAACAAGGCAGGATAATAAAAGAATCACCTATATTGCATACCATGTTTTTTTCCACAAGGATCTTTTTTCCCCTTTGGTACGTACAGTTCATCCCATAGAGGCTTTTCTTTTTAAAAAACATATATTTCATGGAGTGCAAACTATTACTGTAGTCAAGCTTGGCTGTATAAAGTGTACTGCAAGTTTATAAAATAAAAATAAAATAAAAGCCTATTTTATTTAGGAAAATAAAAGTACACATGATATTTTATTTCAGCCATGTTTTGACTGTGTAAGGTAACTTTTAACAATTTTTTTAAAAAGTAAAAATTTTGATTAACGGATTGATCCAGCTGTCGTTAAGCACATTATGTCCTTTGATTCCAAATGAACTTAATTGTTGATGGATCTTGCCCAGTAACAATTTGAAAAGCCTATATTAGCAGAAGTAGAAATTCCTGCTAGGATGGTTAAATTAGGTCTGTAACAGACTGAGTATTAGATATAGTAGTGTATTAAGCAATTCTTCTGCTATTCTTCTTTCTCCTACACCCTTTTGCCTGATTGTCAGTGATTAGTAAATTGTTTCAAACAATATAAAGTTTTGTCATGAATTGTATGCAAGTGGGTGTGAATGTAGAAACTGTGATTACTTTCTTATAGCTGATATTTTTCTGGGGAGTCCAAAATAGGACTTCCCTTGTTTCCTATTTAAGTTGTGTGAAAGTGCTATTTTTTAAGTGTGGTTGTATGTTTGAGGGTGGGGAAGCAGAATATTTATATGCTAGCTGTTCACTGCTAATATTAAATTTTAGTATTAAATGTCCTGAATTACATTTTAGAAATAAAGGTAAGGTGTGTTGTCGAGTCGGTGTCGACTCCTGGCGACCACAGAGCCCTGTGGTTGTCTTTGGTAGAATACAGGAGGGGTTTACCAAATGCTGGTGCATAATAATTGCCTTCAAGGTAATATGGGACTTCCTTTGCAGTATAAGCCATTTTCACAGGAAAAACGTTTCCACAGATGTTTCTATGTGAATCTGAGTCAGTTTGAATGAATTATTTATTCAAATGGTATATGCATTATAGTTAAAAAGGAAGATGCAGTCACAGAACAGGCTTGATAATTTTCTTGTAATACTCTCCCTTCTTTCTGTTTTTCTTTCCATTCAGTGAATCTACCAGAAGGTGTCATTAATGTCTTCATACTCATCTGTGTGCATGCAGGAAACATAGATTTCTTTATTATTATTTTTAATTATTTTATTTTTACATGTATAGCAGTGACAAGGTTATGTTTATACTCACAACAGTCCTGTGAGGTATGTTAGGCTGAGAGATACATGCTGGCTTGGATTCCTTTGTTCAGAGTAACAAAAATAATGGACTAGAGTAGATGGAGTGTGTCTTTCTGACTGAAGTCAGTAACTAGGATTTCTTTGTAATTATTTGGGGAATTGTGTATGTATGTGTAGTTGTGTATAAAACAAAGGAGGTTGCTTCTGTTTCATTGGATAAATTCAGGATGTCAGAGATAGGTGGTCTGGAGTTAAATTTTGATAGTCTCATGAGCAGTATCTTATTTCCCCCCTCTTGCTAGCACACATTTTATCTAAACCTAAGGTTCTTGAACGCAGAATTGATGGTTTGTAACTTTGTATAGCTACCCCAAAACATCACAAAGGAACAAGGCAAAAATGAACATCCATTTCCTTTTTACACCTACATCTATCTTTCATTTAGACATGATGAAAATATCATTTGCACCTGCAGTGTGCCTGAAAGGAAAGTGATAATGAGATTGCTAAAAGCAGATCTTTATATTGTGGCATGCAAATTAGTTTAACATGATGATACAGACTGATATGATCAAATAGTTGTGTGAACATAATAAAATTAGGTGAACAAAAATCTTTACTATTATACAGGCCTATTTTCTCTGTTCATGTTTCTGAATCATGACATTGGGATGTCTCTCAGAAGGCACATGGTGGAAAACCATTGCATTAATCTCCTATGTAATCAAGTGCAAAGGTTCATTTTCCTAGGCAGTATGCAAAAACATGGCTTACATTGTGTTATGACCTTATAGAAGAGAGTCAATTGATTTTCTTGGTGACTATATCATATTCATTGTGATGGATCATGCCAGCATCCACCTGTGCCAACAAAATGATTAAGATTCTGTACTTGATTCAACAGCTCTTTTTGAGTCAAGTTCATGAGCCATAACAGCAAATTGTAGGCCTGTTGCTTGGCTGCCTGTTTTAAGCATCTAGTAATTAGGTGTGAATTCTTACATCCAGAGCATTCAGGCATGCGTTTTTCAGAATTCATTTAATTTCTTTCAGATATTATTAATCTGTTGGTATCAGTATGTGCTTCTCCAGTGTCAACAACTTAACACAAACTGGAAAGCCCATTGATTTTTAACACAATACAACATGCTTCTCTCTTCACAGCAACATATGTAAATGTAAAATGCTTATATATACTGGATCAAATTATATGTGTGGGATGCAAGTTAGTTTAGAATATTTTCTTCCTGTAGAGCACATTTCATCAGTTTCTCTCTCTCTCTCACTTTTTGTAATGAAAGTTCATGGTATCAATTCAGTTCTGCTTCTACTGATAAAGGCTTTGTCTTTGACAAAGTGTCAACATTTTAGATTGTAAGCCTGCCAGCAGAGTGTTTTTGTCTTTTTAATATATATAGCACAGCACCTAGTGATTTGAGTCACTAAGAATATTATTTTATTATCTGTATGAATTGTTCTTATTCCACATATCCTAAGCAAAGGTTTTTTTTGGGGGGGTTGCCAATTTTTATCACTGCATTTGTGCTGGTATTTTTTATTGTATGGCTTGTTTAAAGGTAAAGGTAAAGTTGCGCTGTCGAGTCAGTGTCTGCTCCTGGTGACCACAGCCCTGTGGTTTTCTTTGGTAGAATACAGGAGGGGTTTACCATTGCCATCTCCCGCCAGCATCTTCCTATATCGCTGTTGCCCAATATAGGTGTTTCCCATAGTGTTTACAGTTCCTATTTTTGAGTATTTGTTCTGTGATTTTTGAGTCATAGATGGTTATAAAAGCAGGGAATTAAAAGACATGACAATGGTATGCCTTTTTTAAAAAGTAGTCTTTAGAAGAGTTAAGGGAAATTGTGACCCCACCCCCACCCCCATGTCTCTGTTTTTGGTAATGTCTGCCCAAATATATACCACATTGAAGTGCAGAATTATGCACACTAAAGTCCTGTTCAGATGAATAGCTTAAGAATGCAGAATTCTGTGCTGTATTGAAACCTAAGGGATCTTCCTTCTCCAGACTATGCTCATTAATGCTTCCTTGGCCCCACAAAGTAAGGAAACACACAGCAAGTGAGGATGAGTGGATTCAGATGTAATGTAAAACCAAGGTGTGTGTGTAGGAATAAATCCTGAGGAGCAGTGTTCTCTCTAATTTTGTTCATCTGTGTGCACAATGAGTTTTGTTCCGGGTGGCAGTATCAAGGCAGTGTGCGCGCACATGCATTCAGAATGGGGCCTTCCTGATTCAGCCTGAGCAAGCGGGATCTAAAATTAACTGAGTGGACATCAGAAAATGTGTGAGCACATGTATATGCGCACATCTTAGAGGGAATAGTGCTGAGGAGCTTCAAGTTTGTGGGACAGGGGTCATTGAAACACAAAATTTGTTGTGACTAACATAGGGTGGTTGTGTCCTCTTTTCTCCTGGACAGTCCTCTATTAAAGGGGTTGTCCAGATACTGTCTGGGATTTAGTTTTAGTGTGGGATTTTAGACAGAGCATCACCTACAACCATGAGGGAAAATAAAAGAAGAATGGGGAGTGGGGGGAAGAGAAATGCCCCTTTGTGTTGCTTCCTCCTTCACAATTGTAAAGGTCCCTCTCTGCGGTGCCCCAGCAATCCCATATGACGTGAGGGAGAAGAGCTGCTTATCCCTCCTCCTTCATATCCTGCCATGCACTTCATATCCTGCCATGCACTTTATCATGCCGGTGGCAGTTTTTTCTCATTTGGAGGCAAATTGGCAGGTAACATAGGTGCTGCCTCATTCTCTGTCGCCCTTTCAGCAAATTGGCAGGTAGCATAGGTGCTGCCTCATTCTCTGTCGCCCTTTCAGCAAATTGGCAGGTAGCATAGGTGCTGCCTCATTCTCTGTCGCCCTTTCAGCAAATTGGCAGGTAACATAGGTGCTGCCTCATTCTCTGTCGCCCTTTCAGCAAATTGGCAGGTAGCATAGGTGCTGCCTCATTCTCTGTCGCCCTTTCAGCAAATTGGCAGGTAGCATAGGTGCTGCCTCATTCTTTGTTGCCCTTTCAGCTTGCTTGCAGCATTTCCCCCACAGAGCTGGGGAAGCTGTTGAGCAGTTAGCTCCAGAGCATTTTTCAGGCAAGCAGGCTTTTCAGGCTTGTGGTACTAGTTTTATTAAAACCAGTGTTATCACTGACCAAAGCATCATAATAATTAAATTGTTGTTTATAAAAGATAGAAAATTATTCATGCCATCAACGCTTGTCATCAGCAAATGTATCTCATTATTCAATTAATTATTATCATTATCCAATTGCACTGTATGCCCATTTGATAAGAAAAGAAATAGGAAGGATACACGAGGGAGTATAGAAGGAGCTGCCATAGGAATAAACCCAGATGACTATGGTTTTAGTTTACTCCTATTCAACCCCCCCCCCATTTTAATGTAAAACCAAGGGGAAAAACTCACTGTGTAGTAGGGTAATCAGATGGAAAAGAGGACAGGGTTCCTATACCTTTAACAGATGCAAATAAAAGATAATTTAATAGATGTAAAACAGAGAAAGAAGAATGGCTTGTTCTCTTTGTTGTGCAGGGGAAAGAAAAGCTGCATCTGCCAGAATTCCCCTTTCTGTGCATCTGTTACAAGTACAGGAGCCCTATCCTCTTTTCCATCTGGACTGAAGCTACCCTGCAGCTCCTAGGACATGTACTCAGTGCAGATGTAGTAATGCTTTAGTTAGCAGCAGTAGATAATTGTTTTATTAGCTTCAGATAAAGAACTGGGGAATGATCTTGAAGACAGAACTTTGAGATTGCAACTGAAAGGAAAGGAAAGAAATGCTTGTGAATAAGGTTCTTTCATGGAACATAAATTCACATCTAAGTTAAATAGTTCTGTATGCTTGAATTGTGTTTTTTATCTAAAGCCCTTTTGGAAATGTACAAACATTCATAAATATATGACTATAGTAAGATGAGATGACTTCATATTCCTCATGTTTGTACATACATAATTTCCGGTGCACTTCACTGTTTTCCAGCAACAAATTTTTGCTTTCTTATAGCCCAGGCACCCTGGGCTATATTTAACATACAGTTGGTTAGCATTCTCTTAGCTTTTGGCTTATGTAAACTGCTAAAGAGAGTGGAAATGATAAAATGCTGCTTATGTTATGGCATCTCTTTTTTCCTCCTTTAATTGTCAGTCAGATTTGAATGCTGTTGGCATTTCCCAGAATGTCTGCAAGATGCCAGTGGCATTGGTACTGCTATCCCCTTTGGTTTTCTGATACACTTTATCCTCCTCTCAAATTCATGGACCTGTAGCTATTTTGGTTGAGCCATTTCCATTTCAAGCCTCACCATGAATCTGAGGACAGAAAGAACAGGGCAAACTTCATTGTTGCCTTTCTCACACTCTTTCCTTTGATTCCTCTCTTAATCACTGTCCCACTTCTTTCTAAATAATTTATAAGTGTTCATACTCCGTGTTTTGAGGGCTACAAGTCGCATCGGATTTCAGTGTGTGAAGCTTGCATTGACAGGAGGCAGATTGCAGTGAAGACTATAAACTGACAGTTTAGGGCAAGCATGCTACTGGCCTCAGGCAATTGAGGATGTAGCCCCTTCCATCCTTCTGACTTAGGACATTCCTCCCTCCTGAGGTCCCTTGTCCTTTCTGATGATAGATTGAGAAAGACAAGCAGCACATGGATAGACAAACACCTCACCCGGGCACTCAGTGCCATTTAACAGTTTCCTCTTGCTTTTGACATTTTCCGTTTTCTTTTTCACCTCGCTCATCAGAAGCTGTTTCTATCTAACAGTCAATATACAGCACTAATATAAAATGACAGAATACATATTTGAGCTCTATTACTCATTTTAGATTCTGTATACACTAGCTAAGTTACACTGTGGCCGTGAAAGAACCATTTATAGTTAATTGTCAGCTGTATGCATTCGTCAGAATAAATGGGCTTGGGTGAGTGGGTGGGGGATATAAAAGTCTGTACTGTATAGGTATTCCACATTTAACCTGCCAATGTCTTTTATATAGTTAGAATCTGTGACAATTTGGTTTATCTGCACAGAGCTTAATATCTTCGTTCTCATTTCCTCACTTGCTATCTGTAATTACTGGATTTTTATCCAGCTCAAATTAGAAAATGAGGCCTTAATGACCAGATAGAAAACTGCAACATAAAACAGATTGCTTTGTGACCCAAGCCATGAATTGCATGACTGTTCAATTGCAGTGATCCGTTTATATATTAAAACATTTTCCATGGGAGTTTTACAAATTGAAACTTGTTTCAGTAAATGGGGAGCAGTTTATGCTTTGTGGCTGTTCGTGTATGTGTCTAGTTTGTTTGTTTTTTAAACATGTTAAAATAGCATATTATTTTGCTTTTCAGTGGCCTGGCTGCCACTGAATGGTGGTGTGTGTGTGTGTGTGTGTGTGTGTGTGTGTGTGTGTGTATGTATGTATGTATTTAATTTGCCCCAAAGTTCTGTCTCTGGACAGTTTACAGCAAAATAAAACAAATTTAAAAAATAAAACCAATTAAAAAATAAAACCTTAAAACAATTTTAAACCACAAGTCTAGTTAAAAAGCTTGGGTAAATAAATGTGTCTTTAGAGACTTCTTAAGTTCTTCTTAAAAGTTGTCATTGTTGGGGAGGCTCATATTTCATCAGGGAGCGCATTCCAGAGTCTCGGGGTGGCAACAGAGAAGGCCCCTCTCTGCCACCAGATGAGCTGGTGGCAACTGCAGATGGAAGAGGCACAACTGGAGCTGTCAGGAACCAGAGGAAGCTGAGCCTCAGTTGGCATCCCTCCCTACCCTGCTCATTAAGGTGAGCCTTAATGAATCTGTGCTACCTACATGGAGTTCAGGCATCAGCATCTCTTCATGTTCTTAAAGTAATATTTCCCTTTATGTATGAAAATGTAAATTATATATACTGGGGAATGGAGATGGAGAGAGAGAGAAAATATGAGACAGTCTTTTTAGGAAAAACAGATAATTTCTTTGCAAACTGGGTTTTCTGTAGATGTGTGGAGGTACCAAATGGCAGTAAATTGAAATTCTCAGGGTTTTTCACTTTGAACTGATGCTTTTTATTATCAGTTTGAGCGAACATAACATCTTTTCCAAAGTACATTTTTGTAAGCTTGCTCAAAGCTGCTTCAGATTCTTGCCATACATTATATTTTAGCCACCGCTGAAAAAAGGGTATTGCATTTACCAGAATTCAACTTTAAATGTCTTAAAAATTTAATCACTGGAAAGATCAATACAGACAGTAGTTAGCCAATAGCTCCAACAGCTTAAGGGAAGTTTTGAGCTATAGTACTTTAATGAATTATTGAATGCTACTTGGGAGAGAGAGGGCACTTAAAATATACTAAAAATATTTGGCCTTTATTTTCAAGCTTCCATTAATGGAAAGAGACACTTGCGGGGTGGGGTGGGGGTAGTTTGGTAGCCACTTGCACTGGTGTTATTCATTTAAAGCCAATGAGTCTGTTCTTGTGAAAGTGGTCTCTTGAATCGTAACCCTTTGGTGAAGCTGCTTTAGGCTGGAAGGAAAAAGGCCTTTTACACAGAAGTCACTGATCAACTGTAATATGCCCCAAAATGGTTTGCAGTGAGAGTAACAAATGCATAGGTTTTTTCAGGGTTACATAAATGGCATGCCACTTAATAAATTATTCATATTAGCCCAAAGGTATAATTATTCAGTGAAGTGAGAACCTAAGAAATTAGTTCCTTATTAATGTCTGTATGGGTAATTCATTTTATTTATTTTAGTACACTATTTTTATTTTAAAATCTCTTGGGCCACTTCATGCACAATACATTTATAATTTACTTATGTTTCCCGCCTACTTTATTATTAAAATTGTGTTTAAAACTGGTAGGGGTCTCTCTCTCTCTCTCTCTCTCTCTCTCTCTCTCTCTCTCTCTCTCTCTCTCTCACACACACACACACACACACACACACACACGTACTTCTGTGTATATGAACAAATACATATGTTTGTGCCTAATATACTGTTCTCCATCATTGTTGCCAAAGATATTTTTAAATAATTCTTTTCTAGAACTCTTTTGCAATTCTGATTGCAAATCTGTTTTCTCTTCTGTCACATAAGAGGAAATTATATGTTGACTGGCACCATGTGAAAATAACTTTTTTGATAGAAAATATGAAATAGGTAATACTTTGTGGTTTTGTTTCATCCATTCCATCTCAATAGAGATGTTCAGGTCCGTGTTTGCTTTCTCATAGTTCTTTCACATCACCTGCCTGTGATTGTTGCAGAAACATGCTCATACTGTTGTTCCATGTTGAACTCCTCTCCTGCAGTATTCCCTCTAATTTTTTTCATCTGTGTGCGGAATGAGTTTTGTTCTGGGCGGCAGTATCAAGACAGTGTGTGCACATGTGCATTTGGAATGGGGCCTTCTTGATTCAGCCTGTGCGGGATCTAAAATTAACTGAGCAGATATAAAACATGCGCACGCCTTAGAGGGAACACTTCTCTCTTGCACATGCAGGTCCAATGGTGTACACAGTTCGATTGTTAGCATTGGCTGCTAGAGTGACATCAGTGTGGGCATGCATGATTGTCAGCTGACAGATGTGTTGTGCAGGTAAGAGGAGTTCAGTGTTGTTGTAGGCATATGTATCTTCATGTGGGCAAGGTCTTTTCAGTGGCAACCGTGGCTGAGTAAGTACCTGTGAACTGGGCGAAGGCTATAAATAGATGGTATTCTCAAGGATAAATCGGAGTTGTAGCATCTATATCCATATACAAATCATTTGCTAGTGGAACTTTGTGGTTTTCCTTTCATGGCTCACCTCTTCCTGAATATAACATGAATATGCTAGACTATGGTCTATGGTTGGTGAGCTATGGTCTACTGACTCGACGGCACAACTTTACTTTAGCCAAGTTTCTGATTCCAGTTTCTGAGGTGCGATCCAGAAGCTTATACAGAATCTGTGTTGACAGAGTTTGCAAAAACATTATAGAACTGAAGGAATCCATTTGATGAAAAAGAGAATGCAACAGAAGAAGAGACCTGTTAGGTCAGACCAAAGTTTCCCTTCTCTAAGGCCCATTTTCCTGTCATGTGGTTTTCCATAAATCTCAGTTCTTGTAGTCACCTTGAAAAAACTGAACACAGAATTCTAAATTCTACTTAAAACTATTGAGTTAATTGTTCAGTGCACTGTAAATGAGGGCAGATTTTCAATGTCGTTACTTTTCTTTTTCACACTTCATATTTTTAATCAATCAGCCAGTCAATCAATTATATTTGTACACTGTCCTCGAACTTCTGTCTCTGGGCACAACAACATAAAACATATTAAAACAGACATTAAAACCTTAAAATGATTTAAAACTACAAGTCTAGTTAAAAGCTTGGGTGAAAGTTTTTGTCTTTAAAGACTTCTTAAAAGTTGTCATAGTTGGAGAGGCTCTTATTTCAGCAGGGAGCGCACCAGAGTCTTGGGGCGGCAATAGAGATGGCCCGTCCCTGTGTAGCACCAGAAGAGCTAGTGGCAACTGCACACTAATTATTTATGCAGAATTGAGGCTTTTAAACCGCAGAATTAAGTTCAGATTTTTCCATCCTTACTATAAGTTCATAATAATTATTCTTAGTATTTGTATTGCACTTTTTGAGTGTTCAAAGTCCTTATCTTGTACTATCTTAATGTTGTTATCCCCATATTAAAGCTGGGAAGCTGAGTCTTAGAGGGAATGGCTTACCTAAGGCTACCTCATGAGTTCATGGCAGAGATGAGATTCAAACAGGGAAGTCCTGATTTGCAGCTCAGTCTTTTAGTTAATATGCTCTATGTGCTCTCATTTGCACTTTGAAGTTTGCAAAATATACAGGGAATATGTCACCTCATAGTGCTATCGGTGGAGCATGAAGATTCCTCTATCTGTGTTGTGATTATCTGAATCTCTTCTATGCTAACACTCCTTTCACTTTCTACATAAAGGACTTTCTGATTATCATAGCCCTGTCTCTCCCACGTCCCCCCAATAAGTGGCTTCCCTGAATTACTGGAGTAATGTTTAAATGACTGAAACGTGTTGGCAAAAGCAGGTAGTTGAATTAGTCCCCTGCAGGGATTTGGGGGCGGTGGGAATTGCTGATTCCCTAGGAAAGATTCATTCAGGTGCCCCCCATTAAGATGGCTGGATACATTTAAATATTACCAGAGCTGTTCATGAAGAAGTGTGTCCCATGCCGCTAGGGTAACATTTAAAGGGCCTCTAGTTGCATCTATATCGGGCAGCGGCGATATAGGAATATGCTGAAAGGCATCATCGCAGACTGTGTGGGAGGAGGCAATGGTAAACTTTGGAGAAGAGAGCTGTCCTTTGGAGAGGAGAGTTGGTCTTGTGGTAGCAAGCATGGTAGAGAGCCAATGGTCTGACTCAGTATATGACAGCTTCCTATGTTTCTAAACCTTTCCTATATTCTACCAAAGACAACCACAAGGCTCTCTGGTTGCCAGGAATTGACACCGACCCAACAGCACACTTTACCTTTACTTTAGTCTATTACTGAACCAAGAACTCTAGTTTGTCACTTGTAAATGGATGGTATCTGGGATAGTATGTGAATCTGTTATGTGAAGTGTGTGTTCAGTCATGAAAAAAAGTCTGCTTTTCTTGTTTTTCACTACCAATAACTACCCCGCTTTAAGTTTTCTTTTTTCATAAATCTGTTTAGGAATTCAGAATCAAATTAGAATTCCATAGAAGTATCTGCTTTATGAAAGTTTAACTTTCATAACTCACATGTGTATGTGAGAACTTGCCTGATGTATGGTTCCTGATTACAGTTTTTCTCATTCTTATTATTCACATGCCAATGAATTCCTGATTGTCTCTCACAAGAAAGACCTGGCTCAATGTGAAAGGATCTGACCCTGTGTTGGTTAGGAAGCAGCAAATCACAAAGAGAAGCAAGCAGCATAAAAAGATAGCAACTCTCTCCTTTCTTCTAAACTGCTTGCTTTCTCCTTCAATTCCAGCTCCATTATTCCTAACAATCTAAGAGGTCACTTAGCATACGTTCGTTGCACCTTTATTCCAATTTAATACCCAGCTGAAACAAGTGAAACGGAGGCCTACAAAGACTACCATGGACAAATAAGGGGAGAGAAGGGGAGAGAAGATTAATGAAGAAGAGATTTCAGTACTACTTATGGGAGAGATGACTGGGTCAGTGGGTTCTAAGGAACCATCTTCTTATTATTTTTCCAATTAAACCACCTTTGAGAGCTTTTTCATTGAAATTGGGTATACAAATAGTAGTAACTAAGTAGGAAAAGCAGGGAAGGAAGAGGCAAAGATGGCCTCCAAGCTGTGTGCCTTACAGCTCAACCTTGTGAACATTTACACAGTACTGTACGAGGTTCCACTCATGAGAAAAAAAACATAGAATTTAAACCTTAACAGGCAGGGAAGCACAACTTCACATCTTGCCACCATAGTTAAATATTCTTTTTCTTAAAATTGGAGAATAAAATAAACAGCTAAATTAAAAGAAAATACAGCCCCCTATTTCATAGACTGGGAAATTTGAGAAGTTAAAAAAGAGATGCTTGGAAAGTTAAAGAGACAAACACCAAAACATTTCTGAAGTTTAACTTACTATAAAGTTCACCACTAAGTTTGAAATTCAAACCACCCTGGATATTTTTCATTTGTCAACTTCTTTTCCTTTCCCTTTCAGATAACAAGTGATCACATGAGCACCAGCTAAATGTCTAATAAATCTCCAGGCAAAGCTGGGTTGACTTATGTGGAACTGACTTTAAAAATATTTGATGGAACATTGCTTCAGTCTCTGAATACTTGTCAGATTAGATTTATTACAGCTGCTCCAATAACAAAGATGTGCACTGTGGTCCACAGGGATCATTCACTCTCTTTGGATATAGAGTCCTTGCTATTGTTGTGTCACCATGGATCAATTATTCACTTTGACACTTAGTGCTGTAGAATGGTGTTATATTCACTTATCATACCAACTTTACCTATTTTTTTTTTTAATGTTCAAGGATGTTTCTGTATCAAATACACTAACATATTCACTAAGAGATATGGAAATCTTCCTGGTTAAGCAAATGACGGAAAAAGAGGTTGAGGACACTTACACACTCTTAAGAATATGAAGTTGCTAAGGATCTCAGAGCTCCTTACAGAAAGTTATAAGAAATGTAGACAGGTATTAGTTTCATCATTTGTGGAGTTGTTTAATGCCAGACCAAACACCCTGAAGGACTGAATATTAATGTGAGAAATAATTATATAAATAATGGGCTCCATTATTTGGTCATTCTTTAGTGGAGGAAACTTTCAGACTGGGGCTACCTTTCACTAGTAAATATGTGTTTCTTGATTTTTTTAAAAGTTATTGTTCATCTTCTGTGAAGATGAGTCAAATGTAGAATCAGTAAACAGGCTGTATATTTTCATTGAAGTTTAGTTCTGGTTCCGAATATGGAAACAATTAGACCCTCAGGGATGTGTTTTCGCTTCATATAGGTGTTTCTGGGTAGGAGTACTGAAAATAGTTGCACTCTTGCACAAGAGCACCCACACTTGGGAAGCATACCCCATTGCTGCATGTGTGCTGTTTTTACAAGCATACTGCATGTGCTGCTCTAGGTAGTCAGCCATTGTGACTGAACTATGTGTTTGAACCCACTGAAACAAAATTTAATGCTCGTCAGAGGGAAAATGAAAAAAACAATTCAGTGAAAATTTCAGCATATATCTTTGATAGTCATATTGTAAAAAGAATTAGGTTGTGTTAACAAAAAAAAATAAACATATAATTACATGCATTTCAATATATATAATATGTATTATAGATTCATTTCAAATTTTATACATAGTAATGTGTAGTAATTGGAAGATAATCTCAGTCTGAAATGGGCAGGCAACATGATGAACAAATGAAATATTAAGAGTCCTTTTAATTGCGCATTATTTATCATAAGCTATGACTTGTGTATCAAATATTGGTGTGACAAAAAATTTACAAAATCTCTGCCTCTGTATTATGTGAAAAATATTATGCTGGTTTGAACAGAAATGTTTCAAAATGTATGTCCATTATAATATGGTTGCCCATCCTTATGTACCCTTGAGAAAAATGTTTGGTGAACAAAATTATACTGGAACAGAGGCAAAAATATGTTGAACCATTTTTTTCCTGGCATGAAGCCCTGTTTGCCTGTGCTCACAGATGGCTAAGTTTATAAAAAGCTTCATTCAGCCTTGGCATAGGGTGAGAGGTTGGGAGATTATCTGAAATAAAGTGCATTTTAGCGAATAACTTTTTTCCTGGGGAGATATTGCTTTTTGTCTTTCCCCTTCCATGACTATAAAATAAAATATATTGTCAGGAAGGAGGTTGTTTGTTTTGGAGGCCATATGCTTTGTTTGAACTTTGTGCCATTTCTGGATCAGTTATGGTCTGGTGCAAAGCAAGGTGTTCATCCTGCCCAAACAGTAATCAACATGCAGGACAGAGTGGAATATTTCAGAGAATGCCCAATTCATTCTGGGAAGCTTCTAGCAATATGCTCGCCACATGAAGGCCAGTTGAACAATTTTGGCATGCTGGCCACTCCATGCAGTGAGTTCTGTGTGCACTGTCTTGCACTGCAGGTTGATGTCAGCATATTGCAGCATGCTGCTGTAATAGGCTCTGAGTTCCCAGCAGTTAAAGAGATCTAACAAACAGGGTAAGTTCAACAGAATTTATGGGTAAACGTAAGAAGCCGATTTAAGGTAAACAGTGGTCACAAATGAACCCTTTAAAGAAAATAGTAACAGTTATACAAATACTTCTTTTCTTATATACTTGGTTTCCTCCATCTCTGTAAGTTCTCCTTCCCACTCTCCAACCAAGCTCTCTCGCAGCTTCAGTAGGCCTGACACTTTCAGTGCTGATTTCTGCTGCTCAGGATCTGTCATGGGAACAGCAGGTAAGTCTCTGTTCTTCCAGCTTTTGCCTCCCCTTCTTATGCTCAGCTTTTACCACTGCCTCCCTCAGTTTCTTTCACGTGATGGTGGTCCCCCCCCATTTCTTCCCTCAGTGGCTCTTTGTACATTTTGCTTCCATTTGCTCTCCCCACTTGCAGCTCCAGCTATACAGTCTAACTTCTCCTTGTTGCCTGGATAGCCTGCTCCCCACCCTCTACTGCCCCTTAAGTTCCTAGGCACTACATGTGAGGTTACCCTGCTGCTAGTGGGAACATTTGGCAGTGGAGACAAATCATGTGGAGGGGACTAATCCATATGGCAATACATGGCAAGTGCATGGAGCTGCTACATCACACCAACGTTGTCATGAGAAGCCGTGCTTCTCATGGTCTCAGGAGTTTCCATCCTGCTGACTCTGCAGGCTATTTGGGCTATCTTTGGGACTGAGAGAAAAATTTCCAAATGAGGTCAGTCAGTTTTGGATCAGTGAGAGTCTGGTGAAACGCGTAGAGATAAACAGGCGGGCCAGTCTTGGTAAAGGAGAGATACATGTGGAAGCAGCTTCAACACAGGAGTTTCCCTGCTGAATCAGGAGTCGTGCAAGCAAATTGTATGCAGATGTGCCTCCTGATTCACACTGAACAGTGCAATAGATTTAGGAATGTGCACTGCTGCATCAGGCTGCCTTCTGTCATTGTGCGTGACTATATCTGTACTGAGGTCATTGTTGTGGCCCCCGCCCCCAACGTTGCTTATATATATTAATGTTATTGAGGAAGAAGTCATTTCTTGAAGCTGGCAGGAGTGGAGGTGTGTGTTTCTACTCAGAGCCAACAGACCTGTGTCTTGGGCCTGACCGTGTGCCTGAAAAAGTGGGCCAGCAGTCCTAGCACTAACCCTGGCTTGTGGCAGCCAGAAGCTTTAGCAAGCAAGCAGCTTTCCTTCCTCTTATACATAGGATATAACTACACTACAGTTTTGAACTATTTAACACACTGGTGTGTTACTTTCACTCTCTTTAGAGAAATATTATTTCCCCATGCTTATGGACCTCACTGCTCATGTCAAAAGAAAATTGCAGAAGGTTTTAGTGTCCGTAGTCTGTGAAGTTACAAAATACTCTAAAGTGGATTCCTGCAGAGTTGGTCATTCCCCTCATTAAAATGGACAGACTTAGCACCAAGAGGTCAATCGGAAAGCCCCTATGTGCTTTTATTCTGTACTTTTCTTTTGGCGGGGGGAGGAGAGGGAAGGGAAATAGACTTCTTCCAAAACTCTTGACAGGCTCATCTTTGTTGACAAGCTTGAAACCAGTTCCAGCTGTAGTACACAGCGCCTCACCTTCTGTGCCTTGTGAACAACTGAAATACACATTGACCCACTTTTTTTTGTCTCTGTAAGGAAAATCCTTGATTTTCTTGCTGTACTAGATAATTGAAAATTTACTTACAACGAAAACATATATCTGCATAATTAGAAACAGTTGCAGAACAATTAGAATTTGATCAGAAAATGCTTTGTGGATTCCATTTTCTATTTATGAGAATCTTTCTGGAGCACTCTTCATGAATTACTAATAGAAATAACAACTAAGCACCAATATGATACACTTTGTAGGACAACACTTCTGTTTAAACAGGAAGATCATCAATTTAGAAATAATGCTTTTCAACTACACCTTCCCCTTTAGACCCCACAATCTCTTGAAGTTAGAGGAGATAACATAGAAGACTTCTCAAACAAAATAATAATTATATTCTCTAAATTCACTGAACTGTATTATTTCCCCTTTAATATTAAGATATTATATTTGTAATACCTACAAAAATCAAAGATATACTGTAAAAATTTTTTAGAGTGAAATGATAGACAAAACAATTTTGTTTCCAAAGTAGAACAAGTCTCATTGAATCATATTCTAATATAAAGTTGAAGTTTATGCTAAAGAAAAGGGAATTTTTTTACTGGATTAGGGAAAATAAATAAATTGTATCACTGCTTACATATAGGAAGTAATGTTTTAAAATCAGTCTGCTCTGAAAACTTAGAGCTCTGCAGTTTCATAACTGGAATCTGAATTTGGGCTGGAAACATAGGTAAGCCAATCATCCTATTGTATACCAGCTGAAATATTGCATATATTATAGTGACAAGTTTGGGGCATGAAATCCTGCTTAATAAGCTGGATGCTACATTATGCACAAGCACAAATCTCCCCCCCCCCGTTTCCCCCCTTAAAGTACAAGAATGTTCCCTGCAGTGTATATAACTGCAATCTCATTTGCAGCTGACAGCAGCCCAGGTGGGAAAGAATCTGCACAGGAGAAGAAAGTGGCTTTTTTTTAAACCTGTACCAGTGAATACCTCCTTTTAGGTATATGTGAGTTTTTAGGAGCAGCCCAAACAGAATTGTCATCCCACCTAGGACCTGTACAAGTGTAAAATTCCAATACATATAAGCGTTCTAGTTTCTTCATCTGTGTCAGGTATGTAGATGTAGCATATGATTTAATCGGAGGCATCTAGTTGGCCACTATGGGAAGTAGAATGCTGGGACTAGATAGGTCACAATCTGATCCAGCAGGGCTCTTATATTCTTAATCACTTGGTAGTAGTTTGGATAATGTGGGTGGATGCCCATTACAGGAGAAGTGAGAATGTGTTGCTGTTGTACCGGATTAAGGGGCCAGTATGGATGTTCTGGCCCCATGTGAGCATGCAGAGGCGTGGCTAGCATGTTAGGTTGATGGGAGTCAAGTGTACCCTCAGCTGTGTCTCCTGAACCTTTCTAACGTGACGTTGTTTCCATTTCTTTTTCCCAACAATAGCTGGACACATCAGCTCGATAAAAAGAAATTATCTTTTTCTAACATTGTTTAGAAGGAAAACAACGCTGAAAATACCTACCTCTAAGGTATTAATGTGGTAATAAAGTGTGCAGAAGTTGGGACCAAACTCTGAAAGTCTGACAGAGGCTAGTGCAACTTTCAGATATTCATATGTGTCTCAAAAACTGCAGAGGCTACATGTGGTAGGAGAATGAAATCCAAGTTTATGCCATTGGGTGTGTGTAAACATTTGTGCAATCATGATCTACCCTCCCCAAATGTGGATGAAAGCGGGTAAATATTTGGCAGATAATGCTCCAGTAGATAGACCTTTCATTCAGATGTTATCCAGTGTATCGATGTGAAGCAGGACAATATATCTCAGGACCAGAATGCAGTTCTGTACCCCCTTCAAGCATGGAATAAGGCAGTAGCAGTAATCTAGTCTACATTATATAGTAATCTGTGTACATTATATAGCAACATGTAGTGAAACCTGGATTTCAGGTGTCCTTGCAGACTTGCCCCTTCCAAAACTTGCAGTTATATTTGCAAAAAGTACATATCGGGGTCTTGTTCACACAGTAATTTGAATCTAAGTTTAATATGAGTTACCAACATTAGTGTGTTTGTGTGAACCCATGTCAACGTGATTTATGGCCTGAGATGAATCTGAGATTCCTGTCTTGGTGTGGGTTCATGCAATCACACTAGTGTCGGTAACCCACATTAAACATAGTTTCAAATGACTGTGTGTGAACCGGGCCAAGGTGGTGGGAACTACACATTATATATGAACTCACCTTAGACCTGCTGCTTTTGGTAGTGAGAGGACATTGCTTTGAGTGAGAAAAGCAGTGATTCTTGCTTAACCCTTTCCTCTGCAAACCCTCCCTCCCCCAGCTATTTCCTCCACTGATTCCAGACATATGTTGCTAGGCTAAACATGTAGCAGGGCCTTTGCCAGATGGCAGTTTATCTCACTTCACTATGCTAAGTGTTGGTGAGTGTTCATATGTGGAGGGAATTCACATTTATGTCAGTGTGGAGACAGCAAAGTGCCATTCATACATTGTTCGGCTTTTTTCTTGTGAATTAGGGTTTAGTGCACTGTATCTCTGTGCTAAAATGTTGCTCTTTTAAAGACAATTTTTTGGGTGCTCTGGAATATCTTGTTGCTTCATTGCTGCTACTGCCACCCCACTGCCTTCTGCTTCCCCCTTCCCCTCATCTTGCCTCTGCTGCCCAGCACCTGCTCAACCTCTCATGGGAATGCCAAAGCAGCCAAGAAGCTCAGAAGGAGAGGAGAGCTAGTCTTGTGGTAGCAAGCATGACTTGTCTCCTTAGCTAAGCAGGGTCTGCCCTGGTTGCATATGAAAAGGAGACTAGAAGTGTGAGCACTGAAACATATTCCCCTCAGGGGATGGAGCCGCTCTGGGAAGAGCAGAAGGTTTCACGTTCCCTCCCTGGCTTCTCCAAGATAGGGCTGAGAGAGAGTCCTGCCTGCAACCTTGGAGAAGTCGCTGCCAGTCTGTGAAGACAATACTGAGCTAGATAGACCAATGGTCTGACTCAGCATATGGCAGCTTCCTATGTTCCTAAGGAAGTCAGTGCAGTGTCTCATGGTGATGATGAATGCACTGAAATGTTTCCACTAGGAAAGTTGTTTTTTTCTATTGCCAAATTTCACAACATGTGGCATAAAGGCTGAGCAAATCTGACAGTGGTTGGTTGTATTAGATTTACAGTCATAACATTCAGAAACAAAAGACGAAACCACTGTTGATTTTTATGACATGCAGTGACTTATGCTTCCTATACCAATGTATAGGCATCTTGTTGCTGTGCTAAAAATATGCATGGATAAGGTCATTTCTCTTTTTGTCAAGTGACCTCACACTTACTTCACTGTGAAAACAGGCAGACATACAGATGCTAATTGGGGAAGGGGGGCACAGTGTGTGAATCTTGTAGAGTCATGTAGGTTGGAATGTCCTAAAAGGAGAATGTAATTATATCCTTCCTCTAATTAAACAGTGTGGCATAATTGATTGTTATAGTGAAACTGTTCCTCAGACTTGCATATAACAGCAAATTTATTCAACCAAAAGTTCACTTAGAGAATGGCATTTAAACTTTAACCAATTCAGCGACTTCATCCATGAAATTGTAAAGAGGGTGGCATTGGTGTCTATAAATGTAAACTAAAATAAAACTACCCAATGGGCTGGAAATTTCAAATTAGAAGAGCTGAAAAGATGCATATGTGTACTTTTTTCTTGACTCTTGGGGCTATTCAATTATACTGTGAATTACTATTTCAGATTACTAAAGGACATTTATAAGTCCCAGATGTACGATTAGCTGTCCTTGTTGATATTGGCTTTCAAGAAGTTAGTGATAATTCAAGAGGGACTGCCAGATAAACTCTGTGTACAACATTCTGATTGATGAATAGATTCTGCCCCCCCCGCCCACTAATCAGCTGACCAAGACAGCTAAAATTTATCTTGCTTCAACTTCAAATATTTGTGGTCAGTGTGTTCTCTCAGTGCTGCTATACAAGTTTTGTGGGTGTAGAAACCAATCTAGGACTCTCATTAAGCATGCGTTGCATTTGTGGTAATCATTCTGTAAGCCTGTAGTGTAAGAGGAAATTTAGTAGGAAAACACAGTTTGGGGTATCTTAATATTAATCATGTTGGGTTTCTTTTGAGAAGAAAAAGGAATACATGAATGGAAAAAAATACTAATACATGAAATGAAAAGAAAAGTTTGAGTGGTAGTTTGAATGTGTAGCTGGATTTATGGGTAGATATTTCTTCTTTTTGTAGATGGTTGAACCCATAGATTTAAACCTATGGAACCAGCATTATTTTCTGTTTATACTTTCAGTCTGCTCAGTAGAAAACACCCTCACCTGGGACGAAATAATATATGTAAAGTTACTGATTTGATCAATGGAAGCAAAACTTATACAAGCTGTCCAAATGCAAAGTCAGTATGTGATTCTATGTCCATTTGTGATGTTAACACATCTCCCCTTCAAAAATGAGATAGGCTTTAAAATCCACCACTCTGGGATATGACGTGTGGATTTGTACACTTCCCAGATGATTATGTTCCCATAAAACAATGTAAGGATTATGTTTATCTCTGTGGTTATTCTGTATTTGACAGATGTAATATTAAGGTTTTTGTCTAAACCACCTAAGCATAATCTGGTAACAATGACTAATATCAGAATTCCGCTATGGTTTATTTTCTGATTCAGGAAATGATGGGTGAAAGGCTGGAGAATAACACAGTTGATAGCACATGTGTCAGACCCATAATGGGCAGGTCAGAAGAACCTTGTTTATTTTTGCTCTCTGCATAGTAGAAAGAGCAGCCAATTGATGTATGGTGTGCATGGAAGTTAATGCAAGCAGGATGGCAAGGGTTGAATTGTCCAGATTTGCTATCTCTTTCAAGGCACCCACAAATATGATGACTTTCTGTAGCATATGCTTAGGGTGGAATGCTAACCTACAAAAGGAAGAGGCATAGCAAAGGAACATGGTATGTTCCAATAAAGATGGATTCTAAAACTCCTGTAGGTGGCAGAATTTTTTTCTTTACAAGGGTAAAACTTGTCTCCATTTTAACTAGCACACCTTCCCATCCTTCTTGTTCTTAACTAGGTGCTAGTATTTGTTCACTGTGTAACACTCATGTTGATAATTACACATGATGATCTACAGATTATTGAATGTTACTTTCTACAAAGAAGTAGTTTCTGTGTAGGAAATATGCAACATTTGAAGCATCCCTTGGAAATATCCCTGAGTAAGCATTAGATATGCCACTGTAATCTGCCAGTTTGGTTTTCAACAAGTTATTGTTCTTCTGCTGGTATGGAATTGTTTTCCAGAGCTTCCCTATTCTAAGCATTTTACTTTCCACTGTGGAAGGTTCATTCCCATCTAGAACTAGTTGCATGTTACTAAAGCTGGACTGGGGATATGTATGAGCATAGTGTTCTGTGCAAAATATATAAACATGAATAATATTTGTGTTCAACTTTGTGACCTGGTTGTACAGCAGTGTTCTCTCTAATTTTTTTTCCATCTGTGTGTGGAATGAGTTTTGTTCTAGGCGGCACTGTCAAAGCAGTGTGTGTGTGTGTATGTGCACATGCATTCAGAGTGGGACCCTCCTGATTAAACCTGAGTGGAATATAAAATTAACTGAGCAGACATCAAAAAAAGTGTGAGTGTGTGCACATGCACACGCCTTAGAGCGAAAACTGATGTACAGGGCGAATGGCAGGAAGAGCTCTATCCAGGCCAGCACCATGCCGGTTCTTGAAGTTGCTTGCTCTATAATCCAGCAAAGTAGGGAGGTCATGCTGCTGCCACCTCAACACCTGTCATGTGTGCAAGGGAGCAGGCCCACCAGGGGCCGGGACTTCAGAGGTGAAACCACCCTAGTCACCTTTTTAGGGATCTGCCAATGAACTATCTGCCACTGGCAGATGCTCTGAAGGAGCTCCACCCACCAGTTTGCACTGCAGATATGGGGAGCCCAGAGGGCCTGATGGGGAGGATGAGTAGGGAGAAGTCAGTGTCCATGTGAAGTCAGTCCAGAAGAGCCAAGGAGGAGAGCAGTGTAGTCCTAATGGCCATGAAGTAACAGAATAATAATGATAATACGCTTTTATTTGTTAGCTGTCCCATAACAATTGTTCTCTGGGCGGCTCACAATACAGGATTAAAACATAAAATAAATACACATAACATATGAAATCATAATGGACAAAAAGGATAAAAAGAAAATATAATACAAAGCTGTTTAAAAACTTCTAAGCCCTCTCCCTAGTAGCCACCCGCCTCACCTCTTTTGGCAGGGGCACCCGGAGAAGGGACTCTGAAGAAGATCTTAAGGTCTGGGTTAGGACATACATGGCAAGGCATTCTCTCAGGTAACCTGGTCCCAAGCCATTTAGGGCTTTAAGGGTTAAAACCAGCACCTTGAATTGTGTGTGGAAATGGACTGGAAGCCTGACGAAGCACTGGCGTAATATGCTCAAAACGTCCAGTCCCAGTTAATAATCTTGCAGCCCTGTTTTGTACCAGCCGCAGTTTCTGGATTGTTTTCAAAGGCAGACCCACGTACAACATATTGCAGTGTTCTAAGCAAGAGGTTACAAGAGCTTGAGTAACTGTGGCCAGGTTATCTCTGACAAGGTATGAACGCAGTTGGCATATCATCTGAAGCTGATAAAAGGTGCTCTGAGCAACAGAGGCCACTTAAACTTCTAGTGACAGTGCTGGATTGATGATCACCCCTCAAGCTATGAACCTGGTCCTTCAGGGGGAATGCAACCCCTTCTAGAACAGACTGAACATCATTCACCCAGGCAATGGAATCACTGACCAACAGTACTTCTGGATTGTCTGTGTTGAGTCTCAGCTTATCCATCCTCATCTAGTCCATTACTGCACCAATTCAGGACAGTCACCATCTCACCTGCGTCTGATGAAAAAGAGAGATACAACTGAGTGTCATCTGCATATTGATGACATCTGAGACCAAATCTCCAGATGACTGGTTTCATGTAGATGTCAAACAGCATAGGGGAAATAATCGAACCCTGTGGAACTCCATAGTATTACTGCCAAGGTGGTGAGCAATAGTCCCCTAACACCACTTTTTGGGGATGGGCCTTGAGGTAGTAGCGGAAACACTTCCAAACAGTGCCTCCTACACCCAACTTGGCTAGCCTATCCAAAAGGATACTGTGGTCAATGGTACTGAAAGCCTCTGAGAGATCCAAGAGAATTAACAGGGTTGCACTCCCCCTGTCTCTCTCTGCATAGCTTATCCCACAGGGCAACCAAGGCAGTTTCTGTTCCTAAGCCGGGCTTGAAGCCTGATTGAAAAGGATCTAGATAGTCGGTTTCCTTCAAGAGTGTCTGGAGCTGGTCAGCCACTACACACTCAAGCACCTTGTCCAGAAAGGGAATATTGGCCCTATAGTTTACTTTATTTTACTTTATTAAATTTTATTATTATTATTAAATGGACCAAGACATACAGCATAATACCTAATTAGCAATACAACATACAATTTAAAAGCGTATAGATCTTCTACAACTAATAATGATGTAAAGTAAAATAAAGGCCCTATAGTTGTTTACATCCTCTGGGTTCATAGCCAGACTGGTTTTCTTTAGTGGTGGTTGAATAATTAAAACCATGCTTCAGTGGAGCTGGGACCACTATAGGGGCATAGCAAGGCTGGAGTGTGTCCAGAGACAAGATTTTAAAATGCCCCCGCCCCTGAAACTCAGCTCATGAAGTAAAGAAATCTTAAATAAGGCTGAATAGTGGTAACAAAAAGCATACTGATACACACACACACACACACACACACACACACACACACACACACACACACACGCCACAATAGAACATCATCCTAAATTTTTTTAAAAAACGTTTTGTAGATTGTGGAAGATGGAAGTCATATAATGTACTAGAAAAAGACATTCTGTTCTGGTAGCTCCAGGTCTTAACACTCACATCAGTTTCAGATAATGAATACAGCTGAAGGATGCCTGGGCGGGTGCGCAGCTTGGGGATTCAATCATATGACTTGCCTCTGGGGGGCCGCCCAAGGCAGTGGGCCCCCAGACAACTGTCTCCCCTTGCCCTATTAAAGTTACACCCCTGGACCACTCCCTCTCTCATTGAGGCATTTAGAACCTGCTGGACCCAGCTACAAATTCCCACTTTACTAAATTTAATAAGCCATGAAGGGCAAGGCTCAAACATTCCATGGAGGTGACTGTTTTCTGTCCCTATCTGGGTTAGGACCAGAAAATTGATGGTGATGGAGTATCAGTGCAACCAGTAGGAAACAATAAAGGCAAATGTAACACATTTCTGCCTCCAGTTCCTCTATACGCAGCCCATCGTCAGCCTGGGACGGTGATGATGGTGACAAACTTGTAGCTAGCATTTCTGTGTGTCCTTGTTGCAGATGTATATCTGCTAATATGTCAAAGCAAAGTAGCAAAATGGATTGAAATTGTGACACAAGCAGCAATATTATGCATTTATATACATATATAAAATATGAACATGCATGTTCATATTGATTGATTGATTGATTAAGTGCCATTAAGTCGGTGTCATATCTTAGCGACCACATAAATAGATTCTCTCCAGGATGACATGTTCATATTGCTGTCTAATATTTGGTATAATGATGCTCATCAGTTTGAACAACTCTTTTTTCCTGGGGAGGGGGCAACAAACTCTCATGAGCTGAAGCAAGGATATCTGGGACACTGCATTCTTTGTGAATGTGGGGGGCATCTGAGTGTGGGGAGCAAAGGAGAAATAAAGTGACAGGTTTTGCCCATTTAGAATGTGAGCCTAACCTACAGAGTTTCTTTTTTCTTCCTCTTGGCTGGGTTAACAATGTGGCCCATTTTATGAGCTCATTCCAGAAGTAAACAAGACTTGTTATTTGTTGATTTAGGTGCTTTTAAAAATATATATTAATTTTATAGCTAATATTGTAGCCTTGGTGCCAGGCCACAGAAAGTGTAGTCCTGTTGTGAGTCTGTTGAAAGGCAGCATGACTGATTATTTGTATTTCAAAGATAATCCTTTTCTATTATTTTGAAACATGATAATATTTCTTTTTAAATGAACAGCATGTGTCTAACATGCATTTTTAGAACTACTGATGTGGGTAAGTTATCATGGTGTAATAGCATTGTATGGAAAGCTCCTTTTCTTCATAAACCCTTATATTTAATCCCTCAACCCAGCGAGCAGCATGCAGCCCAGAGAATTAACTTCAGATTGAAGATAAAGACGGGGCTAAAGTTAATAACATCTTGAAAAGCAACAAGAAGATTCAATATAATTGTAACAGGATCCTGATGAAGAAAAACATGGTATTCACAAATAGCTGCTGCAGAATCTTGTGTGTTATTCATACCTGTACAGAATCATATTTTCTGGTGAATATTACCAGAATTGATGTTGCCTTGAACATACGCTAAAATCCAGTGGTTGCTCTGGGATTAAAATAGACATTTCTCTCTCTCTGATATCAGATTAAAATGTTTAGTTATTGACAATGCAATTTAAGAAATCTAAGATAATGTTGAGATAGGCCTTTGTTTTCTATGTTGTTTTTTTTTTAAATTAAAAAGAGTTGAACATTGTTGCAAAGTTTCATGAAATCATACAGATTCCTAATCAAAATATGTCATTTATAAAATGATGTGCCCAAGTATTAAAGCACATGGCTGGTAACATTAGATCAGATACCTCTTTTAGTTTAATAGTAAACTTGAATTGGCTTCTAATAACAGATTTAGTTAGATGTAAATGTGCAAGAAAATAGAGACAAGAAGATGCAGGGTTGGAGGACATATTTTCAGCAGGCACAGGTGGCTGTGGAGGGAAGGGGACATTTGTAAATATTGCCTGTCCCCCATTGCATGCACAAAATGTCTTTTGGGTTTTTTTTGATATGCAACATTAGTCTGGATGTCAGGCATTGTCAGAGCTATCAAAGGTAATGGACTGATCTGGGAATATTTAAGAGAAAGAAGAAGAAGAAGAAGAAGAAGAAGAAGAAGAAGAAGAAGAGGAGAATATATGGTTCTTTAATTCCCTCTTGCTTTTTAGTATTCCCTGATCTGTCTATTGCTCTAATTGCCACTGTGATGAATATAGCTACTAGGATAGTACAACTGTTACTGTTTGGTCGACTGGTCATGTGCACCAGCTCACAACATGGATCAGTTGACTTTCACAACATACTACAGATATCCAGAAAGAGAGGTTTGTGGGACAGTGAGCCACTACAAACACATTAAGCCACATGGTGATGGCCAGGATCAGGTGCAGGCCAAGACCTTTGGGCATCTGAGGTGAGGCATCAAATGCCACTGCCTCACCTCTCCAAGCAGAGGCAGGGAAAGGAACTCCCAGTCAGAGATTTAACAAACGGCTGACTGGGGAAACCCTGCAGGGGTGCGTGGCTACTGTCCGGGAGTAAGTCTGTTTATTTCCTCTCCCATCCTCCCCAGTAAGCCTTTCTTTGTTACACTAGCTGGCTGGGCTTTCCCCCCAAGACCAGCGAACACTTCAGTGAAATTCTGGCTGGGGTGGAGAGGGGTCTGCCTCACGCTCCCAGATAGCAAGCGCTTGGTTCACTGGCTGGGTGAGGGAGGGGGCAAGGGGATACCCTGGCTGGGGGGAGGAAGTGCCTTGGTGCCCCACCACCCTGGTGACTGTGGGGACAGCTGTTCCCTCTTGCTGAATTGCCCCCATGCCTCCAGCTGTGTGTGGTTTTTTTGCTTTATTTTATTTTTGCAAAGGACACTACCATTCTTTCTAGGCAGATGTGTGTTTTTGTCTCTTGGTGTTTATAATCCAGACTGTGTATAAGCTATGCTTCTACCAAAGCTGGCTGTTTGTGTTGTACACTGGTATACTAGTGTTACTTCTATAAATTGCTGGCTAGCAAAGTGTTCAGGGATGCAGTGGATTTTAAAAGCACTCTGTAAAATTAAACTTTAATTCTGAAAATGTGTGTGAAACTCTGAAGTACAATAAAACGCTTATGTAAATACTCTAAAATATTAAAGTAATACAGTTGCCAAGATAATATCCTAGACGCAAAGCAAGAAAAGGCACTTGATTCATCCATTCCGATAACATTATGATGACTCAATAATAGTAATTGCTACGTACATTCAATTGTATCTAGTAGTACAAGAACTTGATCCTTAATGTAAATTTCATGTTTAACCTAGTAAAAATATCTACTTAATAGCTCTTGCCTGTCTTCTCTGTGGAATTAATAAAGTTAACAGTATTGTAATGCTAGTAATGCAAAATGTATTCAATTCACTTTGGCAAAAAAATGCAGCTCATATAGTGCATACTTAAAATGGCCTTATTAGGAATTTGTTTTTAAAGCTACAAAAAGATTGCATACTTTAATCAACACCATCTTAATCTCTTTTGATGATTGATATACTATAATAGAGGTGGCTAAGTAGAGCAGTTTATTAGAACCACAGAAAAAGTGATCTACAGCATGCATTTTCAATCTTAGTCAATATACAAGAGCTGAAATAAGCATTACATGAGGGAACAGTTTAATGATAAAATCCTCTTATCTCAGGAACTAAGCAATAAAAATAGTTATTGTCTGGATGCATCTAGCTTAGCCTTGTAATTAAGCAGCCCAAGCAGAATCTGTTCCCCACCCCCCTGCCCCCACCGTATATGTGTGTTTGTGGTATAAAATATGGTGAATGTTGGAGAATACAAAGTCTAGGAAGACAAATATGTTTCTCTGTTTAAACTTTAAAAATCTTTTACTAAAGATACAGCAATTAATCTATAGTCAAGAATGATCAAGTATTCGTACAGCAGAACCCCTGACAGGAATAGGACGTATTAATGCAAGGTTTTGTTGTAGTGTTCTTCATCGTAAGGCCCGGAGGCCAGTATTAGCTCCCATCAACCTTAAGTGAGGTCTCCTGACTAATTCTTTATTGGGCATGTGTGACAATTTGACTGAAGCTGAATACTCTGCACAGTCCCCTTGGCACAATGCGAAAGCAACTATTCCCACCGTGGAGTGCTGAACTTTGCCCAGTGTTGGGCAAAGGAGCCCTTTTGAGCCCCTGCACCATCTTGGAAGTTGTGCACAGAGTGCTGGGAAATTTAGCCCTTCCCGGCACTTTCCCTATTGAGTTATTTTAGGAGAGGACTCTCTCTGTCTGCCTTAGATGACCCTCCCAGTACTGAACTCAGTACTGTGAGGAGGTCAGCCAAGTGGAAAATGGCTCTCACACTGAAGGTTTTTGCCCAAATGGCCCCCACTTGAAAAATAGTGAAGATCAGTCTTTTGTTTAAACTGGAGGCCATAATTGATCTGTGTAAGACAAGATGCAACAAGGACGTGATTTTGTAAACAGTCCACCTATTAAATATTGCCAAAGGAACTACATTGACATTTCCCCTGAGCTACCTAATGGCACAGCGGGGAAATGCTTGACTAACAAGCAGAAGGTTGCCAGTTCAAATCCACGCTGGTACTATATCGGACAGCAGCGATATAGGAAGATTCTGAAAGGCATTATCTCATGCTGCGCGGGAGGAGGCAATGGTAAACTCCTCCTGTATTCTACCAAAAGAAAACCACAGGGCTCTGTGGGCACCAGGAATCAAAATTGACTTGATGGTACACTTTATCTTTACATTTTATTATTCACTAGGATAATTCAACTGGTCTATCACCACTCTATAAGAATATGGCAACGTTTTAGAAATATGGGAAGCTTGATGCTGCTGCTGTGCTTGTATTTGTTGAATGCACATTTAAAATGCATGTAGGTGCATTTCGATATTGTCCTGTTCGATATTGTCCAAAGAGAAGCATTCAACAAATTATTGCCTAATGAAAAATGTTTAGTGATATGGCCTGTATGGCAGGAAGGACCTGCACATATATTTAATGTGAAACTACTGTATGCTAGTCTATTCATACAATACATTGTACATGTGAACAAGTAACATGTAGCTCTGTTTGTGAGAATATCTGTACATGTATTCATTTTAAAGCTTAAATACAGTTTATCCCTGCATTTACTTGAAAGGAACAGGACTCCGAATTTGAGACAACAACCTAATTTCAAATATTTTAAAAAAACTAGTCTTGAATTCAGGTAAATACTGTATAAAGACATTTCTAATTAAAAGGGCCTTTATATGGCCAACAGAAAGAAAAGTAGTGATCATTATCAGTGATTTCCCCTCCCCCGAAAATTATCTGTAAAATCTTATCTTTTACAGCCAACTCTGTTTATGACTGTCGACAACTGTTTCTAATAGGATATATGCATAATGAAGAACTTTCCAAAGAACAATACCAGAGAAATATTAATGCAGTAATCTTGGTTAAATGGAACATTCTTAGCTCTAAGGCATTCTGAACTTGCATGCAACTGTTAATAATCCATGAGAGTTTTGATACTGCCCTCCCACCTCAACTTCCATACCGAAGCATGACTATTACTAAGCATCACCAACAATGTTCTGTGGGATGGGAATCTGGAGATCAGCACAGAATGTGTGAGTAATACAGAACTTAGCAACAGTTGTTGACTGGGCATGCTGTCATATTTTTAGTAGCTGGTTCAGTAGTCGATTATGCAAATATACAGTAGAAAGTCATAGGTGTAGCAACTATACACAGTTCTCTTCAAACCTGGATCCTGATATGTGTAATCATTCATAACTTGAGTTAAATGCAATGGTTTGCGTACATAGAACCACAAGCAGATTTTTGCTCATGTACCCCTTTTCTTTGTCGCCCTTGAGCCTGCCAAAAGGCCACCCCCTGAAGGGTGGAAGGCTGTCCCGTCATGTGCAATGCAGCACAGAGGGCTGAAGCTGGGATGCTAGAACTGATGGGAATCAGAGGTTATCCTCCAAGTGCCTTTCACGTCTTTCTAGGAGTTCTTTGGCTACAAGCCATTGCCATATTTTCTGCTTCTTTGCTGTTGCAGGACAGCAAACTGGGAAAATACTGCCTTTTAAGGAGCAGAAGAAGACTGCTCTAAGAAGGATTCTCTTATAGAATAAATTAGCTGTTCTATTTCCTTCTGGCCCTATCCACGAGAGGTCACATTAGGAGCTGAGCATGTAGTGTGAACAGCACAATGCTGGATCTTATACCCAGCCAAACACAAAGGTCTCTTTGAGACTTGAGGCAGCTGACATAATTTCGATGTAGACTCTTTGATTTTTATTTTGTATCAATGGCTAGTTGCTTTTTGCATCTCAAATAAAATAGACTGCTAGGTGCACCTCAAATTGAGTTCTCCAAAGCAATATATATTTACTTTGGTGGTGTTTTGTTGTGCTATCATACTATCATTTTTATTCATATTTGTCACAGCAAAATCTTTAAAAATGTAAGTAAGATTATTGTTCTTATCATATATTGGTGACAGGGGCGTAGCAAGGTTGGAGTGGGCCCAGAGACAAGATTTTAAAATAGGCACCTCACTGATATACACACACAAAAACACTTCACAATATATAGTGCACTCACACTCACATCCCCGTTATGAATATGGTGAATATCTAGTTCACATGATTGAATCTAGTTTTTTTACTCTCTGCTACTGCAGATCTCCAAGAGACTCAACATAATTCATAGGGGGTGCAACACGGGTGGGTGGGGAGTCATGTGATGTGCCTTGGGGGAGGCTCGAGGCAGTGGGGCCTCAAGACTACTGTCTCCCCTTGCCTAATGGTAGTTACGCCCCTGATTGGTGACTGTTTATATAGAATGCTTGCATTCCAAACTGACTAAAATTCTGAAGTTGTCTCTAATATAAATGTTATAAATATTGTTCTCAATACTCTGATATTTCCTAGTTTGTTTTATATATTTTCACTCAAGGACTTTTTATATGAAAAGTGTCCTTTTCACTTAAGGACCAGTAGGAAGAGCTCATTAAGAACTCCATTCCAGTGGAACTGAATGAAGTGAAAATTTTGCCAAGATTGGGACCAGAGTTGGACAGACCACTGGGAGTGAACCACAGGAGGGTCAGTCTGGAAGCAAATGTGAACCAGTGTCTGTAATGCAGTCCATCTGGCGTGGGCTGGAGTGAGAATGCAGAGAGAGAGAGAGAGAGAGATTTCTACAAATTATGAATGTTTTCAAAGGAGATTATATTTCTTCTGCTGAACGTTATATAGACAAGCATGTTATTGGATTGCAATGATTGCTTATTGATATTGATCTTTTGAAATAAATATATTCATTGCTATCCACAGTGGTTAACATGATGTGTGGTGTTACACTGTCTCCTGGGCTGTGGCAGACTCCTAAGCAAGCCCGGACACTGTCCTGACCAAGTGGTTCTAAAAGCAGCGCTTACTCAGTTTCCCCCATTGTTGCAAATAGGGAAAACTGCAGATGTGCTACTTCCTGAACCACTTGTTCAAAGCATCAGCCAGGCTTGCTTAGGAGTCTGCGGCTGCTCCAAGGTCCACAGCCATAACTGTCGATCATGTGGGGCAGTAATTTTAGTAATGCCACAGTAGGGACAACTTTCACTCTGAAAGTCTACCTGTCCCTTAACTTCTGGAGGAGGGGCCTTGTTCACAATCTGGTTTCTTTGTAAGGTTAAGGTTCCCAGGGTTAAGGGCAAGGCCTGCTCAGTTATAGTCCATAACCCCATGATACAATACAGTATATACACCATCTGGCACCAGCCACATCCCAATTCTGCATACACACACACATACACGTACGTGTGTGTGATTTGAATTGACTTGAAGCACAGGTTTTAAAATCTGACATGAACTGTTCTAGGAATTTATGGGATTGTATGGTAGTTGTTTAGTGTGTCTTGTTTGTATTACTTGGTGGTGTTCATATTTTATTGTGACTTTTTTTTCAAATCTGGCAGGACATAAATTAAAAATGCAATAATGAAGAAATGTTTCTGCACTTTAGTCTTTCCCCATCTGAAAATCAGATGATTTGTTTTCGCTGTGGGCATTACTCAGATTTACTAGTAGATGTTGGAAATGAAAGTGAAATTGAAACTTTTTTTTTAAGGACTGGGGTTATTCTTGAGATGTACTAGTAAGTGTCAAATATAATACATTACAGACTTGTTTTGAGAATTTACTGAAGTGCCTTAGTAGATATTGGCTGACATGCTGCACAGCCTTAGGAGGGTATAGCAAAATCTCTATCTGCACTTAATTAACAGCTTGCTTTGTGGCTTCAGTGAAGCAGGAGGTTTGCTTCTCTCCCCTCCCATTTTGCATCCAGAATAATGTCTGTGAGGCTTATGCAGCTATTGTGGACATATTCCTGGATATAAAATTGACTTTTGTTGGGAGGAAAGTGAAAATTGCTTTTCCGTGCCCCTCTGTTCAGGTTGCAGCTGCAAAGCAAGCCTCACACACTGTTGGTTAAGTCACTACATGTGGGGATGGAGTTCTTGCTGAGTTCTCCTATGGCTGGTAACATATCAGCCACTATCTTTACAGGTAAATATTAAAAATGAGATTCAATTTGATTATTAGCAAAAAGCACTTAATAGACTGCGCTGAAATTATTGATGAATGTAAAAATGTTTGATATTTATTTATCAGATTTGTACACCGCCCCAAACGTTCATCCCTGGGCAGTTAACAATAACATAAAGCAAGTTTAAAACATATACAAAAAACTTAAAACAATTTTAAAAATTTAAAAATCAACCACCGATTAAAACCTGAAAATTTAAAGAGCTGAAAAAGCTTGAGTGAAGAGGTGGGTTTTCAAATACTTTAAAAAAATTGTCAGAGATGTGGAGGATTGTATTTCAGTAGGGAGCACATTCCACAGTCTTGGGGCAGCAACTAAGAAGGCCCGTCCCTGTGTGGCCACCAGTCAAGCTGGCAGCAACTGGAGATGGACTTCTCCAGATGACCTCAATGGGCAGTGGGGCTCATAATGAAGAAAACACTCTCTTAAATATCCAGGGCCAGTGTTCTCTCTCATTTTTTTCATCTGTGAGCAGAATGAGTTTTGTTCTTGGTGGCAAAATCAAGGCAATGTGTGTGCACATGCATTCAGAATGGAACTTTCCCGATTCAGCCTAAGCAGGATCTAAAATTAACTGAGCAGACATCAAAAAACATGTGAGCGCACGCATGTGCATATGCCTTAGAGGGAACGCTGCCCATGGCCCAAGCTGTTTAGGGCTTTAAAGGTTAACCAGCACTTTGTATTTTGCCCGGAAACCTATTGGCAACCAGTGTAGCTCTAGCAGCAAAGGAGTGATGTGGTCTCTCCGAGATGAACCGGAGACCAACCTGGCGTCTGCATGCTGTACCAACTGGAGTTTCCGGACTATGTACAAAGGCAGCCCCACATAGAGCGCATTGCAAAAGTCAAGTCTGGAGGTTACCAGCATATGTACCACTGTTTTGAGGTAGTTCATCTCAAGAAATGGATGCAGCTGGCGTATCAGCTGAAGCTGATAAAAAGTCCTTCTGGTCACTGCCTCAACCTGAGATAACAGGGAGAGGTGTGGATCCAGAACTACTTCCAGACTGTGAACTTGTTCCCTTTGGGAAGGTGTGATCCCACCTTCAACAGGTAGATCAAAATTGTCTCTGGAGTTCTGACGCTGCACAATAGCTACCTCTGTCTTCTGAGACGGAGGCTGATTCTGTCTCAGTTTATTCTCCTTCATCCAGCCCATTACTGCTTCCAGGCAGGCATTTAGGGAGGCTATGCCATCTCCTGATGCTGTTGACATGGAGAAGTAGATCTGGGTGTTATCAGCACCCTGCACCAAATCCCTTGATGATCTCTCCCAGCGGTTTCATGTAGATGTTAAAGAGCATTGGAGACAGTATGGAGCCCTGACGGACGCCATACATAAGCTCAGATTTCGAAGAACAACAGTCTCCAATCGACACCATCTGGAATCTGTCTGAGAGTTAGGAGCGGAACCACTGTAAAACAGTGCATCCCATCCCCAACACTCTCAGACGTTCCAGAAGGATACTATGGTCAATAGTATCAAAAGCTGCTGAGAGATCCAGAAGGACCAACAGAGTCACATTTCCTCTGTTAATTCCCAATTGGAGATCATCCATCTGGCCGACCAAGGCAGTCTCTACCCTGAAAGCCAGTTTGAAGTGGGTCTAGATAATAAGTTTCTTCCAAGACCATCACCCTCTCAGTTACCTTGCCCAACCATGGGAGGTTGGAGACAGGCCTATCGTTGCTTAACTGAGGGATATAATGCAGGCTTCTTTATAATAGTTCTAATTGCCTCCTTAATACAAGGCTGCATCTTGTCCTCTCTCAGAGAAGCATTTATGATTTCTACCTGGCCACCCACAACAGCCTCCCACAATGGCCTCCCTGCTAGATAGAACAAGCCATGTTGGAAAAGGGTCAATAGAACAAGTGGTAGGCCTCATTGTCCACATCCTCAGGATTCACAAACTAAAATTGATCTAGTCGAACCACATAAGAGAAGTTGCTGGAGACCTCTGATTCAGACATCAAATTAATTGTGGAGTCTCCATCTAAGTCAGCCCAAATACGAGAGAGTTTATCTGCAAAAAACCCTTTAAGCACATCACAGAAGGTAACTGATGGCTCCAAATTCTGATTCAAGGAAGGGGGAGGCCCCCTCACAACTCTGAACAACTCTGCTGGATGTGAACTCACAGATGCAATATGGGCAAAAGCAAACCACTTCTTTGCTGCACGTATTGCCTGAGCATAGATCTTTAAATATGCTCTATGTCGTGATCTGTTGGATTCAAGTTGAGTCTTTCTCCACTTGTGCTCCAGTCGCCTACTTTGCTGCTTCTGCCCCCATATATCTTCTGTATATCAAGGGGCAGTTTTGAAGTGGGTCGGAGGGGACGCTTAGGAGCAATCGTGTCTCAGTAGCCCTGAGTGAGCTTGTTGTTCCAGTTCTGCACCAGGGCATCAACAGGATCACCTGTTCCAGTTCTGCACCAGGCAAAGCCAATATTAGATCCCCTCAAGGCTTCTTGGAATCTTTTTGGGTCCAATAACCTCTTTGTGCAGACCATTCTAATAGGCCCCTCACCCCTGTGGAGGTGGAAAGTGGTTGTAAGCCTAACCTTAACCAGATGATGGACTGTCGATGACAATCAGAAAATCACAGGAGTCCCCACCCATGGAAAACCACCCTGATCAGAGTAAAAGACCAAATCAAGTGTGTGACCTACAGTGTGCATCGGTACAGAGACTACTTGGGATAGGCCCATAGTTGTCATGGCTGCTATGAGCTCCTGAGCTGCCCTGGACAAGTTGGTCCCAAAATGAGCATTGAATTCCCCCAACACCAAAAGTCTGGCAGACTTCAACATGAGTTCTGTGACCAAGTCTGTGAGCTTAATAAGGGACTCTGTTGGGCAGCGGGGTGATCGGTACACCAACAGAAGTCCCAATATATGCCTGGTCCCCAAACTACACACATTCGATATGGTCAGCAGGGACCCTGGTAAGGGAGATGTTGTAAACCACAGCCACTCCGCCTCCCCGCCCACGTCCCCTCTCCTGCTCTTCTACAGAATACTCTGGAGTGAGAAGCTGGGACCAGCCTGAGCTTCTAGCTTCCTCCAACCAAGTCTCGGTGATGAACAACAGGTCGGCCCCTTAATCCACAATCAAATCATGGGTGAGTTTGGGTTTATTCTGGACCGACCTGGCATTGCAAAGGAGCAAGGTGACGCTATGTGGGTTGTTGGCATTGCTCCCTGAGGTCAAAGAGCTGGCATGAGAAGAAAAGGGAGAGATAGCTATTAAATTTCTGACTGCCCTTCCCCTGGATTGGCCTGCTGACCTGCCAATGTTACTTCTTCTATTGCCCACCACCACCGGAATAGCTGCCTCACATTCAACGAAGGGGTCCCTTTGTTGCTAATCTTCTGAAATGTCCAGAATTATTGTTGTAACACCATTCATTGGCTGACATCCTGGCTAGCACTGCATGTATGCCTCTAAGAACAATTTAGTTTATTTATTTGTTTATTACACTTATATCCCGCTTTTCCTCCGAGGAGCTCAGAGGATGCTTATGTTTATCCTCAGAACAACCCTATGTGATTGGTTAGGCTGATACAGTACATGACTGGCCCAGAGTTACCCAGTGCATTTTGTAGTTGAATGGGGGATTCAAGCTCGGGTCTTCCCGGTCCTAGTCCAACACTCTAACCACTATGCTACGCTGGCCCAAGGGTGCCCACAGTGCTAGTCCCTTTGCTTCCAATTCACAGGAACCCTTTCACAAGATTTCACCTATTTTTGGTGCTGTCTTCATGTTCTGGATGCACTGTTACAATTGAAAGTAACGGTGCTTCAGGAGCTTGGGAAGAACACCAAACACTGTTGCTCTTGTGTAAGAGTGACCATGCTTATGAAGCATGGGGCTAATGCTGCATGTGTGCTGCTTTTAAAAGCGCACACAGAGTGTGAGCGTGTTAGCCACTGAGATTCTGACATTTGCCATAGTATATATGGTGGAGATTTCTTTATACAAAAAATCAGTAATTTTGTTTCTGCCTTGGTAACATAAGGTTAGGCAAAAATAAATTAAATCTTTTTATATTTAGAGCAAATGTATGTTTCTTGTTTATGCACATTTATATAATTAATAATGGATTCAATTCTCAATATCTTTTATGAAGAAGTTAAAGGTATACTTGTATACAGAGACCCAGCAACCTTGAAGCCTTTTCCCTTTTATGGAATCCGTGTAGATCAGTACATGGAAATGTGTGTGTGTTCTCATCATCAAATACAGGAGAACAAATGCACAAAATTACTGTGATATTTCCCCCCACAGAATGTTTCATTTCCATATTTATCCTATTTATGCAAATCTTGCTATTGCTATTTTTGTTTTAGAGTATTTCTATTCAGTGCCCATCCATTTATTTGTCTCAGTGCTGCAGTCCTCATGTTTGCAGATGATCCATAGAAATATAAACAAGACATTTGTAGCAGCAGTATTTCATTACTAAAGCTGAGAGATGTCAGACGTAATTACTGGGACTAACATCTGGAGTGCTTTATTGAAGGGAAAACTGCCAGAATTGTTAACGTATACAAAGCAGCATTATGCATATGAGTGAGGCTTTATAACTGCTGCCAAGTTAGGTGAGTAGTATAAGCAGAAAACATAAAATCCAACAGAGGCAGTTTATGAATATACCTCCTGCAATGATCTTTTTTTATTATAGAATGCCACAGAGTAGTTTTTCAGAGATTTTAGAAGTAATGAGCATTATCCATCTGTATAGGTCCATGGTGAAAAGGATACAGGTGCATTTGAGTTTTGTATTTGAGATTCATTTTTGCCAGCTCACCAAAGAGCCATCAGCTCTTCCTTTGGCATCCCTTAATATACTAAAAGAGTTTGTTTTGTCACTTTCTCTTCCTGTATTAATACCTGGCTCTGCAGGCAAACTCTCTATGATGGCTTACAAAACCTAATGAAAAGTACAAAGTGGAAATGTCCTTTCTTTATAGAGCTCATCTGCCCAGTTCCACACATCTTTATAAGCTGATGTCCTTGAGAAAGGAAGAGTCTTACTAATGAGTTCTCAGCTGCCAAGGAACAGTTGGCATTATTTACAAAACATTCACAACCTTTTAGGCAGCCATGTAACTCGCATACCAGTGTTTATGATAGTTTCTCACTTGCCAAGTCATGAAGCAGGGAATGTGTCTATAAATACGAGATACCACTGATAGCAGTGGTTTGTTTCTTAACCCAGAGATAATTTATTCTAGGATGGCCACTGAGCTCTTCTTTTAGAAGAATAAGTCTTCCTAGTGCAGAATCTGGTCACTATTTGATCCTTGATTGTATACATTAGCAGTTTAAGGCTCAGAAAATACAGAGGGGTAGCATAAAGATTGCAGATGGCAGGATCAAAAACTGAGGTTTTCTGTAGAGCCTTCTTTCCTTTCCTACTATACCTCTTTATCTCTTGCCCACCTAAGTCCCCTTCTTTCATTCCCAATTATTTTCCAAATTATTTTAAAGACCTAACTAACAGGGATATTAGTTATAAGCAAATATTCTATTTTGAGCATTTTTTAAAACACTTAATTGGAATTTGTGAGTAACATCTTTGTTTTAAGAATAGAATTCCAGTTTCTATATATTCATAGCAAGGGAAATTAATGCTCCATTTGTATTTAAATATTTGTTCTGTTCCCAGAACTGAAGTTGGAACAAATATATCTGAGCCTTCTGTCAGGTTTGTGAATGGAAGCCTGATACGAAAGAATGTTAGGGAGTGTAGATTCTGAATACAAATAGGTTTTGGACAAATAGAATAATTAACATATATCACCATTTGGAAAGCTGTATGGGATGTGCCCAAATGTTAAGTTTATACTTGGAGAGGTGACTTTATTTATACTTATTAAATCACTGTATTGTATTAATCCGATTCCATTTGAAAAATGGATCTTACAATTATTTTTCAGTTGCAAAAACTGGAATCATTTTATTTTGCAGATTTACATCATTCAGCATCAGATTCTACTAAATACCATCTTTTGCCCCAATATTGTATGACACACATTGGAAAGGGTAAAAAAGCATGACGACATTGGGAATTGTCAGCTGAAGATTTAAAAAACCCGGTATCAAATCTATTAATGTAAGGATTTAATCGATAAATTAAGGCACACTCTGGAGAGTATGTTTCCTTCCAGTGTTCTTTCAATGTCAGTTAAGCACTGTTTGACCTCAGCAAGGTCTTGAAAAACTATTCTGTCAATCATAGGTCATTTTGCGTCTCAAGGATACAGATTAAAATCAAAGCCAAGTGGCACTGAATACCTGAGTTGGTACCAGTGTACTACCTTTTTATTAAGCAAGGCTTGATAAAAATAAAAACCTTCTAACTAATGTTGCAGGAGGGAGAAATAGAAGCATTATTTAAAACATCCTATTTATCCCTCCAAAGCTCTTGCTTTTAACCTATTATCCTAATCCATCTGCTTGAAAGAGATGTTGCTAAGTACACACATTAGGAGTGTGGAGAACTTATGTCCATAATCACATTAGTGTGTTAATGGGAGTTTCCAGTGTGAACCCCTTGCTGTTACAAACAGAATTCTGATAAAACATTTTATTTCCTTGTTGGGAGGCCTAGGTAGAAATATTGCACATGAAAGTCTTGGAAAATAGGATTCTCTCTCTTTGTTACACTCTTTTCTCAATGTTGCATCACACTCTAGTATAACTAAAAGGCAAAGTACAGTAATACTTTTATTACTGTAATAATAATTAATACCATAATACTTTTATTACTGTAATTCACTTTGGATAAATTTTGGTTTCAACCGTAGGCAAGCTTTTGAGCTGCTGATTACTTTATTAGGACCAACTAAGGTTGCAGGCAGGAATCTCTCTCAGCCCTATCTTGGAGGTGCCAAGGAGGGAACTTGGAACCTTCTGCTCTTCCCAGAGCGGCTCCATCCCTTGAGGGCTCCATCCCCATATATCTTACAGTGTTCACACATCAATACTCCCATTCATACCTACACCCATGTTCTTCCCTTAATTAATATTGCACACTTTTCAGTCCTGAGGGGCTCCTGGTTTGACTCACAAAGAAAAAACATTAAGGACAATATAAAACAATGTATTACAAATCCTAAAACAGTTTATCACAGTTTACAAAGCTAGCAGCATCAAGAAGCAGAGAAAGAAAAATTATACTGAAACATTAAATTGCACCACATATCCCATAGCAAACCCATGCAAGCTTACCCCCAAAGCTATCGTAAACAGCAATGTTTTCACCATTCGTCGAAGAACATTTAGAACCAGACTAATGTCATGGCAGGTGACACTATAAGTGCAGTGTCATGACTGAAAATACTTTAACGGTATTCACACATGCAGCCTAACCCAGGCTAGGGCAGCCCAGCCTGGGTTAGGGTTGAGTAGTTCAATCTGGGTTATGGGTTGGGCTGCACATGTGAAGCACCGGGAGTGAGGTCGCTCCCGGCGCTGCACTCATGCCAAGCTGTACTTTCAAACCCGGCATTTAGCTGAGGTTAAGCAAACCTGTGGTTCGCTTAACCTTGGCTGGCGATCGTCTGGGCAGTCGCCTCTGGGCTAAACAGGTCCCCCACCGGCCCATCACAATTTCCGGCAGCGAGCTGCGGGTAAGGAGCAGTCATTGCACTCTTGCCCTGGGGCACCCTGGGATGTGGGAGGAGGGGAATTCCTCCTGTTCCCAGCGTCTCCTTTTTCCGCACCACTGCTCATGTGGGTATGGAAGGCAGGCAACTTCCTGTCTTCCCTGCAGCCTTTCTGCCCTTCCCGGTGAGCTTGTGTGCATGACTTCCCTGTGTCTTGTGTGCAGTTGTCTCACTTCTGAAGGTGGTGGAGGGCCAGAAGGGTGCCAGATGTTGACCAGAACACTGTACAGCATATGAGGCAAGGTGGTAGATATCCTGCCCTCAGATCATTTAAGGCTTTAAAGCCTTAATACTTTGAATTGCCCCCCCCCCCCCCCGCAATTAGTAATCAGTTCATTTGAAATAATAGTAGTATGCCTGCAGTGGTCCCCAGGTAAAAGTGTGTCTTCTGCATTTTGGACCAATTGCAGTTTCTGAGCAGTTTTCAAAGGCAGTCTAAAATCCCCACAATAGCATAGGTATTGTTCTAAAGTTGCTGCTGCTCCTCCACCACCTGAGAAGCTGTCACAAGTATATGTGGTTAAAAATATTTCATCTATAATGCTGTAAACCAAGCAGATCACCACCTCATTTTTGTACCTTTAGGGTATACACATTAATTAGACCCAGTTTAAGAGTCTTGTGTGTGCCCTTAGAGCATTTTCATGTGGCCTAATTCACTTCCCTGTGTACACTGGGCTGCTTTTTTGCTTTTTGCTGTACTCTTTCACAGTGTTAGTTGCTGCAGTGGTAGATTCCCTGAGCCTCATAACTTTTCCAGGTAGTGAAAGAGGGTGCAATTGGGGGAATGAAGAACCCAAAATGGCCTGGTATGTGCATGGCAGCCATCTCATGGCACTTTGAATCTTGTCCATTGGGGTTTCCAGTGCTTTTTATTTAAAAGCAAAATTATATACAATTTACATTCAGCTACTGAGGAAAAATCCACTGGAAAATCCAATGTAAAAATATCCAGGGATGATTACATGTAGACTTCATTTTCCCAACACAAAGCTTAAACATGTGTGTGTGTTAATGACTCTGTCCCGGGGTGATTTGTGAACACCCCTAAATTTGTGTTCTGGCTTGCGTGGGGAAATTAGCTCAAAGACGACAGCTTCACCTCTGATTAAATTTGCGCAAAGTTGTGGACCCACGAAATGTCTGGACTGAGGCAAGATTAAAGTTTCAAAATCAAAAGAAAGCTTTTATTGAAGGGAGGGGTACAGTGGAAAGAAATGTGTGATTAAAGCAACACTGCTGTTAATGATACATTCAACTGCAATGAGGTGTTTTGGCTTAAAGTCCTAATTGTATAAATTCCTAGGGACTTTTGCACACAGCAGGCTTTACCATGAGTTTGCTGGGAGGCTTTACTGCAAACTCAAAGTTGTCCCCAAGAAACTGACACAAATAGTGGATTTATTTTATCCTGGATATAATTAGACTATACTCTAATGCGCTGTGAAAAACCCAGATTGTGTGTGAACTGCTCCCTGATAACTCGCAGGGACTTCAGTGTAAATCTGGCCCATATGTGAACACACAACCTCCATTCCAGAGAAGATGTGTGTTAAAGGGCTTTAAAAGTCTCATGTGAAAAACTTCCAGACAGTCGAGAAAAAGAGGCTTTTAGAAAAGGAGGCAGTTGGATTTAAGAAAAGGGAATAGGGATAGTTGGTCCCAGCGAGCAGCAAGTGTTCATATAACCTGATCTGGATGAAGAAACCTTGGGGCTCATGGAACAACCAAAGGAGCTCATTCCACAGGTTCAGCTCGGTCAGAAGCAGGGGTGAGAAGGTTGGAGGGGTTAGTTGATAGAGATGAATCCACAAGGGTGCTTCCTCTGTGGAACCAGCTTCCTATGTTAGTGAGGAAGATTGGGCAGATCAGGTTAGGCAAGGAAGACGATCTGGCGAGTGGTACGAAGAACTGAACACAGCCTGGTGTGGTGGCCTGTGAACAGTAAATCACTCAAGCAGCTGACAACTCCAAGATAGATGGTATGCAGAGAGCGCACTGCATCATGAAATTGGGGCTTGGTGTACCCAACAACATATCCTGGGGCCACATTCCTGTTGCCCTTTTTTTGCTGAATAGGTGTGTTGAGTGGAACCTGCAAGATCGCTCTTCCTGAGTATAATAATGTGGGAATTGCCGAGGCACACCAAGGTTGATTGTCATGACAAGAGCGTGCATAGACGTGAGAATGGGAAATCTGCATGGACGGAGGGTCCAATAATCCAATCAGTACTTTTAATGGATGCATCTTGTCCGTATCTCTGACTCAACCTCTTTTTTGAAGGGGGAGAGTTACCTCCACGAGCCTTATCTGCGTTCTTTCTGCTGAGTTAATTGGCACATTAGCTTGCTGCTATCCTTTGCGAAAAGAGGGAATGGTGAGCCAGTTCACTCTGAGTGCAGAGTGACCTTGGCTGGAAGTTAACCTGCCTTAGTTAACTTCTGGGGACTACTTAGGGTATCCCAACATAGGGAGGGCATTTATCTGCTCTCCTTTCCAAGTTGCTTGTTAGTAGCCAAATTTAGGGGTGACTGGCACACTGTCAACTAAGTGACCTGTCCCCATCATGTCCCCCAAGATGCTGTGAGGCTCCTGAGCATGTCAAGAGTGAGATTTCCAAGCCTTGAGACTCAAATACAAGGGGGGGGGGTGCTCCTGGGAGCTGGCAGAAAAGCATTGATAGCAACATGTGAGAACCATACTCATCTGAAAACCAAGTGAGGTTGGTATTTGACATTTGGCTTACTAATGATTTGTTTCAGAAAAATAAAAGTTATTGTGTCCAAAGTTAAAACTTCAAGCTGCTGTTTGAAATGATAGAACGCAGCATGTTAGGGGAAAAGTCAATGTCTGGAAATATTCAACTGCTACCACCAATATTATCCTGATCTCTGACCTTTGTATTTTGACGATGATACTGTGATGTTGATCTGTGTAATCATTTAACCAGTCATCTGGATTTTTGATTCACATGCAATGCACAATTTTTTTAAAAAAAACTGCTACCAAGTATTTGGGATCAGAGTTCTTTCTTTTTAAAAAAAAAAACGGGGCTGTAGAAAAATATTTCTTTGACTTACAAGCGTTATGTTTTATAAAATGGAAATCTATAGTGGAACACTCAGCCAAGACAAAAACATTCTAAATGGCCAATCAATCAAGACTCCTGTTCTAAAAGCTAAAGAAAATGACAAAATGAGCAAAATAAACATGCTTCAGAACTGTGAGAAGTAGCTGGTGTTAGCTGAGTGGGAGGGTAACAATATATCCTACACCAGATTTAACCCTAATTTTATAAAGATATTGAAGCACAAGTGAGCATGTGAGACTATTGCATAAAACAGTCTCATACTTTTTATTCACCTTTGTGATACAATGTAATGTAATATATATTGCTTAGCAAACCTGTCCAATAAGTTTGGGTTACAGATGTTTGCATTTTCAGATTTCAGTTTGCAGAAGCAAGAAATGTATGTTAGCTTTGCGACAAAAATGTTATGATTCTCAAAAGAGACACTAACTAAAGCAATGAAGCCTAAGCTAGAACAAAAAGGACTCTTCTTATTTCCTGAAGTTTCAAACAGTATTAAAACAAACCCACAAACCCTTTAATAACCCTCTTGTAATCCTTTAATCCTGTAAGCCTTTATCTAGGGTTTGTGTATATTACCAGAGTGATTTACTTTGATTACAGCATCATCAAAGAATGGGATTTTGATGTCTAAGAGTACACATGTGGCTTTAAGGAGGTTTTTATTTATCTATTTTACTGGACTTGGAATCTTCAAGCAGCAAATGCATTTTTTTAAAGTACTGTGCAGGAACTTGTAATCAGAGTATAGCTGACTAGTTTGATATTTAGAATGATCACCATATGAAAAGTGCAGGGTTTGGTATATTTGGAAGGGTTGTGTAAGAAACATTTTTATGTTTTATTACTCCATTTGTTTTTGTTTTAAAAACCTCTTTTTATTTTGCTATTCATTCATAAAAATAACATTAATTTTGAGTTCTGTTTCAGTCATTTTTCTTATTCCCATCTGTTGTTACTATTTTCATTATTCTAATTTCCAAATCCCAATAACTGGGGAAGAGCTTGCAGGGGCTGCTTACTGTAGTGCATTAGAACAGAAGAAATTTCCCTTTGTCCTTAAATGGTATTTAGCATTTTGTTGGCCATCATCTCTTTTCCCCGTAGTGTCCTGGATGTAGCAGTGTTCTGAGGCATTTTGGAGGGGAAATGGTCACCATAAAAACTAAGCAGTTCCTACTAGTGGCTTCTAGTTTTTCATAGAGCACTCTGGAATAACTCAACATCCAGTGCATTGTGGAGAGAAATAGCAGCCATCAGGAACAGTCACTAGAAGGGACCCCTAGTGATCTCTAGTTCTGAAAATGGGCAAGGAGTTCAAAATGGTATATGCCAGGTTCATTTAGAGCTATCTGAGATTTATTTAATAAACATAAGAAAATTTATTTATTTATCATATTTGTTTACCGCCCGAAACGCAAATCTCTGTGTGGTTTACAACAAAACAATAAAAAGGTTAAAATATTACAACAATTTTAAAATTTAAAAAGTTAAAACTATTACAAATCAAACAATTAAAACAGTATCTAATTAAAAGCCTGGGTGAACAAATGTGTCTTAACTGCCTTTTTAAAAGTTGTAAGAGATGGGGAGGCTCTTATTTCAGCAGGAAGCATGTTCCAAAGCCTCAGGGCAGCAATGGAGAAGGCCCGTACCTGATTAGCCACCAGACGAGCCAGTGGCAACTGCAGACGGACCTGTCCTGATGATCTCAATGGGCAGTGTAGTTCATACCAAAGAAGATGTTCTCTTAAAATGAGCGCAGTGGGCACTATTTGATCCCTCCCCCCATTTGTTATGTAACCAATACCCCTAACCCTGTAACAGGAGACCTGATGATATACTGACTAACATTGCGTACATGGAATGTTTTGTGTGCACAATGGAAGGAGTGATGTTTGTTCTCCCCTTCCCTTTGCTGCACCCCCTCCCCAATATGGGGAGGCCTTCAGGGACATATTGTTGGGAGCCATTGGGAGTAGTAGAAGTAAGCGGGGGATTGATGATCGCCCTGTCCCCACTGCATGCACACAGCATTTTTTCTTTCAGCTTGTTGCCCATTGTGGGCAGAGCTAGGGAAGGGATATACATGTACCACTAAATATTTGTGGTACCATTGCTTTCTACTGTTTATCGTGACAACTTCATGTCTTCATATAGGGAACAGACTTCTGTGTGCTCTTCCACGCTCTTCCACTTTGGAGGCTTGCGATTTTAGAGGTGATCTGTTCTTGAGTAATTTTTGGATGTTGATTTCCTTTGGATAAGCTGCATCATCTATTGGATGGTGGACTATGGAGCTTTCATATATTACTATGGGAGCATAGGTACCATTTTGTCATACTTGCCAACATATCTCTATTTTCCCATTCACCTGAATGAGAAAATAGGGACATATTGGCAGGTATGCTTAGCTATGGTTTTTCTTCACATCGCCATGGAAACCTGGAATCATGTAGTGGGGTCAAATGTGCAGGTCCTTCCCCTCCAACTGTTGCTTTCCCTCATACCCAAGAAGAAACTCCCATGTGATTCCAGGATTTCACTGTGAAAATAGTGAAGTAATCCTTCTGTGAGGCCCCATGAAGGGGTTCTGTTATTTATCCTAAAGAGAAGTCTGTTCTGCATAGCACTACCTCCTCCACTTTAATCTCAGGCTCTGCAAAAGTTAGAACCTTTATTATTTTGTTTTTATCTTGCATACTGACAAAAATAGGTGTGTGAGCCTCAACTGTTGGTTGGCATTGTGGGACTTCTGGGACAAATTTTGTACACAGACTTTGGAACTGAAGCCTCATTCCTTCATGTATGGAAGTAGCCAGGCATTTGGCACTGAACACTTTTCTTTTTAAAAACTGCATCTGTTTCTGGGCTACTTCCCAGCAGTTTAGGGCCTCACTATGGTTTGACAGGCTTGAGTACAATGATCTAGACTGGTTGCCAAACACCTTCTTTTTGTGCGACTGGAAAGCAAAAAATATAGCCTTGCCCATTTGAATATTAGACCTGCTTACTTTGGCAGCAAATGAAAGGATGTCATAGAAAAAGAGAGATACATTGGGAAACTGCAACCATCTGGTAGCCATTTTTTAGAGTAAAATGAAGGCTGCTTCTCACTGCCTAGCTACTCTTGGCCAGCTTTACCTCTTGTATTTTCCATCTCTTGTGTGTGCTTGCAATCCATTTTTTGTCTCTGCAGATGTATATCATGAACTTTTTAATTTGTTTTTATCCACTAGCTTCTTTATGAGTAGTGGTTACTTGATTTGGGCACTACTAGATATTGGGATATGTGGGTAGGGAGGGTGGATATCATTTATTTCTTAATAGGTCCTTAAGATTTAACTAGATTTATTTGATTAAGCCATTTCATTTGTGTTCAGCATTTTCTCTTTAAATATTTTGGATAGAGCTCTGGAGGCAGTGCAAACTGCACAGAGACATGAACACCCTTCTGTGTGTATTCTTCAATATCATCATCAAGGTCTGTCTTTACTGATGAGCAATTTGGAATTACAGTAATGAATTATAACTGGTAGTAATATTCCCGAAGGAAATATATTTATCACTGAGTGCTTTGTCTCTAGACAAAAGTCTCTGTAATTCGAATCCTCACAACAAGACCTAATCAGTAATTCTTAGGGAACAATAGTGTGCTGCAGGAGAACTGCTAGCATGCCACAATTAACAAATTAATTAAATAATTGAAGGCTGCTGTTCTCAGAACTCTGTGTCTTGACTCACTGATCTGGCCTTGCCTTTTTCTAATAGGCTTCCTGTGGGGATAGCTAATTCTACTTTGTCTCTCCATTGAGCGTGAATGGTTGCCTCCTTCCAGTCAGGAGCTATGGCCAAAGCAGTGGTTTATGTACAAATACAAGTGGGATGGGCTTCTGCAATGGTGGTGAATTTTTACACTTTTGTGCACTAAAAGTAAACTGGTTTGTGTACAAGAGTGAAGTGCCCTTCCATTTTTAATTTAGGTAAAACAATTCTTGAACTATCAGAAGTTTTGGAAACACTGGCTGACATCTGGACTGCACTGGTGCAACAGTGCTTGTCCAGACTAACAACCAGCCTAACAGTGCACCGTGCAACAGGTTGCATCCCTGTGCAACAGGGAGGAGGGGCAATTTTAACTGATCTCCCCTTCCCTCTGAAGCCCACTGTGTCTTCTGAAAATATGCCTCTGGGGGTCATGGAGCCCTCAGGGATATATTTTCAGGAGGGAAAGGGAGGTTGTTGAAAACCGCCCTTTGTCCTCTCATGTGACAGAATTGCATTAGTATGAATGTCACACTGACCCACATTCCATGCAGCAAAATGGGGGCGGTTCAGTCCTGCTTGCACTGCTGCATGTGTCTCCAGCACTGCTAGCAATGTTGCAGAACAGGGCTGTTGCGCTCCAGCTTTAAATTGCATGAGCACAGTTGTACAAAGTGTTTTTCCATTGAAATGACTGGATTACACATTGTGAAACTCTGCTTGCAGGATTTAAAGTAGAAGCAGAATAGTCCTGTTTCCCACAGTGCCAGTGGTAATGGAGATACATGCAGCAGCATGGGGGTTGCTGAACTACCTGCGTTTTGCTGCACAGAATGTGGGCCACTGTCTCTAACCATAGGATTTAACTGCTCCTGCAGCCACCCTGTTTCTTTGTTACCAAGATAAATTGACCAGGATTGGTCAGTGTTAACACAATTGGCCAGCATTTGTTTTATTTTTGTTTTTTTAATACCTTAACCTGAATGAGTATTTTGCAGATCCCCAAAGCTTGCTTTCCCATAGACTAGCTGGAGATTTTTTACACAGGGCTTACCCATCTCCTCCGGAATGGACGATGTGTGTTCACACATTGGCCGGATTCGCACCAGAATCCATGTGAGTTATTGGGGAGTACGTCATGTGCACCAGCCACTTGCATGGCAATGCTGAACCCGGATGCAAGGAGGCACGCTGCAGCCCTGCTCGTCTGCTTTTTGAAATAGCGCCAGTGGGGGAGAAATGGTGGGGCAGGGGCTGGAAGGTAGGCAGCACCTTCCCTGCCCCTTAATGCGACTCCCTGACCTCCCAGGAGTGCATGGCACTGGTTCCGTGCACATCCCTAGTGTGCTGTTCCTTGTTTCTCACCATCATGATAGTCTCTTTTCCCCCTTTTACTTATGTCTCCTTTCATTGCTCCCTGTATTCATAAATGCGTTAACTTGGTATCTTTTGACTGTTTGGGAAGTGTTTTGTTCTGAATTTACTTTATTGTAAATATTTTTAAATGACTTCTGTTTTTAAGATAAATAATTTTGCACTCAAACCTTTAGAATACAGAAGCAAATATTGAATAAAGTACATTTCAGTATGTCTTATGGTCAGAACTTGCATTTAGGATGACTGACAGTAAAGCCCATATTAAAAATGCTTCAGCTTCCCAGTCTTTTATATTAAATTGCCCTGTTTTAAAAACTGAAAACTATAATCAAGTTCCTTCTGTGTAATTTACTGGTGATTACTGATTTAAAGGAATAGCATGCTTTTAAAAAAGGCTTTTATATCTGTCTTAAGGTGTGTTGTCTATAATTGGAATTGAAGCTTTTGCCTCACTGCTCAGTATTACAAGCATTTAACCTTTAAGTTAATGCATGGGAAGTATAATGGGTATTGAAACAAGCGTATATTTTTCAGAATGGGATTAAATTAGCCCTGTAACTCTCGGGAGATATAACAACATTAATTTAGTGGTGTATGTTTGACTAACTTCAATGCCTTTAATATAGCCCATCTATATTGGCTGTAGATGTTGTGAACCACTCCGAGACTTTGGTTTGGGGCAGTATATAAATGTATTAAATAAATACATAAATAAATATATTATTGGTACATTAGCACCCGAACCCTAACACAATTATTTGAAGATTTCATCAATTTCATTCAGATATAAATGCCAGTGAATCCATACAATGTAAGGCCATATCATAATTATTTTAAATATATTTATTAACCATCTGGAATATGTGTCAAGTTCAGGTAAATAACAATAGATAAATAAGTTCAGGTTCCATATAGAATGCTACCATATAAAGGTAACCTTGTTATCCATTACCTGAGCAGTAGTGTTTGTGCTGTTCATTTGTGTTTTCTCCCCATACTATTCCAGTTTTGTTTAAATCTGCTATTCATGTGGGACAGACAGATCACATTGGAGGTTACCATGCCAGCAATGCCAGCCCCATGAGGGGGCACCAGTATGGTAATGCCCTACATGGCCTGCCTGATACATGAAAGTTCTGAATTTAGGTGCTAGTGGAATGGTATGAAGAGAAGTTGAGAGAAGTGACAGGGCGATTGTTGCAGCTGACCTAGTTGATATGGTTAATACCTTACTGAAGTAGGGCAAGATGCTATCTTGCTTGTCTGAAGGAGGTGGTGGTAAGTCAGACCCCTACTTAAGAAGCCCACCCTGGTGATGGATAATTATAGGCCAGTATCCAAACTCCCATGGTTTGGTAAGATAATTGAGAAGGTCAACAAGTGTGTGGATCAAGATGATCCAGTTGACATAGTATACCTGAACTTCCAAAAAGCTTTTGACAAAGTTCCTCATCAAAGACTCCTGAGGAAACTTAGCTGTCATGGGATAAAGGGACAAGTACATGTGTGGACTGCTAACTGGTTGAAAGACAGGAAACAGAGGGTAGGGATAAATGGAGAGTTTTCATAATGGAAGGAAGCAAGAAGTGGGGTTCCCCCAGGGATCTGTACAGGGACCGGTGCTTTTTAATTTATTCACAAATGACCTAGAAGTAGGGGTAAGCAGCGAGGTGGCCAAATTTACAGATACCAAACTCTTTTGGGAAGTAAAATCCAAAACGGATTGTGAGGAGCCCCAAAAGGATCTCTCCAAACTGAGTGAGTGGGCGACAAAATGGCAAATGCGGTGCAGTGTTGGCAAGTTTAAAGTGATGCACATTGGGACAAAAAACCCCAACTTCAAGTATACACTAATGGGATCTGAGCTGTTGGTGATTGACCAGGAGAGGGATCTTGGGGTCATGGTGGACAGCTTGTTGAAAGTGTCGATTCAATGTGAAGCAGCTGTGAAAAAGGCCAATTCCATGCTAGGGATCTGCATACAATTCTGGTCACCACATCTAAAAAATGACATTGTAGAATTGGAAAAGGTGCAGAAGAGGGCAACCAAGATGATCAGGGGCCTAGAGCACCTTTCTTATGAGGCAAGGCTACAACACCTGGGGCTTTTTAGATAAGAAAAAAGACGACTGCGGGGAGACATGATAGAGGTCTATAAAATCATGCATGGTGTGGAGAAAGTGGATAGAGAGAAATTCTTCTCCCTCTCACATAACACTAGAACCAGGGGTCATCCCATGAAATTGATTGCCAGGAAATCTAGGACCAACAAATGGAAGTACTTTTTCACACAACGCATAATCAACTTGTGGAATTCTCTGCCACAAGATGTGGTGACAGCCAACAACCTGGATGGCTTTAAGAGGGGTTTGGATAACTTCATGGAGGAGAGGTCTATCAAAGGCTACTAGTCGGAGGGCTATAGACCACTTCCAGCCTCAAAGGCAGCATACCTCTGAGTACCAGTTGCAGGGGAGTAACAGCAGGAAGGAGGGCATGCCCTCAACTCCTGCCTGTGGCTTCCAGTGGCATCTGGTGAGCCACTGTGTGAAACAGGATGCTGGATTAGATGGGCCTTGGGCTTGATCCTGCAGGGCTGTTCTTATGTTCTTATGTGATGGCTGACCAGTTCCAAGTGGCCATGAAGGAAACTGATTATTTAGACCCATTTCAAACTGGCTTTTGGGTGGGCTGTGGGGTTGAGATGGCCTTGGTTGGCCTGATAGATGACCTTCGCCATTAAATTGACAGAGGGAGTGTGGCCCTGCTGGTTCATTTGGCTCTCTCAGTGACTTTCGATACCATCAACCATGGTATGTTTCTGGATCCCTTGAGGGATTTGGGGGATAGGAGGCTGTGTTTCACAGTGGTTCCGCTTCTATATCTTGCGTAGATTTCAGATGATGGTGCTTGGTGACAGTTGCTCTTCAAAATGGTAGCTACTATATGGGGTCCCTCAGGGCTCCATTCTGAAACCAATGCTTTTTAACATCTACATTAAACTGCTGGGTTAGGTCATTAGAGGATTTGGTGGGGTGTTACCAATATGCTGATGACACCAACATCTATTTTTCCTTGTCATCAATATTGGGAAATGGCATTAGCCCCTTATATTTCTGCCTACAGGCAGTAATGGGCTATATGAGGGATAATAAACTGAAGTTGTATCCAGCCGAAATGGAGGTGCTGATTGTTGGGAATTGTAATCTGCAAGATGGGATAGAACTTCCTGTTCTGGATGAGTTTACATTCTCCCCCCAAAAGACAGGTACGTAACTTGGGAGTGCTCTTGGACCCGAGTCTCTCCCTGCTGAGGCCTTGGCCCAGGAGCGCTTTTTACCAGGTCTGATTGATTCAACAACTCTGCCTGTTCCTTGAGGAGAATGATCTGAATACAGTGGTAAACTAGCTGGTAACCTCCAGGTTGGACTACTGCAATATGCTCTATGTAGGACTGCCTTTGTACATAGTTCAGAAACTTGTTAGTTCGAAATCCGGCAGCCAGATTGGTTTGGGGGGTATCCCGGAGAGGCCACATTATGCCAGTTACCCTGGCTGCCAATATGTTTGCAGGCAAAGTACAAAGTGCTTGTTATTACCTTTAAAGCCCTGAATGGCTTAGGTCTGGGTTATCTGAGACAGTCTTTTTCTTTACAAGATCCCCACTGCTCATTAAGATCTTCTGGAGGGGTCCATTTTCAGGTGCCACTAGTTCATCTGGTGTTTAGCTCGGATAGGGCATTCTCAGTTGTCACCACTGGATTGTAGAATGCAGTCACAATGGATTTAAGAGGATTATCTTCCCTGTAGGACTTCAGGAGAGCCTGAAGACACATCTTTTTAGTCTGGCTTTTAATGTTATCTAGTTTTAATTTTAATTTATTTTTAATTTTATTTGTTTTATTATGTGTTTTTTATTTTAATGTAAAATGCCCTGAGCCACTTTAGGAAGGGAAGTATATAAATTGAATGGATGGATGGATAACTATGTTGCTTCATGAAGTGATTCTAAGATGTTTCCCACTAAGACGTTGTTGGATACGTGTGTAACTTCATGAGTATATAGTTTGAAAAATATAATTGTGCTTCCTTGTTTTATGTGTTACCTCTTCAGTTTTCAAACTGAAAATGTTTGTAAACATTTTACTGCTCAAGGGAATTAATACAGGTTGAAAAACCTATTCTTTCTTTGTAAACAGATGATCTTTTCAAAGTGTAATTAAATTCCTCTACCCATGTACAAATGCTCATCAACATATATTCTCTGCCTTGGATTTAAATACTAGATATAATGTAGGATTTAGAATGGGTGGTAGTCACTATCATGTGATTAGATGATAATCAAATGATAAACAAATGATCATCAACATATATTCTCTGCCTTAGATTTAAATACTAGATGTAATGTAGGATTTAGAATGGGTGGTAGTCACTATCATATGATTAGATGATAATCCACATTGCTTTGTAGAGTTTACTCACCATAACCATAGAGTTTGATTTGGAAACAGGTCAGAGACCAGGATTGGATCATCAAGATATGTAGATGGGACTTACTTCTGTCAAAACCGTTCCTCCCAGCCTGAACTGGAAAGTTGTGAGAGAGTTCTTTTAATCTCTGCCCCATTGGCACAGGTGGCAGGAAACATGCTGCTTTCAAGACAAGTGTGTTTTTTAGAAGTTTCACCCTCTTTCTTCTATACAATAAATGTGGAAACGTGTGTGCGCCTGTGTTTGAATTTCAAACTTTTTTTTTTTTGCTGTGACAGGAAAAAATGGGCAGTCTTACCTACCAAGGAAGAGCCTTAAAGGTCAGCCTTGCTCCCTCATCTTTATTCCCCCACCTTCCAGAGCCCCACTTACAGCCTCTTTAGTAATCCTACCTCCCATATTTCCCCTACTAGGATCTGACATTGCATTTTGCCCGGGACGATCATAATCAGGTTGAGGATGAAGGCTTGAGAGTGCAGCCTGCTTCCCCCCTGCCCCCTTGCCACTCGATGATCACTCATGCCCTGGTCATGTGGGTGCACAGCACAGGTGAGCACACAGTGCCACAGATCGTGTGGGGGGAGGTAGGTTGCGTCCTGCCTTCCCCACCCCTCCTTCCGCTGCCCCGCCCTCCAGCCCTGCCCAGAATGTTTGTGAGAATGAGTCTTTTCATTCTCCAGCCGTAATCTGGGGTTATGTGCTTGGAAACTGTGATGATCCACACTCTTGAAATATAATCTGAAAGACATATTGTCAAAATTCTAACAAAATGTAATGTTGTCTTATTTGGTTGTTTACCGTAAATAAATGAGTTCAGTTCTGTAATGTTGTCAGTAAATGAAATGACTTCTAAGTTTTAGAAAGAACAAGTGCGGATATTCACGTAGAAAGGCTCGCAAAATGCACCTAAGCATCACTTTGAATCTGAACCCCCAAATCAAGTAGTACCTGCCAAAACCCATCAGATTAAATTATAGCCCCCTATAAGATGTATGTGGTGTTATCATCCCCAGTTTGTGGTATTCTTAGAAACCAGGCAGTAAACCTCACCCACAAAGGCTCATTATAGTATACCACGCTCATGGATTTAAATGTTTCTCTAAGAAGAATAAATTTTATGAGACTCTAGGGCACCTTAAATTGCTGTATTTTATCCCCTTGATAGGATCCTCCACATCTATTACAAACACCTAGGGAATTTTTTAAATTCACCATGACCAGCATCAATCCCTCAGCTGCCTGAGCAAATGCTCTGCCTGATTTGCATTCCCATTATTAATGGAGCTCAGCCATACGTGTTTCTTTCTGCCTGATCTTTCTATTACACAGTTACCCCAAATTGTTTGCAGCAAGGTTCTGTTGCTTTTAGTAGACATCATTTTGCCATCAACACACATGGAAATTTACAGACATTCACTTGACATGAACTAATTTATTTTTCTATAGATGGACAGGAAGAAAGTATTTAGGAATCATACAGATATGAGTGAGATGAGAGCACAAATGTTGGAGAAATCCTAGGAAGGTGATAGACAAGACTGTTATATTTACATGGCCTTGTTAATACTGTTTTACTTCTTAATTCATCCTGAAATATACACAAGAGAAAACGTATAATCTCTCAGTACCTGATATTATTTGTTCCTGAATGTATGTTAGGCATGTTTTCAAATTTTATTTCAACTCTTCCTTTTCTCCTTTCAGATGCATGTCTGAGTAATCACGATGGCATTTGATAATAACGTCAACAAGTTTCTTAAAACTAATTTCCCATGGAACAACCTCATATTTTAACCCTATGCAAATATTTAGTGTCTGCTAATCAGTTTTCCTCACAAGATGCCATACCTCCTACTGAGATGTTCTCCCCTTGATAAAATAACAGTTCTGTCTGATTTAGTAGATTGTATTGAGTGATGGTTCCATTGACACACCTTGCTCATGTTACTCTCATCTAATCTGGCAGAGGTGGGGGGAGTTTTTCACTCTAAAGGTTTTCACTTTAAAAGTTAACTCTAGATTTTTAAGTATGGTATCTGGAAATAAGGGAGCCTAGCCCGATTTTTGCATACCGTGTGAACCACCGGGCTCGGCTGCGGGTCTGGTGGTTCTTGAGTGGGTAACCCGCTCAAGTAACCCTCCCCTTAAACCAGGTTTTCAGAGTGAGTGCTTCCTGGTCGTCGCTTAGCCCGCTTTCCCCGCTAACCTGGATAAAGTGGGTCTCACTGATCGTGAGCCCCACCTCATTTGCTATCTATGGTAAGATAGTAGGTGGTAAACTATTTTAGATTTTCTTTGATATGTCTGAAATTGTTACCCCTGAATAAATATATTTGTTGCACTATATTGCGACAAATATAGTGCATGCAGTGCTGAAGTTTTCAACAGAGTGCACATGATTCAGAGAGAAATCGGACATAAAGATTAATCCTCCTACCTCTCTACAGTTTTCTGACTGGTCAACTTGGTGCTGACATACTCAATCCTCCCTTACCACTCTCATTTAGCTAACCAATCAGAAATTCCAGACATGTTCAGAATTAAAGGCTGAAAGGAAAGTGTGTGTGTGTGTGTGTGTGCGCGCGTATGAACATGCGTGCCATTTTTAAATTTCTCTTTACTTGCTACTCAGTCTGAGTTTGAACCGGAGCAGTCCCAGTTTGAACAAAACCGGTTCACAGCAGTGCTTGTAAAGAATCTGCTGAGGATTCCCCTTTACAAACAAAGAGAGATTCCCAAAGGGAGAGAGAAGGTAACTTACCTTTTCTCTTGTAACAGCAGAGCTCCCCTAAATCCCCTGCTGGCCTCCCCAATAGCAACCTGGGTGGCTGCAGCCTGGATCAGTAACTGCAGAGAACACAGTGGGCTGGTGTGGAAGCCATTAGAGTAGATCACCCGGTGTTCTTGTGCAAGAGCAGTGGGTGCTCCTGGTGCACCAGGTGCTCTTGTGGAAGAGGAGAGTGTGTTCCTGGCACACCGGGTGCTGTAGCCCATGAGCACCAGGTGTTCTATTCTAATGGCCTCCATGCCTGTGCAGAAGTCTGCTGTGTGCACTGCAGTTACTGAACCTGGCCGCAGCCACCCGGGCTGCTATTGGGGGGGTCGGCAGGGGATTTAGAGGAGTCTAGCTGCTGGTGGGAACCAAGTTACCCTCTCCCTCACCACTGCCCCCTTTGGTAATCCCCCTTTGCATGTAAAGGGGAATCCTCTGCAGATTCTCCTTTACAAGCATTGCCTTCAACCAGTTCGGCAGTCAAACATAGGCCTAGTTCAGCTGGAACCGGACTGGTCCGGGTCAGTTCAAATTCTAACCAAACCAGTCATGCCAGTTCTATGCACATCCCTAGACACATGTTCTTTAACAAAATGTCTTTTTCTCAGTCTGACTACATAGATCATTCTGGAATGCAGCTCTACCAGAGGATCACTGAGTAAACAAAATGTTTTTTCCTGCCACAGCTCTCTAGAACCTGAAATTAGGGATTCAGGGGCAAAAAGGCTGGTGGTCAAGGATTGATGTTAGAATTAAATCATTCTAGGCAGCCAGTTATATTATGCTTTGAAGATAGTTTTTTTCAAAGCACTCAAGGGTGGGAATAAGTCTTTTTGTTAGGAACATAGGAAGCTGTTCATACTGAGTCAGAGCATTGGTCCATCTAGCTCAGTATTGTCTACTGACTGGCAACAACTGTCCAAAATTTCAGGAAGAGAGAGGTCTTGCCCAACTTTTTCTGCAGATGCCAGGGAGAGGACTTGGAACCTTCTGCATGCAAGCATCCGGGTGTTCTTCCCATTGTGGCCCCATCCTCAAAGGGGAATGTCCTCCAGTGCTTACATGTATTATCCCATTCAAATGCAAAGTAGGATGGACCCTGCTTACCAAAAAGGAGAATTGATATGCACTGCCACAATACCAACTCTCATCCCCAAAGATAAATAAATATAAGGAACAAATATATTGTTCCCTATATTTCTGATGTCTGTACCAATCATATATGGCTTTTACTTGTTTGCGTGTATTTTATTTAGCCACAGGTTGTATCTGCCTTCTAAGGTCATATCTGTTAGCTATTCTCTCCACTCGTCAGTTTCAAGTTATCTGCTGATTTGATAAGCATCACCTCTTGTCCCTCATTCACTTCACTCAAAGTTGACATGAGGCCATTAATGTTGCATATAGTTTTTCAACCAGCTGTGAATCCAGCTAAAATGGTGCTTCTACACTCAGCAGTTCTCACAGGTTTAATTTGTGTTCTGATGTTGTTATTTTCTGTCCGCAGTAGGGAATGGCACATTATCAGTTGGTTGGCTGTACCTCCTCCTGCCCCCCATCCCACTGTTCCCACCTCCACCGAGACTGCAACCTCTCACCCTTTGACACATGCAATCTTGTTCCTAGTGTTCAGCTTTGTACATGTTCTATCCTATTGTATCTCATTCCCTTGGGATTTAGTTTAAAGACCACTTGAAGAGGTTTGCACGACTCTCACTAAAAACATTCTACCAAGCCTTCATGAGGTTCAACCTGTCTTTTTAAAAGAGTTATTTGGCTTCCTGGGACTGCCTATAAATGCTTCATTTATTTGGAATTGTTCTGCCAAGCAAATTTTAGAAAGCCTGTCCTCAGATATAAGTTGGAGTTTGAACAGACTCGGATGAATTTTCATTGCAATGGACAAATCCCCTGTCTCAGATCTTAATAAAACCATGGATATACCTTTCAGGGTTCCCATTATTGATCTTAAACTTCCAAATCCAATGAACTGTAAAGGTGCAATTTTCCCATTCTGAATAGTATTTATGGCTATAATTGACAAGGCAGTATTTTTAAGATAGGCAGAACTTGGAATTTGTCCAGAGCAATGTGTGCACTTCTAAAGCTGCAAGAACTTTGATGTATTTTGCCAAGGAAGACAGTGCTTCAGACACACTTGTGCCATTGTCAGCTGATATGAGGCATGTATGTTTTGTCAACACAGATCAGTAAACAGTTCCCGAATGGTGTGCATACCCTTTATTGGCAACAACAAAAATATTTTTTCCTCATATATTGTGAAACTGGTTTTTTGTCATTCAAGAGGTTCTTGGGTGCAAGATATGAGTTTTGTAATCATGGGACAAGCTGACTTGGGTAAGCTTCTGTCTGGTTAGTTTACCCTGGATTTTTTTAGAGCCATTGTAACCAGTCAGTCACCACCTTGTTGTCATCTTGCAATCTGTATGCAGAAATGTTCATGCTGTAAAAAATGGCCCACGGGGCTTTTGTGATGTTGAAGTACAATAACAGTAAAAGGGAACAGTTGTTCTTATTTTTAAGTAGCTTTAAAAAAAAATGAAGCAAGCTAATGCTTTTAAGTAATCTTTGGTCAGCATACCATCAATTTTAATACTGCAGTTCACAACCTCTCTTGAATTGTTAAAATGAATGGCAATAATTTTCGAGAGAAGGATGTTATGGAAAGGCAGGAAGTGAGCATTTTAATGTTTATTATTGATTGATGCTGCTTTCTAACTGGGCAACAATTAGAATCCTGTTCAGTGACAATGAGATCCTTAATGTGCCCCATGTTATTTGGCAACATTACTTTGGCAAAGTATTATTTATTTATTTGTATTATTACAAACAACATTATTTGGCAAACATCTTTTCCTACATTACTTCATTTTGGATTACACCTTCTTGAGTTTAGACATTAGTCTTGACATACTGTATAATTGTACATCGTTTAATGTGCAAAGTTAGCACTGAATCTGCCTTTTGAACAGCACCATTCAAAAGTAAGCTTCCTTTTGTCACCTACTTCCTTCCAAAAAAGGAACATACACATTCAGAAACTGTGAGCACACTGTGTACCATTATAAATACCTGTGAACTAAAATAATTTGCCGCAAAATTATGTCTGTCAGAGTCTGAAGCATCAAAAGTGATGCTAAAATGACACAGTAATTATACAGTGTGGTACTAGTGTTACTATAGTTGAAGCTGAAAAGTGCTATTTCAATCTAAACTTGTATTTTCAAGCTGCTTATGGCTTTCTCAAATAGATTCTCCCAGGAACATAACAAGACATGTAACTGTGACATACTCGGCTACATTGGCTTGCTAAAGAAAAAAAGAAGGTGAGGGAGAGGCTGAAGCTCAGTGGCAGAGCACATGCTTTATATACAAAAAGTCCCAAGTTTATTCCCCAGTATCTCCAGCAGTACTGGATAAAGCCCCTGTCTGAGCTAGATGGACTAAGGGTCCATCCGTACAAGACATCTACATATGCTCATATTCAGCATCCCACTGAATTGCCAAAAATAAAGCAATTAGTAACACAGCAGACATTTTTCATGCACCAAAAATATGATATTGATATCCCAATGAGGTCTGGGTGCACTGATAAGTATTTCCAGCATATTAGATACTGGAACCGAAAAAATGGTTAGTAGGTTTGAAAGAAACTGGATTAAAAAGCAGACAGTAGAGACGGTAATTGTCCTTGAATTGTTATTAATTATTATTCAGGAATCCTGGGCTGAAAAATGAAATATCCTATAGATTGCATTTGGAGGTGTGTGTGTGTGTTGAAAATCTAGTGCTCCTTTTCAATAAACATTTCTGAAGTTTTCTGCTTTCTTTTCTGAAAACTTGAGTAACCTTTTACTCAAATCAAATGACTTGATTACAGTCATATACCAGCACAGGATAAAGGCAAAAAAGCATGAAATAGTTACAGATTTGTCATAAGGCAAATTATGAGATGGTTGAGTCATGATTAATTGTCATTCTGTAATTATACTATATGACTATAGTTACTATAGTGATTATAGAATAAAAGTATACATCAGTTGTCCTACAATAAAATATAATAATATTGTAAGAAAGACAGTGAAATAGAGATAAAAATGGGTAACTTCATAAGTAAAATAGGCATGAAATATTTAAGATACAGGACATGAAAGCTAAAATGTAAAAGCAAAAAAGGCGTGATATAGTTACAGATTACATTATAAGGCAGTATAATTGTCATAAGGCACGTTCTGAGGCAATTGAGTTTATTGATTAAAAATGTAAATCAAAGGTTGTACTATAGAATACTACTCTACTATTGTAAGGAAGCTAGCAAGATAGAGAAAAAAAGTGGGGATATAATTGGTAAAATTTTTAAGATATAGGGCACAAAGCGAAGTAGGATAACTAACTGAGGCAGAGAAGTCAGAACAGACAGTAGGTAAAATCTACTACACTGATTATGAGGTGATAGTCAGGTTTCGGCAGATCTTGCACACTGCTGCACAGAACTTGGCAATGTTATATGTGAAAGTCCGATTGTCATCTGAGAGTAGCATCATGGTATAGTCTCGACTGGGGCGACCCGGATACTTGAGGAGTAGTGGGAGTATAAACTTGTTGTGACTGTCTTTGTAAAAGGGGCGGGAGAGGAGAACATGTTCAGTGGTTTCTACCTCCCCACTGTCACAAGGGCAGAGCCTTTCCGCAAATGGGATCTTCCTTCCAAAACAGCAGAGGGAAGAGCATGACAGCGGGCAATGGTGAATGCCCTTCTGTGGCTTGGTGTTTCCAATTGTGTCAAATATGTAGCAGGGGAGACAGTGAATCTAAGGCTTTCTGTGGCCAGGAAGCAGGGTGGATTTGATTTAAATCAAACTGATTTAAATCACGATTTAAATCACAATTTAAATCACGATTTAAATCACAATTTAAATCACTAGCAGGGTGGATAAAAATCAAAAAAATCCGATTTAAATTTAAAAAATCCGATTTAAATAAAAAAAATCCGATTTTTTTTATTTAAATCGGATTTTTTTGATTTTTATCCACCCTGCTAGTGATTTAAATCGTGATTTAAATCAGTTTGATTTAAATCAAATCCACCCTGCCAGGAAGTCAGGAGCCCGACCTAAGCCCACCTGGTATTCTGTTTCCAAGACCCTCTGTTTGATAGTCAATTTCGCCTTGTCATGGCAAGCTGGAGGGGCGGGGAGAAGCCCAGTAGCGCCGCTTTGTTCCAGACTACCCATTTCCATTAGGATTGGAAATTGTCCTGAAGGGTTAGCGGAACTAGTCCCCGGGGGCACAGGGAACCTTTTTCTCTTTGACCATCCCTTTTAGAACTAGCAGATAAAAATTAAACGTTCTTTGTGGAATTATGCTGGAATTATAAGGATTTTAATGGAGTGCTGTGGTATTCTGAAATCAGAGAAACATGAGATTGTTGTACAAGTGTAATGCTGTGGAAATATGGATCAGTGTCTGCAATTGATGAAGACCTTTTTAAAGGAAGGGCATCTTGCAAGTCTAGTGCTTTCTACATACTTCATAAATGAAAAATGCATTGGAGAACTCCTTTTTTTTTCCAGTCAAGAAAGAAAAAAAATAAAGGTAATAGGTAATCTAATTATCTATTTAATATAGCAGATATTTATAAGTAAAATTAAGAGACTTTTCAGAGAGTTTTTTTTGGTGCTTTATCCTATGAGTTTCTGCATGGAATTGCATGAGAAATAGAAACAGAACTTTCACACACAGCAATTCTTGGAGGTTTCCTTTGTGTACTCATGTCACTGTATTTGATCAACACTAGGAGGGTGTAGGGTATTAGTTGTCTGTCCCTCCCCAGCTTTCTCCATCTTGTCTGGCTTTATTTTTTAAAGAAAATTTTAAATTGTAACAAGTTACAAAGGGCTGTTGGTGGCCGCTCAAAGTATAAGCAACACTTCTTTGTAACACACATGCTGAGAATCAGCTACAAAACAAATTCACAGCACATGACTAGTGTCCTAGGCTACCTGGTGTGTGTGTTTGCTGATTCACTATGTTGTTTATAGATAGCAGATCTTCCATGTGCTTGTGAATTTGGTTGTATTTAAACTCTCTCTCTTTCTCTGACATGGTAATCTCATAAGCTTTCTTCCCTTCAAAAAGTAGGCTAAAAACACTTTTGAAAACTTGAGTCAAAATAAAAGTAAATTAACCATCCTTTGAGACTTAATTCTGGAAGAGTCCCCAACCCCCCATCTTTTTTAAACCGCCTGATATGTACATCTCTAGGCATTGTACAAATTTTAATATTAAACATCACAGATTAAAATAGATAAAACAATAAAAACAATATAAAACAAATTATTAAAATTATTAAAATTAATTCTAATTAAAAGCCTGCAAGAACAGGAGAGTCTTGAGGTTTTTCCTGAAAACAAACAGAGAAGGAGATGCTCTTACTTCAGCAGGGAGCATATTCCAAAGCCCTGGGGAAGCCACAGAGAAAGTCTGGTCCTGAGTTGCCACCAGACGAGGTGGTGGCAACCGTAACTGGATCTCTCCAGAAGATGGTAGAAGGTGGCAGGGTTCATTACAAAGGAGGCACTCTCTTAAGTACCCTGGACCCAAGCAGTGTTCTCTCTAATCTTTTTCATCTGTGTGCGGAATGAGTTTTGTTCTGGCTTGCAGTATCAAGCAAGTGTGTGCACACATGCATTCAGAGTAAGGCCTTCCTGATTCCACCTGAACGGGATTTAAAATTAACTAGACGGACATCGAAAAATGTGTGAGCGTGCGCACACATACACCTTATAGGGAACACTCAATCCCAGCTGTTAAGGGCTTATAGGTAATAACCAGCACTTTGTATTTCACCGGGAAACATATTGGCAGCCAGTGCAGTTCTTTCAAAACCGGTATTATATGGTCCCTTCGAATTCCAGAATTATCTTTGATACCTAACTTTACAGAGTTCCTGCACTTTCCAAATAACATTCCACATCTGTCCTGACACATGAAATTGCTGATCAGCACCATAGTGCCATTTTACATAAAGCTTATGCACCAAGTGATGTAGAATGAAATGAATTCTGCAATGCGCCATTACTACTCTTTATGACTTCTTAACCATGACCTTTGTTGCCCCATTGTTTTTTAAATGTCAGCTCTCAGGAACTTGAACATTTAAAGAAGGGATAGTAAGTGAGCTGTGAAAGATGCATGAAATACTGCACACTTACTTATGGCTGATGCTGCTGTACGTAGGCATCTGGTTGCGCAGCACAGTAGCTCAGGCTCTGCTGGATCTGCTTCTCTCTTTCACCTTGTTCCAGGACCATTCTTCCTGCAAGCACTTCCAGTGGTTATATTGCAGAGACTCTGTTTGAGTTAGTGCCAAAATATTTAACACTTCCACTGAGATACGTGCCTTCACACCCACACAGTGGCCTTTAGGGTCTGCTTCCTAAGATGCCCACACAATGACATTGTGGGGCACATAAATGGCATTAAAAATCATATGTGGTAAACCAAATTTGGAGAAGAAAGCCTTTTGAGGATGATTGGTTGCCATTTGGAGAGTTTAAAGAGAGGAACATTTATAGCATTTAGGCTCTCTAGCCTACCTTCACAATGACCTTGTGGGGCCATTTGGGAAGTGTCCCCTACAGCCCATTGTGTGTGAGAAAGAGCATATCTCCATGTGGATTTGCAAAGTTCCATACACACATCTACCTGCAATAAGCATCAGTAGCCAGGGCGCTTTTCAGACTAGCTGCTCAGCAGCAGCAAAATGCCTCTGTTCGGACAAGTTGCAATTGAAACGTAAACAGCAGGGGGAGCAGTCTCGCAGCAACCAACAACCCGAAGAAAGAGCAACTTTTTCACTCTGGATATACGATGTCCTAGCTCTATATCGCAATGATTAAATACAAAAGAAGCCATTGGAAATGTGAACAGTACCTTGCTCTCTGCGTAGGGACTGCGATGTCACAACGCAGGAAGTGTGGAAGTACACATCCGAGATACGTCCTGACTCTGTTGTAGGGTCTAGTCTGGAAAGCGCACTGAAGAGCTAAGCTTTCAGATGATAGTTACTTGTTTTCCCAGGCTTTGAAAGGTTCCTTTTCTGCACAGTGCTTAAGGCAGATATTCCTCTTGTTCCACAGTGGTGACATAGTTAGTGTGACATAGTCTCAAGGTTAGATGATCTGCAGTGGGTGCAATGAACTGTCTTATAAGACTTTGCCTTGTACATTCGGTACAGCAGCCCTGAAAAGCAGAACAGTCATTCATGCAAAGTTTTACATGTGGGGTATTTTCCTAACTTTCAGATTTCTGTGTCAGTCCCATAACCAGTGGTGTATCGGGGGGAAACGGCGCCCAGGGCAAGCTCTGGCCCTGAAATGGCGCCCCCCACTCCCCGGCCCCCACATACCTGTGCCGACGGCGCCCCAGGTGGCAGATCGCTGGCGGTGGCGGCGATTCGGTGGCGGGCGGCGGCGGTGGGTCACCCGCCGAGTGCGGCGGCGATTCGGCAGCGGCGGGCGGCAGCGGGTTGCCCGCCATCTTGCGGCGGTGGCTGGTGGCTGGCGGCGATGTAGCGGCCCGAGCGGCGGCGGATCGCCCGCCGAGGAGTGCAGGCAGAGCGACGCCGAGGCCTGCTGTCTGGCCTGGCGTTGCTTCTCAACTGCGCAGGCGCGCGCCTGTGCAAATGGGAAGCAACACCTGGCCAGACGGCAGGCTTCGGCATCGCTCTGCCTGCACTCCTCGGCAGGTGATCCGCCGCAGCTCGGGCTGCTACATCGCCGCCAGCCACCGCCGCCCGCCACCGCCGAATCACCGCCACACTCGGTGGGCGATCCGGGGGGGGGGCGGAGGGATGCCACTTCTTGGTGCCCCCCCCCACGTGACCCGCCGGGGTGGCGCCCAGGGCACGTGCGCTGCCTGCCCCCGCTATCGTTACGCCCCTGCCCATAACTGCATTCAGTCACATTATCAGTAGGTAGAGAAACCAGAATCATTGTAACTTTTATAGTTTTCAAGAAAATATATTTTAAAGTTAGCTAGCAAAGGTGGAGACTGAAACCACATCTCATTGGCTGATGCAATTATAACATCACTTTTCCTGGTCTTCTCTGGGGTAAGATACTGCAGCTTATTCCACTTCTTTCTTCTAAATTAGCTGCCAATAAACAGGCCCCAAAATTATTAAGGTGAGAAACTACATGCTAATGAGGAGCTTACAGGTCTGATATGAGTGGGATACTGCTGGAGTGGGGAAGCTGAAAAACTCTCTCAAGACCCTGAGCTGGAAGGGCCAAGAAGATGAAGATAGGAGCACAGCAGGAAGGGGCTGGCTAAGAAGTTAGGGGAGAGTTGCTTTTATTTGTTGCAGAGAACTCTGATCTTATGGTACTTGAGCTCATGCAGTTCTGTGGCACCACTTAATTTAAGGCAGGGATACCAACCCACAACTACCACCACCCCTGCCAAGAAAGATCTGATCTGCCTTGGAGTCCCTGCTCTTTTATCCTTGGCGTATGGAGGGAGGACACTCGGCAGTAAACAGTAATGCAAGAATTCTGCAGTTAATGGTGGAAGAAGAAGAAGAAAAGCCCAAGAATAGCTAATCACGGTGCCAAAGCATGTGCAGAGTGCCTTTTGCTTTTTTCCACCATTAACTGCAGAACTGTGTTTCTTGTGTTAACTGCAGAGTGCCTTCCCTCCATATGCCCAGCTCAGAGTCTTCTCCCTTTAGGAACATGGGAGAGACTCAGGAAACACAGACATCAGACATGGGGGTGTGATTTCGCTCCCAAATGGGGCCATGCAGCCTCATTTGCAAGCAAAATCAGCCAGCGCTGCATTTGTAGCACGGCCATAGCGACTCTCCCTGCCTTTTAAATCATAGCGCTGGTTGATTTTGCTCCCTAATCCTGGCCGGTTATGCTAAATTTGGCCTGCGTCATATATCAGATGCAGGGGGTGGGGCTGGGGGGCCTGCAGTGGCAGCAGAACCCAGGACGCCGCTTGGCTCCCTCCATGCCTGGCTTCCATGCTTGTTTTCTGCTCCCCACACACTCCAACCTCACTCCCAGGCACACTAGAGAGAGAGAGAGAGCTCCACATCCTTCTCCAGTATCCCCTCAAATAAGAGTTGTAGCCACCTCATACACCAAAGGCCTGCAGTATCAGAGAAAGTTCCACCCCACTGCAGCATTGCATCCAAATCAGAGCTGCAACCACCTAATCGGTTGTTAGCAAAGTCCAACATGGATACATTGGACTTTAGAAGAGGACATTTCTTTAAAATATGAGGGGACTGGTAAAAAGGAAGCTGAAAGGGAAAGTCAGGAGGGCCAGATCACTCCAGAAAGCATGGAACTTATTTAAAACCACAATAATAGAAGATTAGTTGGAATGTATACCAAAAAAGGAGGACAGGTACCACCAAGTTCTGGAGGACACCAGCATGGCTAAAAAGTAGAGTCATGGAAAGTTATAAAAGGGAAGAAGACTTCCTTCAGAAAATGGAAGCCCTGCCCAAATGAGAAAAGGAATATAAACTCTTGCAAAATAAATGCAAAGAGACAATAAGGGATGTAAAAAGAGAGTTTGAAGTGCATATAGCTAGAAGTGTCAAGGAGAATAACAAATCTCTTCATGGAGGACAGATCTATCAATGGCTACTAGTCTTGTGGCTATAGGCCACCTCCGGCCACAGAGGCAAAATGCCACTAAATACCAGTTGCAGGGGAGCAACAGCAGGAGAGGGGACAGGCTCCCCCCTGCCTGTGGGCTTCTTGGAGGCATCTGGTGGGCCATTGTGTGAAAAAGGTTGCTGGACTGGATGGGCTTTGAGCTAGGACATCGTATATCCAGAGTGAAAAAGTTGCTGTTTTTTCGGGTTGTTGGTTGCTGCGAGACTGCTCCCCCTGCTGTTTATGTTTCAATTGCAACTTGTCCGAACAGAGGCATTTTGCTGCTGCTGAGCAGCTAGTCTGAAAAGCGCCCTGGCTACTGACGCTTATCCAGCAGGGCTGTTCTTATGTTCTTAAAGTTGGATGAATCTCCCATCTCTCCACCCCCATGTAGTTTCATACTTTAATAATTTTGGGATCTGTTACTTGGCAGCAAAGAAGAAGGCAAAGAAAACCCAGCAGAATAAAGTGCAGTATATCTGCCCCGAGAAGAACAGGAAAGTGATGTCATAATCAGATCGGCCAATGGGGATGCAATTTTAGTCTCTTTCCAAGATGGACGTTTTCAGCTAACTTTAAAGTACTGTTTTAGGGATATAACGACTAGAGCATTGATTCTCTTTTATATATGTATTGTATGAGCAACAACTGAATTCTAAAATATAGGGAAAATCCCCATTTTGACACCCATAGTAGAATTTAAAAATGCTCTTGCTTATTAGTCTGAATGATGGTAATGCATGTTTTAGAAGGAGACTTTATTTTAATCAAAAAGATACCAGTGGTGATAAAATCTATAGAGCAGCTGCATGCTAACATTCACAATCTGAAGCTAAAGTATCTGTTGCAGATTTGCTGAGATAGCTGCTCTGCATTCACACACCAGTTGCTTCTCACATCATCAAGGACTTAATCTGTAACATTTTGGTCTTTCCCTTCTTTATCATCATTGTTGACTGTGACATTTTTCTGGTAGAGATAGATTAAGAACAACTCTAGATGGGATATTTTTTAATTAAAATGGAAAAAATCAACAGAAACTGTATTGAATTTCTTTAATGCACACAAGTCATTTGTCATAATTTAACAAATGAAAGAGACTAAGAGAAGCTACCATCAATCTTTACTATTTAACTATATTATATAGTTCATTAAATCATATTTAACAACTTCTATCAGAATATCAATAAACACTACTAGTTTTGTTCATCTGCTTCTTAATTTCTGACTAGTAATCACTTTTTAAAAATGAAACACTCCATTTAAAGTATATTTCTTATATTTGTTAATGAGATTTCATATATGTATATAAAGTTTTTGCTCCATGTTTGTGTGCATGTGTGCGGGAGAGTATATGCTTTTCTTCTGTACATTTAATGCAGAGGTTCTTAACTTTTTTGTACCTATGGACCCCCAAATCCTTAAATATTACCCATGGACCCCCACTCAATTTATATATGATGTTTTCAGAAGGGTCCAGTAAAAATATGGAGGGCAATGTCCTCAGGATAGTTATTTGCAAGAACTTTATTCTGGCTTACCAGGAAGCAAGTTAAGTTCAGTGTCGCAAAGATATTCCATGGATCATCTGGATCTACCCTATGAACCCCAAGGGGATCCAGGGATCCATTCACTCCAGGTTAAGAACCTCTGCTTTAATATCAAGAAAGTACTGTTTGCTACAGAAATATTTGCTTGTGTTATATACCAGTTGCAATATAAATAATAACATCTTGCACAGCTTTGGTTCCAGTTTTCAGAAAATGGTTTCAAGTAATGAGCTAGAACTTTGGATTATTTTAAGGCTTTTTCTGAGCTTGTTTCTAATAGAAAATATGGGAGAAAGATGCATCACTGACTTGTATGAGTGACACACACTCATACAACAGTGGCTGTACTTCATTTTGTAAATTGGGACAATAATAATTTAATTTCTTAAATTGGTGTAGTCCTTTCATCTTTCCAGACATCAGCTCTTTTATTGTCTTAGGCAGGAGAGAATAGAAGTAAAAAACAACGTGTTTCTGAATTACCAGTGACAATGCTTAGACATGAGCAGCACCAGCAGTGCAAAGCTAAATTTGAAAACAGAGATTTAACCTGCAGAATTCAACCTGCAGCATACTGGGTAGCATACCATGCTGCCTGTACTCAACATGAGGCTTGAGAATTAAGTTTTGTAATGGCTAGCAGCTAGATGGGATGTCAATTCAACAGACTAAGCTGATGAAGTTGCTAGCAGAAAGTCTGGGGTGATTTCAAATATGTGGCACATCGTCTTGGTGAGTGTGTTGTGAAGCGGAAGCAAACCTTTCTGAAGGCAATCTGTTTTATTTTCCAAGAATAAATAAAATATTTATTGACTACTATTAATTAAAAGTTGAATATCAGACTGTGTATTTAGAATTGGATCCTGCATGAGCAATGGAGATGAAATTATGGAAATTATTAATTATTAAATTTCCCATGGAAATTTATGCAGGGGTGGATTAAGCTTTTTTCTGCCCATAGGCAAAGATTTGCCACTCTTCTCTGTCCCCAGAGATGGATTCCCCTTCAGCAGGACTGCAGGGGGTGTGGGGAGTTCTTAGTCTGTTTTAAAATTACATTTTAAAAAGCACTGGTCGGTGGCCGCAGCAGTAGTGAGGGTGGCGGTGGTAGCAGAGGCAGGAACGCCTTCCTCCATCCCTTTTGCCTCCCACATGAGAGTCTGGCCGGGTTGTGGGTGGGTGGCTGCGGCCCATTTCGGAGGTATCAGCAGCCACCCTTGCTACTGCTGCAGCCACTAACTGGTGCTTTTAAAAATGTAGTTTTTTAAAAGACTAAGAACTTCCCTCGGCCCCTTCCCTGGCCATCAGAATGTGCCGCTCCTACAAATTTGCCACTGTTGGCAAATGCTTACTTTGCTTATGTGTTAATTCACCCCTGAAACTATGGTTTGGTTGCCTGTAGTGGTGGAAAAACCCTGACTTTTCAAGCAAAGCAAATCATTGAGTAAACAAAAACTTAAGCTGCTATGAGTAAAGTTAATAAAGGCAAAATCTTGTTATTTATGGACTCTTTATCTGCTGTATCACAAATTTGCAGATTTGACATCTGATTTCATTATCTGCTGATATGAACGGGTTAAAACCCACATATCCACAGTTCCTAGAGGGACAGAAGTGACTGCAGAGGTCATTTCCAGCTGCCATGTTGTCAAGATGACCCATTTGGTGGCTCATTTCTTTTTTTAAAAAGCTTTTTTTTTTCCCATGGGGGGAAAATGGAGAATTTGGGATGGATTGCATTACTGGACACCTGCAAAGCATGGTAGGAGACTTTTCCTGAGGGTTTATTGCATTTTTGCCCCCCTTTTACCATTGCAACCCAGCGGAGAGGGTACAAGGGAAGGCAAGATTGATCTTACCTTACCCCTAGATGACCAGGAGCCTTATGTGGGACATGTGGCTTCCACACTCACACAATCTATGCTGCTGTGGGCAGCGCAGGTTTCTGGAGGCTGGGAAATCCCAGCTTGGCCTGCAAATATCCCGAAATGCATTGAGGGATTTCCTCCTCAAGCTGGGCGCTCTAGACGCTTGGCTCTGTGTCTGTTCAGGTTGTCTGCAGTCTGAGAAGATGCACAACCAGGGACTAGGCCAGACCCTCAGGGGTATACTCGTGAGTCAAATGGGCCATAACCCAGAATTTGGCTTTAAAAAAGCCAAATCTGGCAACAGAGCTAGGGATGTGCATGAACTGGATTTCGGCCGGTTCAGTGATGGCAGGGGTTTACCTTTAAGGAGCGGGGAGAGTGCTCACCCCCCCACCTGTGCTGTCGTGTAGATCGCTGGCACGGGGCGGCAGCATATACCCCCTTGCCACCCTGGCTAGCATCGGACGGGAAGTGGCCAGTGCAAGTGCGTGATGTGTGCTGGCCACTTCCAGTCTGACACCGGCTGAGGCGGCATGGAGGTATGCTGCTGCCCGCGCCAGTGGTTTTTATGACAGTGCTGGCAGGGAAAATGAGGCGGGGGGGATGAGCACCCTCCACACTCCTTAAAGGTAAATTCCCCACTACTACTGAACTGTCACGGACCCAGTCTGCGCACATCCCTACTATTGACCTGGGTAAAAAGGCATGCTTGCACCCTCTTATCCAGGGAGAAGCTCAGGGAAAATTCCCAGGCTATCCAGGGAGGTAGTGCCAGGATGAGCCATGATCCCGGCTGTTCACATGACCAGCCCTACCCAAGTACCTGAGCAGGACTGCTCATGTGAACAGCCTTAATATATATCTTCTAACTTTAGGCAAAGGAGATAATAGTAGCCACCAGTAAAAATGCAAGTCTTAAAATAAAATTCTTCAAATTAGGGATGCTCCGACCTACTAATTAGAAATGCATAGTGGATTATTATCATTACTTATTATAGTGGGACTTTGGTATAGTAGAGGCATAGCAGAGGACTAAACTCAACAACTGGAATCTTGTACTCAGGTAACCATGTGGAGATCCCACCAGAATCTTTCTCACAACTTTTAAAAGAATGCAGTGTATTATTATGGACCACAGACCTTGGTATCAGAGGAGCACTTGTTAAAATGCATTACAAAAGTTACTAGTGCATATTCTTTACAATAACTGAGAAAGTACTTGTAATTATTGTTGAAATGTTTTTCATTGTCTGAACTAATTGAAAACTCTTCGAGGCCAACAACATGAATACTGCTTTTTGTCCTTTACTTAAAACTCGAAAAGTATTTTGTATAGATTGGATTTCCCATCCCTGCTTAATATGCTGTCATGTAAGCGTATGCACTTGCAACTGCAAAAACCCATCAAGTAAATGGAAAAGATTACCCATGAAATCAAGTCTCAAACTTTTTTTTTATTTTCTCACAATCAATAGGAAAGTAATGCACTTGGTTTATAATGATATTGAGATTGACTGTTTAAATCCTTTCTAAAGTTCAAAGCCTGAAACAGACTGTGCGCAGTGGGGCCTCTAAGCAGGAGCTTGTGATAAATAAGTGAAATCAGGTTTGACTGAAATGGTCCACCGTTCCCATATGAGTTTAACAGGAAGTTTTCAGGCTCAAAAAGACAATAGTTGGAAGAAGTAGCAGACCTTAGTTTCAAATTACCTGAGATTGCTTTGTGGATTTTGTCTTCTGGGGGACATGAAGAAAGGATGCTCATTAAAAATGAGTTGCACCATGGAGAATGATTGAGCTCCAAGTACACTTGTGGTTTTTAGCTTGAGGAGTATAAAGGTGGATGATACCTGTTTTAAAAGCTGAAATGGCAGATGAAGAGAACTGCTCATTGAAATGCCTTCTAGACACACAAGATTCAATATCTTAGGTGTTTTGTTTTTAAAATACAGAAGAAAAAGAATTTACTATCTCCTCTATGGATTTCATAGCTGGGCATAACTGAAAGATTTTTCTTTATTTTATAGCTTACAAAGTTTTAAGTTTTGCTGCTTTTAAGTATTCTGTTTTTTTAAAAGGTAGAATTGTGGCAGAACAATTCTCACATCTCATTTGTTAACATTCAAGCAATACTTTTTGTTCATTTCGTTCTATCAGACATGTTAAAAATCAGTAATGTTTAAAGTTGTGCTTTAAGATCTAAAATGGCAAATTTCAGAATATTCCAATTTATTGAATAGCTAGGGAATGTAAGATAATGAACTCTGTTAACAGATGACACTTCTGTAATTGTCTTTAGAATCACCTGGGAACGGCTTGTCATTAACAGGTAATTTTACCCACTGTTTTAATGATTGGGTAAACATGGATATTTTAACCTATAAAACCCAGAGGGAAACTCCTATCTTAATAGTTTTATATTACCTAGCAAATGCAAGGATCAGAATCTTGCCACTTAAGAGCTTGTTCACATAGTTAAATGTCTGACAATGCCATGTATGGATATGCGCCTGTGCATGGACCAACAACTGAGCAAAAAGTGTATTTCCCCAATTCTGTATAATTATTTGTAATAGTAAAGGTAAAGT